>NW_022900913.1:60877928-60886765 GCF_012274545.1 Fukomys damarensis
AAAAAAAAAAAAAAAAAAAGAATATTCTTTCAAAAACACCCTTCCATAAAATCTCAAGGCTTATATCCAGGGAAATAGGGTACTCCCACTTCACTTTTGATTGACTTTCAAGAATGTGGAAGAGAAGAACCAAGTGTCCATATATACTAATGAATTAAACTAATATTTCCAAATAAACTTTTTATTGACATATATTAATCACCTTTCCCACAATACCCAACACCTACAACTTTAAGGAGGAGAGGTTTAATTTGGCTCACCATTTCACAGAATTCATTCCACGCTCAGCTGGCTTCAAGGAAAGAACATCATGACAGCAAAAATGCTTAGTGCACAGAACTGGGGAAGAGTGCCAGAGAAGGGGACAGGGATGACAGGTTCCCAAGGCCACATCCCCATGACCCAACCACACAACCAGAAGTGTGCTTTTCTCAGTGGCTCCTAATTAAAGTGACCCAATGAAGCCTAACCACCATAAATATTTTTAATTTCTTTTTATTTGAATGGTTTTACACACAGAATACTTTGAGATCAAGTAAATAGACTCTACTTCCAAGGCACTACAGTAGCACTGCACTGCACAAAACCAGCTCACAAATGACTACCTCAGTGCCAAAAATATCCTCCATGAGAAGTTCAGATGCCAGACCATGAGCATTATATCACTTCCCAAGGCCTGACTTTCACCAAAACCAAAGTAAGAATCTATGCTACCGCTGAATTTAATTTTGCTCTTTTTGTGCAAGCTCTAAGAACTCAAACAGTAATAACTCCTCTCACTGCTACAGAAACCTGCTTAGATCCACCTGTGACCCATAGAAAGTCTGCAAGCTTTACATCAATAAGCTCTGTGGTCTTTAATACAAAGCAGAGCCAGGGCCCAACTGGGCCCTTCTGTAGTCCTCAATCATAGCTCAACTGCAACTAGTCTCCTAACCCACAAGCAGGGCTGTACGCTACCCAGTTTCTGAAGAAGAAGAAGGAGAGGTCACACAGTCGGCATCAGCAGAAGGTAAATGGTGAAAGGAATTTCCAGAAGGAATTATGCTCTCCCGCGAGATGGCACAGAAATTCTACTGTTGCTGTATTAGCTTTCTGTTGCTATAACAAATATCTGAGATAAAGCAACTTAAAAAAAAGGGAACAGTTTCTTCTAGTTCACAGTTTTGGAGGTTTTGGTCCATGTCAGATGTAGGACATTGTGGAAGGAACACATATCCAAGCAAGCCAGTTACCTCACAGCCAGGATAAGAAAAAGAGGGGCAAGATTCCCATTTTCCCCTTCAATCCCAATTACCTAAGACCTCCTATGAGGCCCCACTGCTGACAGTTCATGGACTAGGGCCAAGTCTTAACATACAAGTTTTTTTGGGGGGACATTCTAGATGCAAACTACTGCATGTGTCAAGGGAAAACACTGTCTCCCCTCAACATCATAGCCCAGTGTGAAATCTGAATATCAACTTGATGAGACACAACCTTAGCCAGGATGGGGAATGGATGGGAGTAAGTAGTCTACCAAGTATACCAAGAAGCAAATAATACCTCAAGTTTGCAAGTGTAAATTTAAAGAAAATTTCTTGACATTACATATTCCTTTTGGCAACCTTTAATCTTGAATTAATCTCCTAAAACTATTCTAAATTTTAAAACTCCCTTGTACTGCCATTATTCATCTCTCTGTTTAAATTAACCAGGAAGTTAAATAAGGGAGATAAACAGCAAAGTTGTGAGTGACCAGGCTGAAATCAACAAAGTGGCTTCTGACCACACTGGGTTTAACACTGTGGATTTCTGAGCAGATCCCACTGCAAGACCTGGCTTCCTTGGCTGTGGCCCACAACAGCAGGGCTACAATTCTCAAAGTGGGTTTGGACTGTGGAGGACACCCTGCAGAGAAAATCATCCACCTCCTACTGCTGCACTGTTCAACACACCTGGACCTCCCAGTCACACCTGTAGCATTTTGTGCAGGCACACATTTCTAGTGAGTCTGACTGGGTCCAAACAGCACATCCTTCTGAAAAGGAGCCAACTGTGCCATAAAAGTAGACTGGGCTTATGGAGAGGGCTAGCTTCAAACCTACTTGTTTCACAGTCATCTTAATTCTTCCCAGAAGACTGAGCTATCCAGCCACTACCTAAATTCCAAGAGCACCACTAACACAGAGCCCAACACGAAAGGGGGTCACTAGGCAGAGCAATGTAACAGTCCTACCACCCACTCCCCAAGCCTGAGCATACATGTCTTCTCCTAAACCTCACCACCAACTTGGAAGGAACTAGTTTGATCATATTATGTCTCAATTTTCTAACTTATATAATCTCAAGAAAACCCCAAATAGATGAAATAGAAGCTACCTGGTACTACTTCTTAACAATTTTTTTTGTTGTTGTTGTTCCCGGGGATCGAACTCAGGTCTCTGAGCTTGTAAGGCAGGCGGCAGAACCACTGAGCTAAATCCCTGTCCCACTTCTTACCAATTTTGCAGCTATAAAGGTCTCAGAACACTAGATTGCATTCAGAAGTCTTCCTTTATGGCATTCATTCTCCTAAAATAAAAGCCTGTTAATCACCTAATACACGCCAGGGACCAGAAGTACAAAAGCCCTCAAGGAGCTTCAGTTAAGTTAGTTAGTGTCTTAAACTGAAATAAGAGCCTTGGTCAAGCAGCTCTGCGGAGTCCCTCCTAGCCTTCCTATTCTCCAGGATCTGCACTACTGCCAAGAGGACTGAAGCATTCTGGAATGTTCCACATCCCTGAAGAGATGCTATTTTAATTCCACTTTCATATAGCTCAGGCTGTTGCCATGTGACTTATCTCCATTCTGCCAACAATGAACTACACATTTCCATCCGAGTCTATTAGCCAAAGCAGTGCCCTCATCTGGAAGACTCTGGCATGCACATCTCGGGCTTCTTGGCCCAAGGACCCTCCACACACAGGAAATTTGATTCACTCAGATCCAAATTACAGAAAGCCAGGGGCAAGGCTCTCAAGCCTTCCTCACATGTTGCTTGGATTTGTTTACGTTTTCTTCATCAACTCGCAGCATTTCTGACACTCTATTTCAACTTCCTGAAAACAGCAGAAAGAAAAGCTTTTAAGAGGCACAGTCAACTTCTGATTAGCCACAAGCTTGAAGGAAAGGGACAACACACAGCCAAAGCAAGAGGATTCTTGCCCCCAAGGACTGCAGGACAATGACTCTCTCCAGGATATGGCGAAGCATTACTCAAACAAGGAATGACCTTACCTCACTGTCCCTCACCCCAGGAGTTCCCCTCAGATATTTCAGGAAAACATTTGGCTGCAGTCTTATCTTCTGGAAGTTCCCAGGGATACCAGGTCCACCAGAAAGGGACAGAAAGAGAGGTCTCTACAGCCTTCATTGTCAATTTGCAGGGAGAAACTAGTTCCTGAATCAATAAGAACAGATTTGTATATGAACTATACAAATCTAAGCTATGATTAAATGCACTTAACAGATTATTAGCACATCTCAAGACAAGTTCTCTTGTTTTCTGATAAGTGCACAAATACTAAGCAGAACTGTATAAAGTTGAAGAGACTCAAAAGACAAGAAAGCAACTGGGCATGAGACAGTAAGAGTGTAAATGAAGTAAGGTGAACAGTGGTTTCCACATCCTTCCTTATCACAGGTACTCCAGATCAGACACACAAATAGCCCTTCACACATACCCATCCCCAATCTCCTTGAGCTCCCCTTCTCTGTCTTCTGGTCACCGTGCCCCTCTTCAGGAAGAAACCAAGCTGCCTTGGGGAATGGTGCCAGCTGGTGGCTGGTGCAGAGAACTGTCCACGTGTCATCACTTTTCTTCCCTTTCTTGGAAGAATTTTTAAAGCTCTCCTCCCTCTGCCCTCTCTGCTTTTGTTCTTTGTAATGATGGCACAAAAAGCTTAACCTGAAAGTCAGAAGTCTAGGGATAGAATTCAGATCTCCAACTTCACTATTAGGATACCTGGTAAGTCTCTTTTCCTCTCTCTTCTCAGTATAGATAGGAATATTTATAGGAATACCTGCCTATCCAGCAGGGCTTTCAGAAAGGAACAGGTATGAACTCACACCATAAACAGACAGCACTCATCAAATAGAGAAGGCACTGCTCTCACTTTCCCGCTAATTCACCACAAGCTGTTAAGGCTCTGCACATCGCTCAACTCAAAGGAATGTGATGGATGATCATCAGGCTCCAAATAAATCAAATCAATAACAGACAACTAGCAAGCATTCCTCAGAGGTAAAAGAAGTCTCAAATCTAAATGAGCTCTCTCACCTGTTGGATTTATCTTCAGATTGAATACTATGATCTTGAGAAGCTGGCAGTCATACAGGAACATTTGCGGCCACTAGCCTCTCACTTATGATAGGAGCAACTGTACATTCCTGACTATAATGCCCTAGAGGACAACATGGCTCCCGTGCACTCTCGGGCTCTATGGAAACTCTAGCAGAAGGTTTTATCAGGAAGGAAATGGACAGCCTTGTGAGGCTCTGCCACCACCCCAAATGCCATGTGCTTGTGGTAAAGATCTCAAAGGGGCTAAAGAAATTACCTTGTCTCCCTTTTATTCCTCAGTAACAACCACAAAATTAGATAAAATGACCCCCTGCTCCTCTCATTTAAGGACTTCTTTATTGCTTTCAACCTCAGTTCTTTCTCCTTTAAATGAATATGAGACCCTGAAGACCTACAGGCCAATGGGATTAGTAATTGACGGCTTCTTCCTCCTGGTCTGCTCTCCAGAGGGAGCTCTTCTGTCCCCCAGGGTGGGGTCACAATCAGTTCAATCTTCATGCTTCAGAGACATCTCCTTTGAACAAGATCAAATGTTTCCCTACTGAGGCTTGGTGCTCGGCTCAAAGGAGCAGCAGCCCCTTCTCACTCAAGAGCTTTAGTGTCAACTCAGCCAGAAAGGCCAAGGCAAAAAGAAGGAGGTCTGTGTGGTTAATTGTCCACCAGGCTAACACACAGCCCACTCAAGCCAGCACCTTGGGAGGGCTGATCACTCCCATAAAATGTTAAGTGCACTTTGAACCCAGAAATAAAGAGAATGAGAACTATTTTCTCCAGCCTGCTGAGCTGCAATGGGAGCTACAACTATTTGTTTTTCTTTTTTCAGATGGCAGCCATTAAAAAGGAGGCTTCTCCAGTGGATGCAAAGGAGATGCAGGAGAGATGGCACCAGAGATGGCTGTCCATCAGGAATTCAACTTCAGCAAAGGCTGCAGGGAGCCAACAAAGGCTTCTGGATCTTAAGAAGGGACCTGAGAGGACAGGTCTCTGAAGCCAGTACTGTAACTCCTCCATAAGATAAAGATCCACAGAGAAAAGGAATCACAAAAAAATTCAGAGGATTTACTTTTTACCACTAAGAGACATGGGAGAGGAAAAAAATTTTACTGTCCTTTGTCTATTTTGAAAAATTATTGTCATTAACTAATTATTCAATGAGCCTCCAACTTAAACCTATAACCCTAAGAGAAATCTAAAGGATAGGGAAGAGTTATTCTTAATTGAAAGAGGCCATGAGAGGGATTAAAACAGTTCTTCTGTAAAGTAAAAAATTCAGGATATCCCAATGAAAATCAACTTTTCCTGGAAACGAAGACCTGGAATCTTTTAAATCAACTACACAACCTGTAGAGTGGATAAGACAAACTAGCTAACAAATTACAGCTGACAAACTACCTGATCCAAGTAAAAAGTGGTTCCTAAATTATGCATGATCTGTGATCTAGAAATGGAATAAAGCAAATTAGATGTCAATAAAGAAAACAGCTTCACATTGAACTTGAAAAGCTATCTTGGAGACTTTTGCTTCCTCTTTAAGGTACTACAGCTAAAGATTCAAGCTTCACATGAGAAAACCAAAAATATCTAAGGCATCTGGCGGGGGGTAGGGGTGGGTCATTCATTTATCTAACCATCTGTCCATCCATCCACCCATTCATCCATCCATCCATTTATTGGTAAATGTACCCAGGCATTTTAGCAATAAAAGAACTGTCAATCAGAACCCAAGATGCTAATAATACTAGAGTCCGAGAGCAGCTGACCAGTTGTTGCGTCCCCTAGTTGTGATTGATCTGATTGCCACTGACATAAGGAGCCCACATTGGACAGTGTCTTTAGATCAAAGCCATGCATAAAACAGCCATATTAAAAACATATACATACTTATCTACAAATTATACTGATGAGACACTCAAGTCCCATCTTCAGAAAGAGTAAATGAAAGAACAGCACAATGCTACAATTCTAAAATACAAATTACAAGTCAAGACACTCTAAGGAACTATAATACTACATGGGCTTTCTAGTTAGGATGATAGGGTGATCCAACTAGAGATCCCTGTGAAGTATCCTCACCTGTGTGTGAGTGCCACAGGAAAGAACCAGCCCAATAACTTGAGGTCTCATTGTTTTTGTTTTTTTTCTAACCTAGAAAGAATTGTATTGTAAAACATGATGCACTCAGAGAGTCAGACATCGAGAGTTCACTGTTCATAATGAATAAGTTAATCGTTCCCTGTTCTTGGTAGGGTGAAGACCAGACCCAACAAATACTATGCATGCAGCCTCTCTAGGGCTGGTGTGACATAAAATTCAGTTCTCAAATTCACAAGATGGCCAAAACCCAATCATATTTTAATATCCAATGTATTCATTTCAATTTATTTTCTTAGTTTATTTTCCAACTATGAGAGAAAAATTACTTCCACGGAGAGTGGAAATTTCTGAACAAAGCTGAAATTCTCAATTTACCCAAGCCCTAGGAAACTTTAAAACCATGAAGACAGTCAGATGGAAGTTAAATTTCTGTTACTGCCTTGTCCTTTACTAGATTTTCTTTCAGGAGGCCCTAAAGTTAGGGACTTAGCATCAGGAAGAAGAATCCATGGGTATGTGACTACTTCTTTGACTATGCACTACTAGTATCTCTAGTTGGTCATAAGAAAACACACAGAAATGAGAAGGAGCTTCTCGTGAGTCACTACTGTGCACATGCAGCAAAGCAACTGGAAAGGCTGGACAATGAGTCATGCCGTTACAGAAGCAGAATGCAAAAGCGCAGCAAAACATACAGCCACACTCTCCTCTGTGAAAGAACTCTGGTTAGACTTAAGTATCACCTTAGGCTTCAGTGAATTCAGCCACCTACCAGCCCCTGAGAGAAATCAGGTTCCATTAAGTTGAACCACTGCTCTGGGAGATTCTCTTCCCATCCACAGACAAAGCAGTTATCAGTGTAAGCTGATACTGTACCTCTCAAAGCCCCAAGACACTAAGAAGTATGGGGAAACTGAAATGCATTAACAAAAAGCTTTTTACTGTTTTAAAGCAAATGCTCATGCCACTGAGAAATATTTTTTAAATTTCCTTTAGGTTGCCAACTGGAAAAGTCTACTGTTTGTTCCCTTACTATCTACATATTTATATACATGTTCAACCCACTAATACCAAGGTGACTAGAGTTTCCAGGTCTGGCTAACAATATTTATCGTTCCAACAGCTGTCAAGAGGTATGCCATTTAGTACATCAATGTTCCATGGCCTACTGGTGTCATGGACACTATTCTAGAAGAATACAATGAAATTTTAAAAAATGACTTCTTACCCTTTTCAGTATGGGTAGAAATCCAAATTCCTATTGATATAACTATATTATGGTAAATTTTCAATTAAGTGTGGTAATGAGAGTGAACAGTCAACTAATTAATCCAGAAGGCATTCTATAATCATTTAATTGGTTGAAAAACACATAATTGATTGTGTTTGTGGGGGGGGTGCTGTGCCTTAGTTTATTTTACTAGGGCATTTTTTTCCCTCAGACCAACATTCATTCCTCTTCTGAAGATTTGTTCCATGTTGGGAATCATGCTAGGTAAAATTTTGGAAAAGGAGCTCACTAACCGGAAGAGAAAGATGCACACAAACAAGTAAGCTACCCTGACAAGGGCATCAGAAAGCAGTGATTTATTCTGCTACATTGCTGTGCTCCAAAGAGCTTCTCATTCAGACAGTTTCCTAAATAACAGGCAAAATTGTGGCTGGGTCTCAAATAAGTAAAAGGAATTCTAAAGCACTAGCCCAAACGCAGCCCTGGAGGAAAGAAAGTTGGTGATAAAGACAGCAATAGAAAGGAGAAAGCCAACCACGTAAATATCTTGACAAAGTCACACACAAGGGCAGAGTACCATTTTCTTTTCCTAGAAGAGATGTTACCCTCCATGTAAGGATTTTCTTTCTAATAAATAAGAACCCTGGGTGCTTATCAAGGTGCACTGTCATACAATTCTGGAACAACCCACCTGAGATGAGCAAATCAGGAACCAATCCCTTACCTGTATGAGACGCTTCTCAATGAAATGCAGTAACTACAAGACGGTTGTACTCAAGAGTCTGTTTCCCAGTTTACCTGAAAAATAGGAAAAAGGCATGTCTTAACTTGGAGTGGTTCATTCTTTTCTGGTACAAGTAAAGACCTTCGATCATGATTAGGGCTCCCTGATCTCCCAGTAGAAAACCTGGCCAGTATCACCTAACCAAGGGGTTGGATCAAACAGACTGCGGTGAGTGAAAATCCTGGTTTAGTTCAGTGTCAGGGTAACTATGAGCCAGGTACTGAACCTATCTATGCCCTACTTTCCTCCCCTGAAGCATACACCTCACAGATGACTAAGAAGGCCTTCTATATGTCTGAAGACCCAGGAATAAATGACACATGTTGTGTTCCTTGCCCTCAGAGAGATAACGGCCACAAGGACAGAGTAAACAAGTAGCATACAAAAAAAAAAAAAAAAAAAAA
>NW_022900913.1:60886822-60896950 GCF_012274545.1 Fukomys damarensis
AAAAAAAAAAAAAAAAAAAAAAAAAAAAAAAAAAAAAGTAGCATACATAACTTCAATACAGCGGATAGAAGCCCAAGCCAAGAAGATACGAAGTGACACAAGAACCTGTGCAGAGGCACCAGCTTATCCCAGAGGGGTCAAGGAAACTCCAGGGCAAATGACAGCTAAGCTGAGACCTGACAAGCAGAGGTAGGCCAGAATGGAAGGCAAAGAGAACAGAGCTGGCCCATACTATAACAAACACCAACCCTGTGCTCAAGGCCTCACACTCTACAGGGCTTTGAAGCCCATTTCTGTTTAAAAGAAAATACATAAAGGTGGTTTTGCAAAGGACTGGAACAATTCCTAGCCTTGCAGACTAATGGAGTAGAGAGGACCGACCCAGACCCAAACTTTGAGCAAAGCAGACACATGCTTCTCCTTCTAGATGTTTTCTCTCCCACCTAGATATAGAATCTGACCACTCCAGGAATGAAATAGTGAGGCCATTCTGGGAGGCTACATGTGGTTTTATCAGAGAGTCAAGTTTCCTTCTGGGGCATGGAACAAACCCTGTGGTTACAAAGACATGGAGGCCCAGGAGCCAAAAAGTATTTCAGGATTCAGAAGAGCCCAGTTCAGCTGTCTCTCTCTTTGAATTTCTATCATTTCCCTCTCCTAAAAAAAATGCATATTTTTATGCAAATTCTTACATCCTTGTTTGTTTCTATAGCCTTCGTTTTTCTTTAGAAAAAGGAAAAATAGGGTCCAAATCACAAAACAGTGCTCAGCTCAACACAGATCATGAAGTCAATATATCACTCAGCTTCTAGGGGATGCCCCTCATGTCAAGGCCACAAAGAAGGCTGAACTGCAGGACCTTAGGACAGCTACAGAACCACTGGCAGTACAGAGGTAGTGAGGAATTTTGGTGCACACCAATAAATGCTGCTGAAATCCTCCTTGTCTCCGTATGGATTACACCCTGCATTTGCACACTGCAGCTCTCAAGCCTCCTCACCTGCTCATGCTATACCTGCCCTGCTTAAGCTTCCTGCCACTCACCTCCAATCCCACCACACTGACCATTTCCCACTTTGTGTGTTTCATAAGCAAACTTTGTCTCTAGGTGTGGCTGAAATGGATCCTGAACCTGTAGAAGTGGAGGTTAATGCTGATAATGTTAATGCAGAATAATGTGGAAAGCTGATGTCTTAATCACATAATTTGTTGGGCTCAGAACCAAGCTGGCCCTGGGAGAACGGAGACCCATTTCTGGTCATGCATTATCTGCTCATTATCGCCAGAGTCTGAGCCAAAGTAGGGAAGAGGGTGGGAAAAGTTGGAGTTAAGACCTTAAAGATTCTCTGCAAAGGCCCACTGCTCATAGCCCAGTATCTCAGAGAATGCCCCAGAGTACTTAGTAATCAGTGTCTGTAAAACTTGCCTAAAAATAAAGGCTTCACGGAACTAACATCTTACACTGCTGACAAAGGACTTTCTGATTTGGTTCCATCCAAGATAAGAGCCTCTCTGTAAGGACAAAAGCATGTCAAGATAAAAATGGAAGTGGATCCAACAGAGCAGAGACAGCCTTTCCCAACCTAACACTCCTGTACCCAAGAGGTAAACAGGTGCATGTATTTCTCAGCCATGACCACTATGACAAGCTCAGGTAAATAGGTAATTATACTGACATTTCTCCAAATTGATCTTTCACAAACCTGCCTGATCATTTGAAAATGCAGATTCCCAGGACTCACTCCAACATGAGAAGTTGGAGTTGCTGGGGAGCAGTAGGAGAATGCAGCTGTGTAGCCAGCACCCAGCAGAGTGTCAGGCAAGTTTCAGAATAATGCTCCAAATGAAACAATAGGCAACTTTTTTAAAACTCCATAATCAAATAACTTCAAAGTTACACATAACTTCAAAGTTTATGTGGGAAAATCCAGGTTTAAATAGAAGGAAATTAGAGCCTTCTTTAGTTAAATTTAGGCAATATAACCAACATGTAAGGAGAAAACAGTTTAACTAAGTTAGCAAAAATGAAATAAATTTTAAAAACTTTCCCCTACAATTTCATCATATTTCAAGAGAAAGCCCTGCATAACCTGCCTGACCTAAGAAATCCCTGTACGCTACTCCTGGCAGGCGTTAGGGGGCCCAAAGCAACCCCAGGGCTGAGGCCCTTGGTCTCACCCCAGCAGAACCTGGTAGCAGGCAACCAATATCAAGTCGGACTCCACAGATGCCTCACAAGCAAAGTTCAGCCCTTACAGATTGCTGCTTCCGTCTGCCTGTTCCCTGCTCTCAGGCCCAGGCCATATTTATGCGAAGACTTGCCCCTCAAAGTGTGCTCCACAGGATAAGCAGTATCAGCATCACTGGGAGCATTCATTAGAAATGCAGAATTCCAGGCCCTATAGGCTGCATTTTAATAAGATTCTGGGTAATAATGGTACATAAATCAGAGAAGCCCTGCTGGAAGGGATGAGAGTACCAGTGTGACGCTTTCACCTCACCTATCCTCTATGCTCAAGCCTTGTCAGTCTTGGGTTGTCTTGGGCCAAATCACCATCAGCAGGTCCAACAAGTAGCTGACAATCTAAAGTTCAACTGTTGTAGTCAAAAGGAGTCAGGAAGTACTGAATGTCTCCTGTACTCTCATCAGATTCTTACATCCGCCTGCCTCAGAAGGCAGGAATATGAACCCTGTGACCATAAACAGTAGAGACAATCCAAAGTCAAACAATGCCATGGAATGCTGGCTCTTTTGATACAGCACAATGTTAATGAGGCCGGGGTCACGGGTATGATTAGCTTCCTCTCCGTCTTGGCATAGACTCCAGCCCTTTGCCCTCCGGCCACTAGCAAAGGCTGATACACTCTCAGTTACCAAGAGGACGTGAGGGCAATGACGAAAGGAAGCTGTGCACAGCAGCACCAGTAAGCAACTCAAAGGACTGGAATGGCTGATGTGCAGAATGTATCATGCAGCCCAGAGGGAAGGCTGGTGTGACGGTGACAGGGTCAGAATTCAAAATTATCTGAAAAAGATGGACATGCCAGACCTGAGAAAGTTGAAACTTTATAAGAAATAGGAAGTCCTGTGGTCACAATTTTTTAAATCAAGTATGTATAATCTAAGCCACAGCAAATTTAACTTCATGTAAATTCTTGCTTAAAAAAAAATCTTAAAACAGAAAGGTTTCTTGACCAAGGGGCTGCTAAGAAAGCATACTGTTACGGGGGCTACTTTTCAGATCAAGAGAAGCAGCAGTCTCCCACAGCAGGGCTGATCAGACTATCCTAAAACAGCCTCAGCTGCATGGCCACACAGGTGTATATATACCATCAAGCCTTCCACTGCTACCACAATTTGGGATCTTATCTAGTGTGGCCTTTTCACCAATACTGTCCCTGCTACAGCTCTTTTGGCATTGGATTATGATTTATATATTCTATACATCAATCTTTGGTGCTGCCCTTTTTTTACTAACAATAGAACTAGAGAACTAAGCATGGGGGGGCACATGAACAGACAAGACAACTTAAGCATACCCACTTACCAAAAAGATTCAGATCAAAAATGACTTACAGTCCGTTTTAGCCAGCATACCACACTCTCTACTACAGCATGCATTCATGCAGAGTCAGTAATTAGGTCAGTAAATTATGAGCTTCCACTATAGTGGAATCCTGAAAAGACTGCTATAAGAATGAGCAAATGAAAAAGTATCTGTTTAGACATACCTCTCCACATAGAATCATCTTCTAGGAATGGACTGTTGGCCATTTAAATAAAAGGATATGATTTTAGATTATTTTTAAGGTGGTGAGTCATGTTTGTTAAGCGTACATTTAATAAACACATGGTAGTCATTTATATATTCTGCTTACTGGTAAGTTGTAATTCCCAAACTACCTAGCCTGTTATTTTTCATTTCAGAAAATCTGATCTCTGGGGGTAAGAGAAAAATTAATTTTTAAGAAGTTATGTGGTCCTTAATAAGTTGGTGCCATGCACTACTTATCTAAAGATTAAATGACACTAATATCAATTACAGTTAGAGCCTTCCTTAAACAATTGGCTAAATGCCTCAAAACTGGAAAACAACATGTGAAATTCAGCCCAACTTCAGCATGCCCAGGAGAAAGGAAGCTTGAACTCCAGGTGCCCCTGACAACACAGCTCGGCTTGGTGTGGAAGAAAGAAAACACTGAACAATAGAATCAGTAGAGGAAAAGGAGTCCCTCTTAATTTTCTGGGTATGTGGGAAGGTTTCTGCTAAAGAGATATTTACAATCCCAATGCTGATCAAGTTTTACTGAACACTGGAACAATTAAAAAGGAAAAACCTAATGTGCCAGTATCGTACTTAATTCAATACTTCTTTTCAATTTAACAGAAACAACTCTCAAACGACACTTACGATGTTTATATCTACTCCAAAGAGTGCAATTTTCCCTACTGTTTGGAGGAAGTTGTCCTGTTCTTGCTTTGGGTCATAGCACCCACTCCTTGTTGTATTCTTGTAGCCTTCCAGTATTTGCATCTAAGTTTATAACAAGTAAGAATTTCAGTTCTATTTAGTGATATAGACAGCCTTACAATGTATACACTACAGATGTAAAGAAGCAGATGGTGTGAGAACCAAAATCATTGCATTTTATACAAAAAAAAGCAAACACAAACTCTTTTGCTTTGATTTTAAAAGTTACATGTTACAGAAAACATGAGAAATTGAAAAATAAAGAAAAAATGTACTCACCATAACCCCAAAATCCAAGAACCAGTTAAAACTTTAGCCTATGCCCTCCAACTCACTAAGTAGGCAAGGGTAAGATGTGGTGTCAATGCCGGCACAGACTTGGTAAGGATTAATCACCCCAATGGACTTACCCTAAATCTACTGCAGTAACAGAAGCAGTGGCTGTTGTTCAAACAGCATGCATGCAATTCAAGGAGCATTCACTGAGGTCTACTTAAACACTTTTTCAATTATTCCATAAACAAATGAAATGCAAATTAAAAGCAACAGCCCAAGCAATCTCAAAAGGAGGTAAAAAAGCCCCATCACTTGGGGGAATAAAAAGTTAGTTCTCCTAATACAGAGACTAAAGGAGCCCAGGCTGATCTTTGCAGTAGGGAAGTCCACATTGAGAAGAAAGGGTGTGAGGAACAGGATGAGATGAAGACCTAGGAATTGAAATACGGAGCTGCTGCCCATGAGGAATCTTTTTAGAATCAGGGAGATTCAACCCACAAACAAAGAGACCTTTAAAAGTGCTCTACCAGCCAGGCATGGTGGCACATGCCTGTAATCCCAGCACTTGGAAGGCTGAGACAGGAGGACTGCTGTGAGTTCGAGACCATCCTGGGCTACATAGTGAGTTCCAGGTCAGTCTCAACTACACAGTGAGACCCTGTCTCAAAAAAAAAAAAAAAAAAAAAAAAAAAAAAGTGCTCTAACACTCTCACTCCATACTTCAGCCTGGGCTACAAATCCATCGTATCATTCTGGTGCAGTCAAAGCCAAACAACCTGGCTACACTTACTTGAACCTTTCCTTGTAAAGATGGCACAAAGAAAGAACTGTTACTATGGCCACTGTCACCTCAGTAATGTTTACCATTGTTCTTTATGAACCCCTAAAATATCCGAAGTTTTCCACTCTAATACCAATGGGGTATAGGATGTGGTACCTATTATTTTAGAAACCACGTGAAGAGTTTAAAAAGCTAGTTTGATTAAACCTCAAAAGTACATCCACAAATAAGCACCTCGGAAGTCTTAAGCTGAACAGAAATATTTTAAAAATAATGTCCACAGAAACCATCCAATCAATAAAACCCGTATTAAATCAAAATTAGAAACAACCCACAGGAAGAAAAGTCAAAATACACTGAGGTTCTCTTAACTAACCCTCCAAGACTCAAGTCAAAAGTAAGTGTTTATCTTGACATAGCTGATGGCATTAAGGTTAAACTTAAGAAAACATGCAGGTAACACACCTCTTTAGGTATGTTCAGTATTATGTAGATGAACACCAAGCTCATTTATATCCTCAGTAAGTGAATGAAGTCATCTTATAGTGTTTTTACATGCAACATATGGATATTAGTCTGCTCAGAATGCTATGTAATAAAATACCACTAGGGGCTGGGGATTTAGCTCAGTGGTTCCACTACCTGCCTCTCAAGCACAAGGTCCTGAGTTCGATCTCCAGTACCAAAAACAAAAACAAATAAACAAATAAAATAAAATACCACAGACTGTGGCTTCAACGGCCACATAATTATTTCTCACAGTCAGTAGACTAAGAAGTCCAAGATTGGGTGCCTACAGATTTGATTTGTGGTGAGGGCCTTCTCTTGGCCTGCGGATAGTGCCTTCCTGCTGTAGAGAGGGTAGCCCTCCCTTTCTCATACGAACACTAACCCTATTTCCTGAGAGTGCCACTCTCAGGACCTCATCTCAACATAATCACCTCTCAAAAGCACTAGCTCCAAATACCATAACATAAGGGGTTAGAGATTCAACATATTATTTGGTGGGACACAAACATTCAAACCATAACACAGGGTGTGTGTGTGTGTGTGTGTGTGTGTGTGTGTACTCAACTTTATCAATTATATATCCTGGCTATCAAACATTCACAACAGTTTTGTGCACCTCCCTTTTACTATCTCAGTCCAAAATAAAAGAAGCAGATTCAACCAAGGCTGCACAGTAACATCCATATTGGCCTGGCCATTTGAAGCCGAGGTCAAGGGCTTGATTATCCTGTTAGGCCTGTTGAAAGGATGAAAGAAATTTTTAGTCATAAAGACACACGACTCTCATCTCCAACATGATTTAATCAGTAAACCTCCACAGACTAGACAATTAAGGGGAGCCTTCCTGAAACCAGTTGCCACTGCTCTGAAAAGAACTTCTTCTATCCATCTCCAGTTCCAACCTCTCTTCCTGCTTCTGTATCCAACACTATACTGAACATCTCTCACTGAAAGGCTCACAGTTCAGTTTTCATTTCAACTGAAATCATTACTCCTAGTCACCTCTCCCAACTGGGGAGTTCCTACAACTGCTTATCTCAGGCCAGATACCACGACCAGCTCTACTACTGGCTGATTCCCTGTCACCCTAGAAGATGAGCAGGCAGTACAGTTACCTCTCCAGACCTATATCAAAGCACTGCTGCCCTGCTCATCTTATCCCTCAACCTGTCACCCAGCTCACCTTGTGGCCACAGAGCTCTTCTAGAGCAGTGTGTCCTCCACACTCACTTGCAAATTCACCTTCCACACAGCACTCAAGGTGGACTTCAGACTGTTCAGCTCAGTATCCAAGACCATATACCTTCAGGAACTTCACCACACAACCTTGGCTTTAGTCCAAGAAACTACCATCAGTGGCACCTTTTCAAGCTTTCTAGACTCCTTCAAACCTATGCATTATTATTGATTTATGTATTATCATAATTTTAAGGAAAAAAATGCCATCTTGAAGGTACATGAGGAATGAAGTATCCACTCTGCTTTCTCACCCCTTCTACAATTTCAGAGTCAAGTATTTCAGAGCCAGATGAAATTATTTCCTGGTTTTAGAACTTGATCAAATCTTATCCTTGATTCCTTTTTTGTCTAAGATGAGAGGTCTCACCTCTAAACTGCTGTTTGTTTTCACTGCATGTACAACTATTTGTTTCATTGGCTGGTGGTTCTACTCAGCCATTACTCAATGTATGGATATATCTTTTTATAAAGTACAGAAAGAAATAGGCCTCTCATCTTTATGAAGGAACTTTTGGACTCAAGGTAAGGCACACCTACCTTCAGCCAGATTACCTCCCTCAGATCAGACTGCCTCATGGACTGGATGTGCATCCAGCATACTAGTCTCCCCATGCAGACTCTTTTCAGTCAAAATGGGTGTATCCAGTGTTTACAGAGGTTCTCTGCACACACACCTGCCTCTCCCATCCACTTGCTCCTCCACTTGCTTCTGTGGAATACCAGAGGCTTGCTTTTGATTTTTGCTGTGCTGCCACAGCTCAAAACATTTGAATGACAGGAAAAATGAATGGATGAATGAACAAAAAGGGATGTCCCTACATTAGAAAGAGCAGTTCCCCTGCTCAAAAAATACTGTTCTGCTACGAATATCTTTTCTTCACTTCCCTCTAGGCATCACTAACCCCAAGTCCTACATTAAAGTTGTTCTCTTTTTTTGAGATTATATATTTACTTACTATTTGTATTTTCTTGAGCATAACTAAGTTTTGAATAAAACACTGACTTTAGGATTCCAAAAGAATGGCACTTAATAAGTCCCCTACCATACTATAGTTGTTTGTTTTTTCTTTCCAAAATAAAACTTAAGATATTTATTTGGTAGGACCTGGGACCTGAGAATCTACCATGGCAATGGGCAGCCAGGCCTAGAATTGTAAGCCACATCTATCCTCTCAGACCTATGTAGAGCCTGTACGATAGCCTCCCTGAAAATGGCAGTCCAGAAAAAGCCAAAGGGGCCAGAAAGATGCAGCCAGTAAGTTCTAGAAAGACCATGCATGCTTGGGTGTGGACTGGCATAGGCATGGGTGCAGCCTCAATTCAGTCACTCATTCTATCATCAAGTATCCTTGCACCCCTCTTTTTCCTGGACATTTGGACTACTCATAATCATTATTAACATTTCTGAGCACTTATTCAGGATGAGGAACCATTCTAAGTCTTCTACAAAAGTAATCAGTTAATCCTCAAAGTGATTCTTTGACTTGAACTGTATAGACACAGAAACTAAAGCTAAGAGCAATTTTTAGCCCAAGGTTCAGGTACTTTGTGGCACATCTGGGAATTCAATAGACTAAAGTTGAGTCTCAAATTTTGCAGTAAAGAACCTCACAAGCTGCATACAATGTTCATGAAAGTACATCTATACTGGTGTAGTTTTCAGTATAATGTTTGACTATCATCTTCTACTTTGGATTTTTTCATTCCTACCCCATCCAAGCCCTGTATATTGCACAATCTCTCAAATTCAAATCTACATATGACTGTTCTCAGTCAGGCACCATCGAATCTCAGCACATCTACCTAGGTAAACAGTGTACATTACTTTTTCCAGAAGGCAAAGCTTTGCTCTCATCCTCAAAGATTCCTTTCTATAGACAAACATATCATGACTCAGATTGTATCATGGATGTTCATTTGCAGAGTGCTAATTGGACTATCTGAAGAAAAATGGGTCCCCTGCCCACCCTCCTCTCCAACTCACAACGCAGTATTCCTAGTATAAAACATTTGCAGTGGGGCTGCAAACACAAGCCACACTGACTGTTCTGTGTGACCATGTAGCGGGAAATATAATTATAAGATAATGTTGTATTTGGTATTACTTCAAACCCTTCAACTACTGTTTCATTGGAATCAGATTGTTTTTCATAAGTAAATTTTGAACACAGACTAATAACAAAGCCCATCATTCTGACAGAGGAAAGAAAAAATAATCTTGGATATTCTCTTCCCCATCTTTAAAACATTCTTCCCACTAACAGGTGTTTGCTATCTCTTAAATTTCAAAAGGTGTAACTTCTAAAGAGAGTCAATAAGAAAGAATTAAGAATACCAAGAAGAAATTAGCATCCGATCTTCTCTTGAAAATGGAAGGGTGGAGTGGATGAGGCAGGACCAGCGTGTGCAGGTCACAGACGTCCCCACCAGCACCGTGGGCTCCACACACTGGTCCTACTTTCTATGAGGGTCGCCGACGGTCACCTACACACACAAGACACACAGGCACAGGCGAGAGCGCTGGAAGCACAGGAAGCGGCAGGGTGGGAGAGGGGCCGGGCAGGGGATGGGTTTGCTTCAGGCTCCTGAGATTGCCCCGAAGCCGTTTGCTCTCGGACTTCATAGAACTGCTGATTTCTTGCAGTAAGAGAAACTCAAATGTACTGAGAAAAATGTTTTTGCTTTGATCAATTCAAAGAAAACCAGGCCGCCGAACAGAAGGGAAAAGAAAGGCAAAACCCACTCAGGAACCAGCACACACCGCCAGGCCCCTCGTCTGCCCATACGGGGTCTGCACTGGCTGCCGCCTCCTCCCGCCCGCAGGAGCGCAGCCGGCTCGGGACGGGGAGG
>NW_022900913.1:60897508-60945240 GCF_012274545.1 Fukomys damarensis
CCCACGATGGTACCCAAGGAAGGACAGCCGGCCCGGGGCGTCCCGCGCGTTGCCCAGACCCGTCCACGCGGCGGACACCGGTTCTGGGCTTGGAAATCCGCAGCGGGAAAGTGCATTCCAGGCTCACGCTGTACCCGCCACGCTGTCCTGCCGAGGAGAGGAACTCTGCGACAGTTGCCAAGAGCGTTCCTTACTGGGATGCTTGGGATCCTGGAACGTCTGCCCTGCTTAGGACACAGATGCATATGCCAGGAGCTACAGCCAGTCTGCAAAGGTCAAGAGGGGCTCTACTTCCTCACTACCTCCTCCGGCAAGAAGACGGGGTCCAGGACCGCGAGTCCCTCAGCGGGTGGGCTCTGTGCTGGAAAGGAAGACGTTGCGCTCAGCCAAGCAAAACCTTCTTTGTCTTTTTCCTGTCCAACTTGCTGTGTCGTCCACCTTCTCAGCCTGTTGCCCCCAGGACACCTTTGTCCACCAGTCTCAGGGACCGAGACTACTAGTCAGTTTGAGGGCCCTCTTCTCCGTGGCCAATAGAGTTCCTCACTTTTACCGTCATCTCAGATGCCCCGAGCTTTCTTAGCACTCGCTGTCTGGGACTCTTGGCTTAATAACCTTTCCACTCATCACCTGTTCTGGTCTTGTTTCGCTTGAACCCCTCTGCACATGCCTACAGGTGAATGGCCCACACCACTCTGGCAGGTCGCTGCCGGTTCTGGAAGCTCTCTGAGACATTTGTCCGAAAAATTCCGATTCCTGCAAGGCTGTACTAACAACTGGTCTAGCCCACCTTACCTGCACCTCAGAGCCTGGTACTCTGTACAAGTGGGAATCCTTCTTGGCCCTTGGAAGGGTTCATGCCTGTATCTATGTGGGAGTTGCTGGTGCTCTTTCCAGAACATCTCCCGCAGGCAAATCCTACTTGTCTTCATTGAAAAATGAAGTTTGCAATACTGCATTTCTACTATAAAAGGATGTATGTATTCTGCCATGCTGGGAAATCACACTGTAGAATTAACGGGACTTGTGGGGAAAACAGAGTTAGGAATAAATGACTCAAAACTGTGTAACACTGCAACCAGAGCACCAACATAAACAGCAACTATACTCAAAAACAGACTAGCAGAGTTTATGAGCCATGTTAAATTCCTCATAAATATTACAGTAAATATAAATATAGGGCTTTGCCTTTATAAAAAATGAAGGTTAACTGCTTAAGAGATTGTAAGGACAACTTTTTGAGACTCCTGAGTTGAGAAGATAAACACAAAATAAATAAAAGGAGAACCCTCTGTCCTGGCCCCACATCTCATAAGCCCTCCCAAGTTAGAGCTTATGATCAAATTAATCCAACACAGAAAGTAGGGAGGTGGGCACCAGGCTCAGCACTGCACATTCTACGTAACTCAATGCATTCTGCAGTGTTTTGTAGCTGCTGTGACTTGGTGCAAAATATTGCAGTACTAGGAACACATATGAGCTGACACAGCTACTCCCATTTTATTAGTGTCTTTTCCCTACATACTATCAGTTGTGGATGAGATAATTTGTGTTTTGCATGCTCTCACTACAGAAACCAGAGTAGACTACCTTTAATGCTATGCTTACAGAGTCCATTGCACTGTTCTGCACATCTGTTGAGCACTCAAGTACAGTAGGTGCTGGGGACAGTACGTACACTGAGGATGCCTCAGTGAACAAAAAGAAATACGGGCATGCCTACCTTCATGCCTTTGGGTACTTTAACATGGCATCTCTGGATTTTGTATATTATTTAGTGGTATTGTATGTTTTCTATGTATGTAGCTTCAATTGATGCCTTTTTAATCTCTTTAAGAGTTGGGATTGAGCCTATGTCTTTGTGGCTCCTATTACGTCTAGCCTAATAAATATCTATTGGGATGTTAATTAAGATGTTTACATCCATTTAATACTTTGTGTTATTAAACTCACAGGAGAGTCACCTAGAAAAAAAATTCTTTCAATTGCGTTTTTCTCAGAATCATGTTTGCAGCTACTTGGGCTAAAAGCTAAAATCAAAGCAAGTATCCCCCGACTTGGATCTGAAGGACAGATAAATTACACTTAATAGGAAGCAGGACGCTAGGGATGAGATGGAAAAGACAAGAAAAGGAGAAGCTAGTAGATGCAGTTCAAGAAAAAGGTACCTACTAAGTTCTGTAGGTTAGTAGTGCTGGAGAAAAATAACAGAAGGAACTCTAGAATATTGTGACTGCTGCTTTTACCATGTGCTTTGGCCAGCTTTTCCAAACATACTGTGAGTCATAAGTGAGGAGGAAATTAAAGGGTCTTTGCAAAGTTTGGTCAAATGACAAGGAGGCCATGAAAGAAAATGATTATGAGCTACTTAGATAGGTCATAAGGTAGAATTATAGCAGTGCCTGGCTAAAATATACGCCTGTGAACAGATTTGCCTGCGTGTGTTGCTGAACATCTGGACATTGTGCTCCAGCCTATGAGCAGATATTTTCACTTATAAGTCTTTTGTATTCCAGTCTAAGTGTGAATCAGCTTGGCATTTAAATAAAACCTGCATTAATAACAGAAAAGCAGCTGCTATATTTTATAATGGTCAGATACTGAATACTGATTAACTTAAAATTGTCTATACAAACCTGGAACACACACACACACAAATATGCACACACATACACTTTGAGTAATTTGTATTTCCTAAAGCTGTGCATGATCATAGAATTTCAATGCTGAATACAGACTTGGAAATCAATACCCTTTGAAGATCACATTAAAAAATTGGATTATTTAAATCTTGAATCTCTTCAAAGAAACTAGCATTATTACAGTTCACCAACAGGGTCTATGAAAAGTCTTGACTTAAAAATGATCATTCTGATTCTCTTGTTCCATAGATATAATTATACAAATAAGCCATCTGAAATTCTAAGACTCTATCATTTTCTTCTACAAATAAGAGTTGAGAAAAGGCAGTTTTGAGCACAAAGACTTAAAAAGCTCTACCAAATAAAAGCAGTACTCTGACCTCTGTGAGATAGATGTCACCTTTTGAGGTTCACAAAAATAGTGTGGACAAAGTTACCAAGGAACTTAAATATATCATATCGAATTTCTGCTTCCAAAGGGCAGTTTTTAATTCCAGGCTAAAAATTGAAAACTGTAAATACAAGAGAAATCTCCCCATCTTTTTCTGAAACCCTGTTACCACGGTATTTGTCTGTCAGTTGAATGAGATTAACAAAAACATCTCAAATGAGAACAAGTACCTCAAGAGTAAATAGGAATGTGGGGTATTCCAGCACCATGGCACAGGGAGGGAAAAAGCAACACATCAGAAGCAAAGGGACATGAACACCTCAGAAGGAAAATGTCAATTTGTAGAAGACTCCTCTTTCCTTCATGGAATGATAAGGATGCTGTCATATTACTTCCAAGCCAAAGGAAAAAGTGGCCCTTAAGAAACTCACTGTAGCCTGGTCATAAAATAAAGGAACGCCCAGAAATTAGGGGCATTTGTACCCCTCCTGTAAAAAACGAGGACTATTCCTGCCATAATCTCTACCTCCCGCTTCTATACCTGAAGCAGTAGTTTTAATTTGCCCACTGATTCTTCCTTAAAATAAAAAGAAAAGAAAAGAAAAGAAAAATAGTCTGTGTTCCTGCCTCTAATTTCAAAACTAGACTCCATTTGACTGGTAAAACTCAAACCTAAGAAGGTGCTCTGTTCATTTCCTCCTATTATGTCACCACTACTATACACAGATCCATCTGGCCCTCATCCAGTTGACCTTACCCTTGACTTGAGGAGGACATTTCCATAGGGTGAGAATATTTTACTGGAATATTGCTTTGTAAATTGCATGTAAACTCTGTCACATTCTTAGATACTTGGGCTGAGGATTTAGCTCAGTGGTTCTGGTGCCTGCCTCTCACGCACAAGGACCCAAGTTCGATCCCCGGTACCAAAAAAAGAAAAACCCAAACAACATTCTTAGTTACTAAAAAAGGTAACTGACAAATTCAGCTAACCAAATCCTTATTCATCTGCAAACTATCTGCAAACATCTGACTATCTGCAAACATTTTCCTGGACTACAAACCTTTCTCAGAAGAGGTACAAAATATAAAGAAACCAGGAAGAGTCACTGTCTCACAGTACTCAAGATAGGCATAAAACCATCATGAAAAAGCATGCTTTGGCCCTTTATAACAACAATGTTGTGCATCTGGTCAGTGACGGCACTTTCAAAAACTTTGTCTTTGCTATTATGAGTTATATGTTGCTTCCAAAACTGCCAAGAGGGAAGGTTTCATTCTTACTCTCACTAGCACCTACATGAAATTTGGGAAATACTCAGCATGACTTGATAGTGATGATAAAGTGAGAAAACTACTGCTATTTTTTGCATTGTGAAGAGAGGGATTAACCTTAGTTTAGTGCATAATAGAGCACTTCATATGCAATCTGAAAATCTTCCCTGCAAAGAAATTTTTCTTTTACTCTCTTCCATTCCTTTTCCTGGAAATATGAAAAAATCCAAATTATTATCTGCTCTATGGTGTAGATGTGGGTGATTCCATGCGTTTCTTAGAGGCTTGTGTGTTGAAAGTATGGCGATGTGGGAGGAGATGGAACTTTTAAGAGGTGGGGCCTAGAATGAAGTCATTATGTCACTGTAGTTCTTCTAGGAGTCTGGTTAGTTCTCAAGAGAGGGTCATTATAAAATAACAAGACTTAAGAGTCTCTTTCCCCACATTCTTTAGCCTTCTATCTCACCATATGATTGTTCCTTCTCCCAACCAATCCCATCACAATGACATTTGTCAGGTGATTCAATCAAGAGCTGAGCAGAAGTCACACCATTCCCTTGAACTTCCAAAGTCATGAGCTTGAAGGGCAGGGGATTTACCTCAGTGGTTCTGGCCCCTGCTTCACAAGCGCAAGGACCTGAGTTCAATCCCTGGTACTAAAAACAAAACAAAACAAACAAACAAAAAAAAAACCCCGCAAAATCATGAGCTTGACATCTTTATTTATGTGGCCTCAGCTAGTTTGTTATGGCAACAGAAAATGAACTAATACATCTATAAAACTAGCACTTGCTGGTTTGGATCATATTTTATTTAATTCTAGAGTGAGAAGATACATTAATTTCTACAAAAATAAATAAAAAATTAAAATCACTGGTTACTGCATGGATGCATTCTGCCTGTGTCCAAGTGGATCTGGTGCCTTCCTTCTTATTTGAAATAATGGAAGAAGGTAAGAGATCTTCAGTCTTCTTTCCAGGGTTCTGTTTTACAACAGGCAAGCATTAATTTTAGCTCTAAGCTTACCAGGGTATAATTGACATACAATTAATAATATAGTTCTCATGGTCTGGTAAAAAAAATCATGATTGTTCTTCGAGTCAGTCACTTTTTCCTGGCACTAACTTCTAAGAGGAGTTGAATCATGGGAATATTTACATAAGTGACACTGGACAGTCTCAACATGTAGGTACAAAATCTTCACTAAGGAAAAGCTACAGACACCCACAGAAGCAATGAGAACAGAAACTAGCTAGGGCTGACAATAGAGTTGAGTCTAGACTGGATTGTCTAAACTTCTACCCAGACTCTGGAACTCAGAGGCTACTCTGTGCCCTCCATTAACGAATAATAATAAAGAAGTAAGTTATTTAACTGTTCCAAACATTTGTCTCCTTACCTTTAAAATGAGAATAATATTACCTTATGCATGGGATTATTCTATTACATTATTATCATGACAATGTATACAAAAGTGTCTACTAAAAGCCCAGCACAAAATAGTGGTAAATAAACATAACTGGGGCTGATGGTGTAGCTCAGTAGTAGAGTGTTTATCTAACATCTGTGAGGCCTTGAATTCAATCCCTAGCACCAAAAAAAAAGGAAAGAGAAGAAAGAAAAGAGACATATTTGTTTCTTCTGCTTGACTCTGTACTCTTGTGAAAAGAATATTTTCCTGTTTCAAGGAGATCATCCTTCCCAATTTGCCAGTTATTTATTTAGCTTTTCTAGTCTGCTTTTTAAAAGTGAAATGAGCCAGGTGTGGTGGCTCCTGACTGTAATCCCAGCACTTGGAAGGCTGAGGCAGAAAGTTTGCCACAGGCAAACTTCGAGGCGAGCCTGGACTACATATTGAAGTGAGTTCAAGGCCAGCCTGAACTATAAAGCAAGTCCTGTCTCAAAAAACAAAACAAAAACAACAAGAAAGAAATGATAATCAAAACATGAAAAATAAGAATAGATATACAGATTAGTGAAATAGAATTGTAACCTGAATATATAAGGAATAATGATGTCAACAGTTTAAAATGAGCAAAGAATACGAAAATATAGAAATGGCCTACAAGCACATGAGAAGATACACAGCATCATTTGTCATCAGGGAAATGTAAACCCAAACCACAAAGACAACACACTAGAGACACTAGAATTGTTAGAGTAGGTTGGGGATGCAGTGCAGTGGTGCCATGCCTGCCCCACAAGTGCAAGGTCCTGAGTTCAATCCCTGGTACTACAAAAAAAAAAGTTGGAATAAAGAAAACCAATAATAACAAGCGTTGGTGAAGATATAGAAAATTTAAGGGCCAGGGATTTGGCTCAATGGTTCCACCGCCTGCTTCACAAGTGCAAGGACCCGAGTTCAATCCCTAGTACCAAAAAAAAAAGATATAGAAAATTTGGAATCCTCATACTTTGTTGCTTGGACTGCAAATGATGCAGCACTTTGAGAAACAATCTGATAATTCCTCGAATGCTGAAACAGAAATATGAGGCATGATCAAAACACACAGTGCGTGTATAAATTTTAAAAGAAATTATGATAGCAAACGACACATTAATCCCTCTCTAAATCCCCCCCCCTTACTTTGAACACATTTGTCCCATCGTTCTTGCCACTGTCTGAAGCAGTTTGGGATGTTCTCTTTCCTGATTGCTAGTGCTGAGTGCCATGAAATGGAAAGGCTGGGTCATAAAAACATCATGTCGTGTCATTGACCACCTCATTTACTGGGTTTGGCACCATGTAGCTCTTCCCCAAAGTCAAAATGACCATGAGAGGTAAATATTTTGAATTAATCTGGGACATAGAGGCAGCCATGAAAGAGCAACTAAAGACACTCATGAAAGAGGATGCCCAGAACTGCTTCAGAAAGTGGGGAGAACAGTAGGGTAAGTGTGTCTGAGGTGAGAAGGACTAAAGACAATGTATCTTTTACTATAATAATTTTTAATGTAAATACTCACTGTATTTTTATCACACTTCATACTATATTACCCAGAAATTTCCCCCAGATATATATTGAAGAAAAAGAAAACATCTCACACACAAATATATATATATATTATTATTATGTTCATAGCAACACCATTCATGCCCATCAACTGATAAATGAATAAAATGAACAAATAAAATAAGATACCATCATGGAATATGATTCACCGTCAAAAGGAATGGAGTTCTGAAACATACTGCAGCATGATTGAAATTTAAACACACGCCAAGTGAAAGAAGCCAGACATAAAAGAATATATTTTGTATGATTCCATTTATATAAACTGTCCAGAATGGGTAACTCTACAATGACAGGAAATACATTAGTGCTAGAGCTGCCTAGGACTTCAAGGGTGGGGAGGATGAGGGATGATTGCTAATGGTGCAGATTTCACTGGGAAGGATGATAAAAATATTCTACAATTAGAGTGTGGTGATGGTTGCACATTTCTGCGAATATTAAAAAGCCCTGAATTATTCACATCTGATGGGTGAATATTAGGCATATACAACATATCATGTTTTTTAAAAGGAAGGAATTAAGAAGAAAAAAAAAAGGATAAATGTTGCCAGGAACAACCTCAGTAGATATTTGGCAGTCACTTACTGTGTGTGAGGGTAACTAAGTACGGCTTCGGCTCTTGAGTAGTTTTAAAATCTAGGGTGTGGGTACGACTCATTGAAGGTCAGTGGCTATTTCTACTGATAGTGGGGCCAGACTTACATAAGTGACTTACCTATTACATAAATATATAAATACAAAATATTCCTTAATACACAATGTTGAGCACTGTGCTGGAGTAAAGAGTGGACAACCTTTAGAGGCACTTAGACTACTGGAGAGAGAAAGAAGGATCTAAGTAAAAGGTCTGTGTTGAAGAGCAGCTGCCGGGGTGTTCATCAGCACTGGAATCAGGTGGTGGAAAAGGAAAGGTGTTAAAGAGGACTTTTCTGGGGACTGAGACATTATCTGAGGGGTATAAGGCTCAAGCAAAGGAGACTTCATGTACAAAGGTCTGGAGTCATCAGAGATCCTATAGCTGAAGAATACAGGAGGAAGAAAAAGGAGAGGTGAGAAGTGATTAATTTAGGGTGTGAGGGAGGAGATGTTACTGGGGCCACCAAGAGATCTCTAAGTCACTGGAAGAAGTTTGAACTGAGGGCCCCAGGGAGCCATTGCAGGTTTTAAATCCCAGAAATACCATGTTTTTATTTCAGAAGATTGCTATGGCTGCCATGTGAGGAGACAGATTGGATGACAGCAAGACCAGGAATGGAAAGACCTCACTTGCAGGACAGTGGAATGAAGAATAAGATCAGAGGTGGCAGTGGTCCTGGAGCACTGACTGTGGGACCGGTGGGGAAGCATGAGGTCAAGGGTTATGTCCAGGTTTTCAGGCTGGGTGATGAGTGGCAGGCTATGCCAACCTCAGGGGCAGCAAAAAAAACCAGACAATGGCCTGATTCCTATGGAGTGTATAGTGAATGTAACATACTCTCTCTCTTGAATGGAAAGGGCTGCACAAAACTGGAACTTTCCTCTGGAAATGTAGGTATCAAATCCTCCTCTTTGTTACCAGATTGTGGAATTGGATTAAACTATTGTATACTTTTCTTGATACCCACGCCAAGGACAGGGCTTCAAATGCTGTCTCAAAAACTCAAACTGTGCCAACATGAGTTGGTGCTAATAAATCTCACTGACTGCTTTTCAGTACATTGGTAAAAGTCAGTTAATAACAGGCTGGGGATAGATTCTCCCAGGGGATACCATGATCCCAGAAGCTGGGAGAAACTTTTCAGAAGATGCTTCAGGTTGAGTTTAAGTATCATTGTCATGTATTACAGAGATGTGTGAAATACATCAATACTCCAAATTTGCCTGGCTGATGAGCATCAACTCATCAGCTAGTCCAAGAAGTACATAACTGCAAAAAAGAAATTATCACTTTTTTTTAGTTATTCTTTTGTAGTTCTACAAACTGCTACTTTAGAAACCTTCATACCTTTGTAAACCAAAAAGGCTCTCAAATCCTAATGGAATTATTGATTCTCAAGTCCACCTAATGTTTTAAGGCAATGCTTAATGCATCTATGGAATGCTGATAGGATCAAAATTAACATGAAAATAATCAATAAACACATCCTAAAAATAAATTCACATCAGAAACCATCTCTGTCTTCTAATGTGGGATTCTGTGCCAGCAAACTTCCCTTAGAAACCTAAACTTTGTTTGACCTGATAGAAAGTAGCCACTTCAGCATATGATGAAAAATAATGTGATATGCTTGTTCAAAAATAAACAATTTTTGAAAATGCATTTTAACCTCAGATGCCTAACACACACACAAAAAGCAACTGCCACATTTATTGATAACACAAAGGGAATTCAAGAAAAACATTTCAAACTTAGAAAGCAAATTGTTAAATCTTTCTGATTCTTTGTTTGACACTGGCTGTAGGCCAGAAGCATAGCTTCTCTTTCTCCATCCCAGAGCATTTCCTAAAGCTCGTGATGATATTATAAGTAGAGGAAACTGGCCAGTGCCTGAGGATAGCAGAGCCAGCATCCTGCTAACATTTTAATGGAAGAGATGGCTTGTACATTACAGTTCTTCAAGGAATGGGCTCATGAAGCCACTTTGAGAACAATGTATTTGCTTCCCTCATTTTCCAATAGAACAAAATAAAGCCCTTTAGTAGTATTTATGAATTTCAATGAATTCACAGTTTCACTGTATCTTCTAAACCCCAAATCTCACGAATCTTCATGCAAATTATTAGCAACAGTTTTACAGCATTTTACAGAGTATAAATTGTAGCTCTGATGGTGCCATTATCTCGGGCCACTTCTGCTGAGACTTTAAAATATTTTTTAAAAAATTTAATTGACCTGTAATTGTATATATTTATGGGATACAGTGCGACATTTCAATACATATATAAGATGTGGAATGTTCAGATGAGGGTAATTAACATATCTCAAACAATTATTACTTTTCTGTGTTGGGACCATTAAAACTTCTCTTAGCTATTTTGAAATATTCAATTAAGTATTCCCAACCATATTTATCTTACTGTGATACAGAATTTTAGAAGGTATTTCTCCTATACAAAGAAACACTAAGCTGTAAATAATAAAGTATGATACATGCTAAGATATAAATGGACCCTGAAAATATGATGCTACTTGAAAGAAGCCAGCCACCAAAGAACACAATTGCATAAGTCCTTTTATGAAAGATGTCCAGAATAAGTAAATCTATAGAGATAGAAAACAGAGTAGTGGTTAATAGAGGCTAGCGGAAGGGAAAACTGTTTTTTATTTGGGGGGGTAAAAATATTCTGAAATCAGATACTGACTGTTGCATAATCTTGTGAATGTACTGGAGCCACGGAACTGTAAACAATAAAATACAGTTGTTTGTGAATTTTATTTTACATAAGTTTTTAACACAAGTTTTAAAACATATTTTAAAAACCAGTAGTGGGAAAAGTGGCATTGTTCTATATTTTTGTAATCTCCTTGATACATAAACTCAGCAGCAGAAGAAAGTTGGATGCTCACATTCACTTCTGCATTCAAACTGTTTAGTTTTATTTGAGTCATGAGAAAATCCAGCCTCACACAGTATATACTGCAGTTAGATAAAGGGGCAGACCTCAGTAGCTTTTCCAGATCATTGTGGTTATTGTTCTTTGGTACAGCACCAAAACTCAACAAATGATAGATTTTTAGAGATTAGTTGCAATATGCAAGCTGAAGCCAAATCGGTTGGCTTTTCTGTGCCATCAAAATTCATTGGTTTATCTTGCAAAAGTACAAAAGTGGAGGGTGACACTGGAAGGTGGTGAAGTGTTTTTCTTTGTGCACATGTCGCTCTGCAGTGCTATAAAGAACCCACAATAAAAGAATAAATATAATGTCCAAGGTTATTAGTTAATAATTCTCCATGGAGTCATTGAGCTTTAAAGAGCAATTTGTGCTGTGACAGGGAGAGACATAACTGCAGGCCACAAATACTCAGCTTCCTTCCATATGCTGAGAATATGGCTTGGTGATGTGAGCAAGATATGAAAAATAGATAGTAGAAGAATACACAACATAAATTTACAAAGTAAATTTGATTCTATTTCAAATATGCCCAGTAGGGCTGAATTAAGACTGCTTTCCCAGGATGGGTCAGGGATAGAAAGAAGATTCTGCAGCCCAGCCAGCCTGTACCACCGCAGTATAGGACATTTACACCTTTTTGAACTATTCTAAATTTGGAAAAAAATGTACCAACGTAAAACCTTTTATTTATTGTTGTTTGTTTGACTTAAAAAATTGTAAATTCTCCTGGATATGGTGGCACATACCAGTAATCCCAGCATTTGAGAGGCTGAGGCAGGAGGATCGTGGGTTTGAGGCCAGCCTGAGCCACACTGGGAATTCAAGGTCAGCCTGTACTAGTGAGACCCTATCTCAAAAAGAAAAACAAAAATCCTTCTATAAATTGTAATTTAGTTTATTTCACAATTTTTTTTCAGCTTTAATTGAGTTTATTGGTACATTTTAGGGATACAGTACAGTTACATTCATTGTTGGGATCTTGCACCTCTATATGACAAGTCTTGATTCTCATTTTTTCCCCTTGTCCCTGCCCTCCCTTCACCCCCTCCTCCCCTCCCCATCTACAAACACTTTATTTTCATCTTTTCATTCTCTCACATTTTTTTCTTTTCCCTTTTTACTCTTCCCCTACCCATCCTACCTTCCCTACACCTTTAGCTCCTTTCTTCCCATTTCTAAATGTCAGTAATCTTATTAGAATCTTATGCATTGTTACAGATTATTTACACCAGGGAAACTATTCGGTATTTACACATGTGTGACTTATTTATTTCACTTAGCAGTATATCTTCAATATGTATCCATTTTTCTATGAATGAATCTATTTTTTACATAAGTTTTTAACACAAGTTTTAAAACATATTTTAAAAACGTGTAGTGGGAAAAGTGGCATTGTTCTATATTTTTGTAATCTCCTTGATACATAAACTCAGCAGCAGAAGAAAGTTGGATGCTCACATTCACTTCTGCATTCAAACTGTTTAGTTTTATTTGAGTCATGAGAATCCAGCCTCACTTACATAAGTTTTTAACACAAGTTTTAAAACATATTTTAAAAACCAGTAGTGGGAAAAGTGGCATTGTTCTATATTTTTGTAATCTCCTTGATACATAAACTCAGCAGCAGAAGAAAGTTGGATGCTCACATTCACTTCTGCATTCAAACTGTTTAGTTTTATTTGAGTCATGAGAAAATCCAGCCTCACACAGTATATACTGCAGTTAGATAAAGGGGCAGACCTCAGTAGCTTTTCCAGATCATTGTGGTTATTGTTCTTTGGTACAGCACCAAAACTCAACAAATGATAGATTTTTAGAGATTAGTTGCAATATGCAAGCTGAAGCCAAATCGGTTGGCTTTTCTGTGCCATCAAAATTCATTGGTTTATCTTGCAAAAGTACAAAAGTGGAGGGTGACACTGGAAGGTGGTGAAGTGTTTTTCTTTGTGCACATGTCGCTCTGCAGTGCTATAAAGAACCCACAATAAAAGAATAAATATAATGTCCAAGGTTATTAGTTAATAATTCTCCATGGAGTCATTGAGCTTTAAAGAGCAATTTGTGCTGTGACAGGGAGAGACATAACTGCAGGCCACAAATACTCAGCTTCCTTCCATATGCTGAGAATATGGCTTGGTGATGTGAGCAAGATATGAAAAATAGATAGTAGAAGAATACACAACATAAATTTACAAAGTAAATTTGATTCTATTTCAAATATGCCCAGTAGGGCTGAATTAAGACTGCTTTCCCAGGATGGGTCAGGGATAGAAAGAAGATTCTGCAGCCCAGCCAGCCTGTACCACCGCAGTATAGGACATTTACACCTTTTTGAACTATTCTAAATTTGGAAAAAAATGTACCAACGTAAAACCTTTTATTTATTGTTGTTTGTTTGACTTAAAAAATTGTAAATTCTCCTGGATATGGTGGCACATACCAGTAATCCCAGCATTTGAGAGGCTGAGGCAGGAGGATCGTGGGTTTGAGGCCAGCCTGAGCCACACTGGGAATTCAAGGTCAGCCTGTACTAGTGAGACCCTATCTCAAAAAGAAAAACAAAAATCCTTCTATAAATTGTAATTTAGTTTATTTCACAATTTTTTTTCAGCTTTAATTGAGTTTATTGGTACATTTTAGGGATACAGTACAGTTACATTCATTGTTGGGATCTTGCACCTCTATATGACAAGTCTTGATTCTCATTTTTTCCCCTTGTCCCTGCCCTCCCTTCACCCCCTCCTCCCCTCCCCATCTACAAACACTTTATTTTCATCTTTTCATTCTCTCACATTTTTTTCTTTTCCCTTTTTACTCTTCCCCTACCCATCCTACCTTCCCTACACCTTTAGCTCCTTTCTTCCCATTTCTAAATGTCAGTAATCTTATTAGAATCTTATGCATTGTTACAGATTATTTACACCAGGGAAACTATTCGGTATTTACACATGTGTGACTTATTTATTTCACTTAGCAGTATATCTTCAATATGTATCCATTTTTCTATGAATGAATCTATTTTCTCGTTCTTTTATGGCTGAGTAATATTCCATTTTACAGAAAAACCACAACTTCTTTATCCAGTTTCCAACGGATGGGCAAATAGGCTGTTTCCAAGATTTAGCTATTACAAACTGTGCCGCTATAAACATGGGTGCATATACTTCTCTGTGAGATGATTCTTTCAGTTCTCTTGGAAAGATACCTAGCAGAGGGATGGCTGGGTCAAATGGAACCTCCAGTCCAAGCTCTTTGAGGTATCTCCATATTGATTTTCATAGTGGTTGCACTAGTCTGCACTCCCACCAATAATGGAGAAGGGTTCCTTTCTCCCCACAACCCTGCCAACATTTGTTATTGTGTGATTTCTTGATAGCAGCCATTCTTTGTGGGGTGAGGTGGAATCTCAGTGCTGTTTTCAGTGGAACAGACTGGAAGACACAAAAACAAATGCAGATGTACTCAGCTACCTCATCTTTGACAAAGGAGCTGACCATCCTCAGTGGAGGAAAGATAGCCTCTTTAATAAATGGTGTTGGAAAAACTGGATGTCAACCTGCCACAGATTAAAATTAGACCCTTATCTTTCGCCATGCACTAAATTAAAATCCAAATGGATTAAAGATCTAAATATTAAAACAGAAACATTAAACTTGCTGGAAGGTAAGTTAGGCAGAACTCTGGAAGACATTGGTATAGGAAAAGACTTTATGAACAAATCCTCAGTAGCACGGGAACTAGCAGATAGAATCAACAACTGGGATCTCATCTTACTAAAAAGCTTCTGTACTGCAAAAGAAACCATCAGCAGAACTAAGAGACAATGTACAATGTGGGAAAAAATTTTTACCAGCTGCTCCTCAGACATGACCTAAACATTTCTTCATGTGAGTAAAAAATATGCCTCCTATGGTTTTATTTATTTATTTGGTGCTGGGGACCGAACTCAGGTCCTTGCACTTGTGAGGCAGGTGGCAGAACCACTGAGCTAAATCCCTGGCCCCTCCTAAGGCTTTAAATCCCCTCCTTCTAGGCATCTGCTAGTGACCAATCCAGAGTGCACATTCCACAGTTTTCATGCATCTTCACTTTTCAAAAATCATTTTTAAATGCCTGTTTTCTATCATACCCTGTGTTGTACAGTGCCATTTAAAAGTTTCTCCTGCCATGAGCCTGGAAAGGCCAAGGCAGGTGAGCAGGGAGACTAACCTTTGCCCATGGAAGGTACCAGACCCTCGTCTAGGTTCCAACCCAGCCATGCACACACCACTGCAATCTCAGGCAAGGCATTTCTTCTCGTTGTGTCTCAATTTCCCCGTCAGGGAAAGGAAGAAAATAATCACTGTAGGACTGTTGTTAAGTGGGTGAGTGTAGAGGGCTTATAACAATACTTGGCCCATAATAAACACTCAACATACTGTTTGCTATTATTATTATTATTATTATTATTAATTATTATTATTTCTAATTTTCCACTTGACCCCTGATGTCAGTGGATATATAGTTCAACCTCTCAGTGTTTCAGATATGTCCTCTCTAAAATTGTTGTTTTAATACCTGTCTCACAGGTAGTTGTGAGGGCTGGCACTTGAATGCGGTCCATGCAGAGCAGCTACAGGGCTTGCACGCTGTGGCACACAGCAGGCAGTCATTCAGTCTTAGGCACCTTTTCTGAGCTCCCTAGCTCAGCCTCACAGGGCTCGCATCCAGTGAACTGAAGGAGAGGGTGGAGGATGGAAGCTTCTCAGGTAGGAGGAAGGTACAGGTGCTGGCATATAAATGGCTTCTTTCACAGACCTCAGGAGCCTCTGAGCGCAGAGGTTTCCTGGTGTCCCCACCACCTCAAGACCCATTAAGACTGAGGGATCACATGGGCCAGGAGATGAGTATTCTGACTTTTTCTCAGCAACTGTTCCCATGGGAGGGCTGCTGTGGTAAAGGTGGGAAAGTTTCAAAGAAGGCTTTTATCGGAAGATCTAATTCTTCTGTTTACAAAATAACTATCACTTGTGGCATGACAGAAATGGAAGAGTTTCATGATGAAATAGGGCCCCAGGCAGTTTCCAAACACAAGTCTCCTTTGTAGATTATTCTTAGAGGACTCTTGCCTGACTGGCTGGCCCCAGAGCAGTCCACAGCATGGGGGATATGGCTTAAAGAACAGACAGTGCTGCTGGCAGTTGGCCCTACTCTTGCCCCCTCTCCTGCTGCACAGCATGTAGCTAGGCCCTTCTAATGTGTGTAACTACCTTGAGAATTAGGTAAGGGAATAATGGGAATCAATTAATATATAAAGCCAGTACTCAGAGAACTCGCAGATGATTAAAACAGGACTCAAGAAGATTGTCTGTCTCTCTGAGGCAGGCTGGCCTGTTCTCCGTCCATTCTCCTGATTCTTCATCCAGCTCCATCATGGAGCAACTTCTTTCGTTCCTATTTTTCCCTTCACTTCGGGTACACTGCCCAGGCCAGGGGTTCTTCTTTAATACCCTTGAGCCCAGAGTTTCGACTTACCTGCCTGGACCAAAGACAAAATTGCTCTTCTGAAATGTAGCTCATGCCCTCTACACTGTCACAGACCTGGTCTCCACCTCTCACCACTTCTGAGAACCTTGCTCTCAGCTCGCTTGGACTGAACTGGGCTTCCGGCCAGGTCTGCCCCACCCTCACACAACTCACCTTTGTTTGTGGACGTTACAGCATTAGAGAATTCCCTGTGGCCCCCATGTCCTGCTTGGATTCCAGCACAGGCTATACTCCATCAATCACACGCTTCACATCGAGTTCGGGTCACCTCTGCACCTCCATTTTAGAGCCAACAGTTGATAAACATCTACAGAGACTACGTTGGGCAAGACGCTATGATGGTCCAAGAGTAGACCATCTGAGAGCTTCTGAGCTATCTTGGCAGACTCTGTTAGGTGCTACTGAGTGTATGGTGAGTACAGCCAGGAAAGACTCTACTGCACTGATACACCCAAAAAAGTTAGAGTTTGAACTGAGCATTAAAGGCAGGCCGATGGTTATGAACCCCTTTTAAAGAAATATATATACTGGGTCATACCCCCAGAGATGGGCTGCCTCAGCCTGGCATGGAGTCTAATTGCTGAATATTTCTTTTTTTTCCTTCCTCTTCCTCCTTGTTTTTAAATTTCACGTTACTGAGTTGGGCAATAAGTGTTGAGAATGGTTGATTTGGCGAAGCAGAGAGAAGGAAGGCATTTCAGATGGAAATGAATAGCTGTTACCAAAGAAGAAAGGTGGGAAAGCACAGCACTTTAATTTAGAAGAGGTTAGAGGAGAAACATTCATTTGGCTGATATATATTATGCCTTGAAAGGCTGCTCACATACTTAAATATTGTAATTTCTAAGCTGGGTGTGTCAGCACATGCCTTAATCCCAACATTTGGGAGGCTGAAGCAGGAGGATTGCCATGAGTTCGAGGCCAGCCTGAGTTACAGAGTGAGTTCAAGGACAGTCTGAACTACAAAGCATGACCTTGTCTCAAAATAAATAAATACATTTTGTACTTTCTGCAATGAGGAGCCATTGATGGTTTTTAAGGAAGGGAGAAGTTCTAATAGATATGAAAGCCTTTCTACAGTAGATACTTGCTTTGCCTAGAATTCGCTCTCTCAGACTTGGGGGTAGGTACACTGCTTTCCTATGTCCAAAAGTGCTAGTCCCATTCACTTTGGTAAATCACAGGTGAGACTCAAAGTAGGTGTCACTACTGCCTCCGAATGACTGGCAGTGATTATATCCACTCTTTTCTTTCCACATCCTCCAAAAGACAATCACAAAAATGAAGCTCATACATTCTCAAGACTTCTGATCACAGTAGTCACTTTTCACAGAATTGTCAGTAAAACTATTGGAACAGATGAAAAGAAAGAAATGTTTATGCAATATATAACAAAGGGGGAAAATGTAACTTATTTTCCATTTGGATTGGAAGCAGGGAGCCAGGATATTATTATAGGATACTACCCAAGGAAGCTTTGAGTTTTGATTTGCAAATAGGAAGTTCTGATTTGTGTATCAGCTGCCTTCCAAGACCTAAAGGCTCTCACAGGTAGAAGCACTAGGCTTATTGCATGTGTCAGCAGGCTTCTCAAGAAGTAATGGTATTCTTATTCTTAAGAGAAATAGATCAGACACACATGTTTAAATACCACATCGTTTCTCTGGTATGAAAAACTGAAAGTGAAAGTAAGGGCCAAAATGTATAATAGATGGTGGGAAATGGGAAGAAAATGTTCAAATGAGAAGGGGAACAAGGGAGGGGTATGGGGGAAGGAAAGAAAGCACAAGGGAAACAAAGAGAATAGGAAAAAATGGAAACAAAGCTTTTGTAAAGAAGGAGGGGAAGAGGAGTCCAAGAGAGGGAGAAATGGGAAAAAAAGAAGCAGCAAGATATATCAGGTACAGGTATAAGTTCCCATTGACGAATGTGATCATTTTGTATATCTAAAATGTACTAATAAATGTTTTGCACACAGACACAAAAAGGAGTAATGGGATAAGTGTATTTAGCCAGATCATGGAAGCAAAGTTTTGACACTGTAGGTTTCCAGGTCCTAGAAAGTGCTGAAGCATGAGGAGTCAGCCATCGCCCTGGGGACAAGCCATCACCACACAGAATGGTAACAGCGCTGCTTAACTGATGACACCTATCATTTGTATGAGACCAGTCATGAACCTACTTTTGCATGCTGCATAACAATTAGCATAATTTGGGCTCTACGGTTTGCTGATAAAAAATGTATTATTTAGAAATCTTAGCTTTCTTTAACCTCATAACCCTAATGAGCAACTGCATTTTCCAAAAGAAGATGCATACAGTGGACCCTAAGTTATGACCAGGTTAAACTACAAACAAACTTGGGTTATGATGGGAATTTTAGTTTTAACTTACCACCAAAATCTTGAGTTATGACCCAAATGCTGGCTTCTTGTGCTTCCAGATGGTCAGATACAGATTTAACCCTTAAAGAGTTCTGGAGGGAGCATTACAACACCCTTTCTTGTGTGAGGTTGAGAAATCCTGAGTCAATGTCTCTCTAAGGACATTGAGATCTGCTGTATATAGAAAGAGACTTTGAAGGCTATGTAGAAAAGCCTAAGCCTTCAATCGACCAGCTTGAATTGCAACAAGCCTTCAGGAATGAATTGAGTTCATAAATCAGGATCCACTGGTTATGATACTTACAGAACATAATAATCTTTTCCTGCCCCCCAAATTAAAAATCTCTTTTTGTTGTTCTTCCTACTATTATTCAGGATTTATCCAAGTGCTGTATGTCTCTCTAGAATCAAGGAAGCCTACTAGGAAGAAAGATGTTCAGAAATGTCCATGAGTTCTGCAAGACCTCCTAAAGAAGAGGACAGTCAAGAGGTAAATGGTACGATTGGAAAATAGGACAGGTTAGCTGGATAGCTGTCTGCTAGAAGATATGCAGTGTTCTCTCACGAGGAGAATGCTGAGCAAAGGGTCTTCTTAATTGCTGAGAATAAGAGGAAACAGTCTTACACTTAATAAAGAAGTAAAGAATGACCTGGGCAAGATGTAATAAAATGTTTTCTAAGTAAATCTCAAAACAATGCAAACCTCTTATTTGCTATTACGTTCAAAAGAATTTCTATGGTCATTCCTTCTCCTGTGGTCAGCTGTCTTCATGGGATTTTTGCTAGAGTATGAGCACCCTCAGAACAACTGCCACTGTGTTATGTTTCTATGATGTCCACCTCTGTGTCCCCGGGATCGAGCACAGTGCTTGTTTGCTATAGGTGTTCATTGAGCACTTCACATAGAAGAGAATGGACAGATCTGATTACCCACTGCCTAAGAGTATTGTAGAGATTATTTTTTATTTATTCAAATAAAGAAGTAGCCAAAAAAGAAAACCACCAGTACCACCAATCTCCGTACATAGTGTAGAGTTTGGCAAGTAAAGGGTCTTGAGTCACAGTGAAGAGGTATGAAGAGGTGATCATTGGAAATTGTGTAGACTTGGAAATGTACCAGAATTGTTCAGGCAGATTCTGAGTTCACTCTGTACAAGATTAGAGCAATAAATTCAGTTTACATATCATTTAAATGAACCACAAATGGGCATCTGAGATAAGCTGACATTCAAATGCTCTTAAACTTTGTACTTGCAGAATAACACCCTGCATATGGCCTCAGGATTACAGTTCTTTTTACATTTCAACTTTATCACTCTAAATTGTGGGAGGCCTAAAATACTGCATCTCAGGAGGATTGCGTCAAAAAGCAAGCCAGGCAGACATATGGTGAAGGACGTGATTATCTTCCTTCTCCCTGGCTGCAAGTTTTTGAGAACAGGCTGTTTTGAAAAATGGAAGAAATCTAAAAGACAGTTTCTTTAAAAAATAAAAAGGGGAGGGGAGGAGCACTGATAGGAAAGAAAAATAAAACACAATGAAACTTGGCAAAAGAAGAAAAAAGACAAGAAGAGGAAAGGAAGATTTAAAAAAAAAAAAAAAAAAAAGGATTCCAGGAGTTTTCAAGTAAAAGAGGAAGGCTTTTGAAATACAACCTGAAGAAAATAATGAAAATAGAGCCTCAGATTGCAGGTCTTTGGGAAGTTTTGATGTAAATATCTGTCAGACTCAAGTCTTATAAATACATCTCAGTGGTCTATTTTATATGGTGACAGGGACCTGGCTTCTCTATGAAGCCTTCTTTGTCTGGGGAGGAGTACTATTTCCAAACAGGGACAACCAATTCTGCCTTAGGACACTGCACAGGTAAACTATTGGTCACAGATTCTGTCACTCCCACCCCATAGAAATCCTCTTTCCCTCAGCTCCAGATGCAGCCTAACAGGTACAGTCCTCTTTAATTTCTGTTTTCTACCATTCGCAAGACACTGAATTGTATCTCAGGCAATCTATTTTTCATATGAACTTATCTTATCTGACATAATAAGACACCAGCATTATTGATATAAAGAATTTGAACCATCCCCAAAATCTCCTCTGGTATTATCATAAGAAATTGCTCCAGGGAGCTGGGGATGTAGCCTAGGGTGCATGAAGCCCTAGGTTAATCTCCAGCACTGCTATTAGTTCAGTGTTGTATATGCCTGCATTCCCCATAAGTAAACATGGTTACTTTTCTATTCTTCCTGCCTTATGTGAATATAATCATGTTACTTTCCAATCCTGTTTTCATTATGTTTCATCTGCATTTTGCATGAAATACCCTTTCTGAAGTTGACCTTGCTACACAAATGCGGCCTGGTAAAATGGTGGTCTCCTCAGTGTCCTTTGCTTTGGTTTTCATGGGTTCCATGTGCCTAGCTCAACATGACCCCTCAGCTCTCATTTCCACGGACTCATTCAAAGAATACTTATGGAAACAGACTCTTTCCCAGTGTTTCTGACAATCTCAACAGCATAGCTGTTTTGAGGTGAGAAGTCCTAACCACAGCTTTTGAGCTTTGTCCAAACAGTCATGGGCAGACAAGGCTGAGAGAGAAGCAGGTTCGGCAAGGTGAGGTTTGGGTGGAGAGGCAGTGATTGGCATCTGTTCTAAATTCCCCACAATCTTTGGCTCTGTTATGGGCCATATAGATAATGAGCAAATTCTTATTTTTTATTGCTTCAAACTCTTAACCTTCATAATTAATGTAATCATCCACCAAACTACTTACCAAACAGATTCTGTGAACATTAGTATCTGATTCTCCTGCCTCTGGTTATTCATTCTATAAAATGACAAGCTCTGGGAATACCCCTGGAGTTACGTTTTTTCATGTTTTCACAGAGAGAGGCTCTAGATATAAGACAGAGCAAAGCCCTTTGGGTTGTAACTTTGTGTGCAGTTCTAAATTGAGTGCCTTACAACTGGCCCTGGAAAACATTCAAAATTAGCAGGATGATGTGTCCCTTTTCGGAACTCCTCTCCCACATCATTGAAAGTTATCATAATGACTTCCATTTGCATTGTGCTGATGCTTTACCAGCATTTTTATGTGGATTATCTCATCTCCTCACACACCCCTGGAAGATATCATTAGCTTCATCATTTTACAGTTAGAAGATACCAAGACTCATCCAACCAATATTTATGGAGTCGAGACCAGGTGTCAGACCCAGTGGGAGATGCAAGATGAATGAATGAACACACAATTCCTACCTTCAGGGAAACCAGTAGAAACCAAACAGGAGCTGACAACATAGCACTCAGCTCTGAGGGTGCACAGAAGGGCTAATGATCCAAGAATGGAAAAGCTTTTTGTAGGAGGTGTTACCTGAATTTTATAGGACCAGATATGAAGATAACAGGAGCTATAGGAAGAACATTCTATAGCTAAATTTACTCTTATTTGACCTCTCAAAGAAGATCCATACCAACTCACATGAATTGCCAACAATGGGACTTTAGATATTACATCACAACTAAAAAAGAGGTACATGAGGCAAGCAGTGTGTGGGTCACTTAGGCCGAGAAATGACATTCTGTAGCTCTTGAATTGAATGTGCCCATTTGAAGGAGACACTGTTCCAAGTAGGCCTGACAGCAGACCTGACACCACCTCCTCCTTTTCCTCCTGTTCCTCGTCCTCCTCCTCCTCCTCCTCAACCCCCAAGATATAGCACAGAGTAACACTCCCTTTAATAAGACCTCATGAACACCATGTGGAGGGCACCAACTGGAAAAATGGCATCAAAACTTTTTGATTACAAAAATGTTGTCTACTGCACACAAGCAGGAAGAAAGGCCACGATCAAGTATTGTATTCAGAGGCAAGAAGACAACCCAGAACAACTTTTCTCTTCTTCCACCTCCAAAATATCTCCTCCTCCCTAAATGGTAGTGGCCCCACCCCCACCCCCAGGAACGAACAGAGCTCCAGAAATTGCTCCAAGGCCAGTCTGGTATCTCCAGGGGTTGTCCGGCATTTTTGTCCCTGCCCCCCTTGGTTTTGCTCTCAGTTGGGCACAATAGAAAATTTAAATTATTTTGAGGGAAACAAAACTGCATCAGTTACAGCTTTTCTAACTCCCTTTTAAAAGACATCTGGGATAGCAAAATGAGTGAGATAAGTGTAAAATAATTGCAGAAAATGCCATTCCTAGAAATAGAACAGAACTACTTTCTTATGTGGCCTGTGTGGTAGCCAGGGGTCTACAAGCTGCCCTGGATCCAGGCCTAGGAAGTGACTCAGACGTGGCAAAGAAACCACGTTGCTGAAGAACATCTTGGGGCTGGACTTGGGAATGGCACATATTGGATGATAATATAGATTTCTGGTCTTGTGCACATATTGTTTTGCAAAAATCCAAACATGAGATCATTGGGTTTGAATGTTTTCTCTAAGGGTTTCTTACAGACAAACAGCTATCTGAATTGAGTTAGAGTAGAGAAAGGCATTTTAGGGATTATCTGTGCATGAAGACAGTTGCACATTTCTCTATCAGGTCAAAACTCAAGGGTTTTCTATTGGTTCTCTAGAGGCAGAGTCCACAGATCTCTAATCACATAATCTTTTCTGCTGATTTTTGGAGAAGAACTTAATTGTTTTCTCCAAACCATGGACAAGAAAATAAACAGCATTGCTCTTCTTTCAGGTAGCCTTTGTATGACTAGATGGTGAGTTGGTTGGGTTTGGTTTCTTGTTTTAGACTATTCAGAAGACTAACAGTCCCTAAGATTACTCCTAGGTTTAAGGATTTTCTTCTGCAAGTGAAAGGTCATGAATAACATAAGCTTCATATCACTGAGCTGACTCTTTCTAGAGGAGACTTGTTTGATCACCTCAGCTTCCCGTAGTGTTTCTGACCACTTGCTTGCATCAGAATGTCCCTAGGGAAACTAGTTAATTATAGACAATTGGATTCCACCCCAGAGATCTTCATTCCTTGTGTCAAGGATCCAGCCCAGGAATCTGCATGTTTTTCTGAACTAGCTTTTCTGTCACTGGGCAAAGATACCTAACATTTGCAACTTAAAGGCAGAGAGGTTTTATTTTGGCTTATGGTTCAGAGGATTTCAGTTCATGCATGGTTGGTTGGCTCCAAGGCAGAGACCACATGGTGGAAGGGCATGGTAGAAGAAAGGTGCTTAACCCATGGCAGTTAGGAAGCAGAGAGAGAGAGAAGGGAGTAGGTGGGGACAAGAATACACCCTTCTAAATCATGACCTTATGATCCACTTTATCTGACCAGACCCCACCTCCTGATACAACATTCATATATAAAGTAATCTGTGGGTTAATCCATTGAAGAGTATAGTGATCCCATTATTTAATCACCATCTCTGAATATGTAAGACTTTTGAGGGACATTTAGATCTAAACTGTAACACCCACTATGCATGTTATCCACAGCACTTTTGACTGTCAGATTAAGTGGTCATTTTCCCAGTCTGCCCAATCCTTTGCTTGATCCTGCTCTGAATTTTCTTCTTAATGTAATGGCTTTCTAAGTTGAATACACTAAATAGAAAGGTAGGCGACATTGTGACTTATTAATAGTATGAAGTTTTGAGGGGTAAAAAAAACCCCAAATCAGATGGATCATTAGTTTCTTGAGTGGACAAAGAGACCCAGATGTGCTGAGGGGGAGCTGCAGGCTGGAGGAGGACAGTGCTACTTCCAACTTCTTCCAACAAAGAAGAGCTCAGGTAGAGCAAGCTTAGGTTTTTCTTTCATCTGCAAAATGTTTAGTCAACTTATACATCTAGGGGCTTGCTGATGAGGTCAGATTCAGACTGAAAAACCAAATACTATCAGTTAAGGAAGATGATATGGGCAAATTTTATGAAATCCTGAGGGTATGGTTAGGGAAAGAATGTGCACCACTATACTCAGAAAACTAGAAATGCGGGAATACCCACTGGAGTCTGAAAGATGTTTTAGGTAGATAAAGCAAAGCAATGCTGTGTAACACAACTAATCATAAACCTAAAGAACTTATTAGACCATGAAATATCCCAGACTGGGACTAGAAATAAATTCAAGAAATATGAAGAAATTTAAGGATTACAGATCTAAGTCAGGTTATTAAAGAAATTAGCAATATCTGAGATGCACGTTTCACCTTTGAGACTGACTTCTTTAGAGAACAACTAATCTTTGGAGAACAACAGCAGTTTTCTCAGGGGTCAAGTGTCAAAATTTTTTGGTATTTCTAGAGTTTTCATTCCTTAGTTCTTCAAAGTATACATTTGTTGCCTGTTAGTGACAACATTTATCAGAACTTGAATTTCAATTCTGTTTTTTCTGCTTTAAACCTGTGAAAAATGTTGGGTAAGTTATTTTGTCATTTTGGTTTTGGTTTCCTAATCCATTAAAGTGAATAAATAAATAAATATTTAGGCATCATAGATATACTTATCATATATACAGTATGTATGTGTTATATATATAATATATATATAATGATATGTATCTTTAGGTATATATTTAACCATTATATATTTATTTACTGTATACACACTGTATAAATAATATATATCTTAAATATATATATACTCATATATATTTACCATTACCAGGAGAATGACAAAGTATTCCTCTGTAACTATATAGTTACTAAATTAGTGAGATGAATTCAGCTTGTTGATAGATTTTAACTTGTGAAAAGTGCTGTTTGTTTGTTTGTGTTCTGTGCTGGGGATAAAACACAAGACCTGGCATGTGCTAGGCAAGCGTTCTTTCACTGAGCTACACACCCCAGCCTCTGGGTTCTTTTTCTGTAGTGGAGGTACCCCCATCCCCCGTACCAGCGAATGAACTCAGGACTTTGCACTTGCAAGGCAGGCACAACACCACTGAGCTAAATCCCATCCCTAGTAGAGGTATTTTAACGCTGGTTTGGGATCTGTGTGTGGTAGGTAGCTTGTTCTTCTTGGTACGTTTCTTCCATCTGTCATTTTAATCACATTTCACTCATATGAAAATATATATAAATACATATTTCAAGGGCCAGGGATTTAGCGCAGTGGTTCTGCCACCTGCCTCACAAGCACAAGGTTCTGAATTTGATACCCAGTACCAAAAAAAAATTTTTTTTCCACAGAATTGTCATGAGAATGACATGTGATCATGTTTGTGAAAGCGATTGTCCTAAGGGGGTGCTGAGTAAATGCTTGTGAATTATGATATTTTTGGCTGTGTTCTGGTGAAATGTGTGTCCTATGTGTGTGGCCATACATAATAATTTCAGACCACACAGTAAATACCAGAATATTGACACTAAAAATATGTGGGAAATAATACATGAATGTACTTAACCATCAGAAAATTAAAAACACAACTTAATTCCTTTAATTCTGAGTTTTAAAACAATATATGACAGATGTTAAGACTATTTATTAGAAAAGCAACTTATACAAGAAATGTGAAGGTTCTATACAAGGGAATCAGCCTACCTGGAGAAGTTTGAGGGGCAGCTTGACTAAGGTCCCCTTCTCTGCCACCTTTCTGTGAAGTGAAGTTTTCCTCCACAAAACAGGCAAGAGTAAGCCCAAAATTGCCAGGTTCCGAGAAAAGGGAACATAGCTTAGAAGCATAGGCTGTCTGACATTTCTCATAAATTATGGAAGGCTCAATTAATTCTTTTTCATTCTGAATACATGGAACCTTTTGTTCCTAAATGCAACTTTGTACTTTGTTTTTTTCTACTACATGGCTCCCATAGAGAGTTAAATAATTTATATTTCTATTAAAACTTTCCTGGTACTGTCAGGCATTCTATTATGTAAATAGCTTTTTAAATGTAATTATTAGGGTCTTAAAAAGAATTTCAAGTGGAATGTTCAAACTCAAGTGTCATCTAAGTACAACTGAAAGCAGATGTTTGGATGCATATGCAGGAAAGCCATTCTTCTGTAGCTACTAAATCACTGTGGCAGTGCAGCTTGTTGACTCTCTGTAGCCCGTGAAAAGTATCCTGCATTCTTTCATATATTTGATGTAGTTTAGTGATGCTTTAGAATCTTTATGGTAATTTGGTCTAGAATCTGTCTTCGTCTATTCTTTCACTATTTGTACAATACCACAGTCTGGATACATTGTAAAGAAGAGTTGGAAAAAAGAAGAGTTGGTTCTTGTTTGTTTTGTTTTGTTTTGGTTTGTGGTTCTGGTCTGAGGTTAAATGGCTGCTTTTGGTGATGGCCTTCCCACTGGAAAGTTGTGCGTTGGTGTGAGCATCACGTGATAGGAAGTGCAGGAGAAACTTAGCTAAGCTGGCATTCATAGCAGACCCACTGGAGATATTAACCCATTAATCACATAAAAGGATTAGTCCATTCATGAGAGCAGAGACCTATCCATCTTTTAAAGGTCCTGCATGGTTCTACCTCTTAATAGTTTACAATGGGAATTAAATTTTAATATAAAATTGAGAAATAACAAACTGCATTAAAACAATATCCATTTTTACATTTTAAATTTATTTTTTCTCATGAAATCTTATTTTAATAGATTTCAAAATTCTGTGACAGATATTTGGTCAAGTTGTTTAAAAAGTGTTGGTCAACATTTTTCTAAAAAGTGTTGATTAAAAACACTAATAACTTAAAGCTCACACACACACACACAAACAAAAAAACAACAAATGGCCTACAAAGCATTTTCCTTTTATTCCGAAGCTTTCATGATGCAATTTCATTACCAACCAGTCTTTTTCTATTAAACCTAAGTGGCCAATTGGCAGAAACAGTTCTGAGACTGGTCTTCTACCTCTGAATAAGGCTGGGGTGGCAGATGTTAGGGATAACATTAATTTAGCCTTCTGAGCTTCTGGTCAGACTTGGTGACCTGGCCAGGCCAGCAGCCTTCTTGTCCACTGCTTTGATGACACCCATAGCAACTGCCTATTTCACAGAGGAGGAGAGTCACAGAAGCTTTCAGCACACAAGTTTGGCTTGCCTGGAACCGTGCTAATGAGGGCAGCATCACCAGATTTCAAGAATTTGGGGCCATTTTCCAGTTTTTTACCTGATCAGCAATGAATCTTTTCTCTCAATTCAGCAAACTTGCAAGCAATGTGAGCTGTGTGACAGTCCAGCACAAGGTACAACCAGCACTGATCTGGCCTGGATGGTTCGGATAATCCCCTGAGCAATGAAACTGGCTATTTCCATTGGTGGGTCATTTTTGTTGTTACCAGCAACATTGCCACAATGAACATCTTTGACAGATGTATTCTTCATATTGAAGCCCAAACTGTCCCCAGGGAAAGCTTCATTCAAAGCTTGATGGTGCGTTTCAACTACCTTTACTTCAGTTGTGGCATTGACAGGAGCAAAGGTGGTCACCACGCCAGGACTTAGAACACCAGACTCCACTCAGCCCACAGGCATGGTACCAATATCACCAATTTTGTAGATTTATTGGAGGGGCAGACACGAAGACTTGTCAGAGTGAGTGTTAAGGTGCAATCCAAAGCTTCAAGCAGCGTTGTTCCACTGGCATTGCCATCTTTACAAGTGACCTCCCATCCCTTGAACCAAGGCATGTTCAAGCATGTTGTCACCACTCCAACCAGAAATTGATACAAAAGCTACTGTGTCAGGGTGGTAGCCGATTTCATTAATGTAGATTCTGACTTCCTTAATGATTTCCTGGTATCTCTTCCGGCTTTATGGTGGCTCAGTGGAATCCACTGTTAACTGCAATAATGAGTTGTTTCACACCCAGCATGTAAGCCAGAAGGGCATGCTCATGGGTCTGCCTGGAGATATTCTTGGAGATACCAGCTTTGAATTCAGCAACACCAACAACAACAATCAGGAGGGCAGTTAGCCTGATATGTGCCTGAAGTCATTTTTCTGAAAAAGCCTGTGTGTCTTGGGGCATCAATGATAGTCACATAATTCTCACTCTTCTCAGATTTCCACAGGGAGATGTCCATGGTGATGCCATGCTCACACTCAGCTTTTAGTGTATGCAAGACCCAGGCATGCTGAAGGAACCCTTCCTTATCTCAGCAGCATCCTTCCCAAATTTTTGAGGGGCTCTTTTGTCAGTACCACCACATTTATAGATCAGATGGCAAGTAGTGGTGGACCTGCCCAAGTCTGATGTGTATGATGACGATGCTGATGGGAGTCTTTTACTTTCCCATGCTGGCTTTGATTTAGTAGTAGTTTTCACGACACCTTTGCTCTCACCCATGGCAAAAAAGTTACATCTTTTACTTTAATCAAAAACACTTTTGCAAATTTCCCCAACTATCAGCATTTTTTCCCAGTCAACATGAGATGAAGTTTATAAAGGGGCACCATTATAATTTCTCAGCAAATTGTATGTTATAAAAGTCATCCTCTAAAACTTTCAAGGGTGGTAAATATGTACCCAGCACTTCACAATTTATATTGTTCAGCCTTACCTTTGATCTCAAATCAGTTCTGTAAGAGAAGAAGCTAACAATTACTCTTGTTTAACAAATTACAGGAGAGGATGTAAGTGATTTGCTGGTTATTCATCCCAAATAACTGTAAATATCTTCTTTCAATACAACACATCCTTTTCAGCTTCCTATAGCTTTCCTGAGTTCTAAAAGGTACCCTAAAGAAGTTAGTCACATCCTTGATTCATGTTCTCATCTGGATAAACCCTACTAAAATAAATACCCTTCTAAAGATGTAACTAAAAATAATAAGAGTAGCATATTAATCGCAAATTGTATAAGGTACTATATTGAGGTTTGTGTATTTTATCTTATTTAATCCCTACAACATGCTTAAGTGGAATCTGTTATCTACGTCCATGCCCATGACAAAAAAATAAAGGTATTATAGATATGTCTACAGTGAATTTAAAAAATATTTAGCATTACTTTGCTGAAATGGTCCAGCCACTTTGAAAAACAACTGTCGATTTCTTATAAAAGAATACACATGTTTAGCATATGATGCAACAATCTCACTCCTGGGTATTTACCCAAGAGAAATGCAAGCATATCTGTGCCAGTGTCTGAATGAGAATATTCATATCAGCTCTAATCAGAACAGCCCCAAGCTGGAAACAATCCACTTGCTTATAAACTGGTGAATGGCTATACTGAAACATCCTTACAATGGAATACTGTTCAGCAATACAAAGGAAAAACTACTGATCCATGTCAACTGTGTTTTAGATGAACCTCAAGAGTCTTATGCTGAATAAAAGAAGCCAGACAGGAAAAACTACATTTAGTGTGATTCCATTTAGTGGAATTCTAGAACATTTACAACTGTATAGTGCTGACAGAAAATAAATCAATGGTTGCCAGGGGTTGGGAATGGAGAAAATTAACTAGAGAGACTTTAGGGTATGGATACCTTCTGCATCTTAATTATTTAAGGGTTTTGCAAGTGTATACATTTACCAAAACTCATGTACTGTTCTGCTTAAAAGGGGAGTTCTCTCACTAATACATCATATCTCAATCTGACTTAAAAACAAATCTAGTATTAAAAAAATCTTAGGGTTACAGGTATAGTACTGTGGTAGAGCATGAGCTTAGTGTGCACAAGGCCCTGGGTTTAATCTCCAGCATTGCCAAAGCAAAAAAAAAAGAAAAGGAAAGGAAAAAAGGATCTTGGCCTTTGCCACTGCTGCTTTCCAGAAGTATTTGCTTAGGGGATGATGTCACAGTAAGATTAGGGCAAAATTGTCACAATCCTTTTTGTTGACTTACAAAGCAGCAATTACCTTTGACCTTCTGTTTCTTCAGGGAATACTACAACTTTTCTCCTTCTTCTCTCCTCAAATATACTGTCCACTTTCCTTTGGGATACAGCTGAGTATTTCAACAGTTTCCAAAATAGCGGCCAGCCACCCAAACAGAAAGGAGTTCAGAAAAAGTTCCTACTTCATTTGCCCCTTAAAGGAATTAATAATCATGAGAGCTAGCAAATCCATAATCTGCAAGGTGGGCTATCAGGCCAGAGACCCAGGAGAAAACAGATGTTGCAGTTCAAGCTTGTAGCCATGTGCTGCCAGATCCACTCTTGTTCAGTGAAAGTGTCATTTTTTCTGATCAGGCCCTCAACTGAATGGGTCAGGCCCATCCATACTACGAACTGCAATCTGCTTAACTCAGAGTTTACCAATTTAAATGTTAACCTCATCCAAACACTCTCACAGAAAGATCCAGAATGACATTTGATCATATACCTAGGCACAGTGGCCTAGCCAAGTTGACATAAAATTAACCCTGATAACCTTCATTGAGCTCTGATTCTCTCCCAATTTTTAAATACGTACAAGGAATGGAATTTCAGGCAATTAATGCCTCAAAACAATGCTTCAACTGAGGTGATGATGACAGTCCCTTAGGGAAGCTTACTTACTAAAGCTGTAGGAGTTCAGGACTCTGCAGTTTATACCAACTCCCCTAGGGATTATGATCAGGCAGACTTGGGCCATGGCAGAGTAAAATAAACCTACTTGAGATCAAGGAACCAGGCTATCTTAGAGGGATTTTTATGGACACTTGTTCAATGTGAATCTATAATTTGAAGCTGCTTTAATGGTCTATAAGAAAGTCTATTTAAGACCCCCTTATTGAGTAGTTACAATTGGCCCCTGACTCAGCTGGGTCTCCCCCCAAAGGAACTCTACTAAAAGTGGGGTGGTATCAGTGACATAACTGCTGGGCCAAGAGCAGATCAAGCATGCCCTAAGCTTATGCAAGCCCATCTTGGTCCTTTACAAAGGGGAGTGTGTGGCAGAACCCAAGTCCCTGGGCTGCTGCTTCCAAGCACACATTGAGAAGATCCAGTTCGGGCTCAATTATGAGGCTGAGTCAGGGTCTTAAGTAGGAAATCAGCTTAGAAACTGAAGAGAAAAGTATACTTAACACTCTTAGAACAGATACTGATCTTTTGTTCCCCTGAGAAAACTTTAGTCTGTAGTAGAACGGACATCAGATAAATATCTTGAAATAGTTGAAGAGTGCTCATGTGGAAGAGAGGTTTGGCTTTTCCCTCTGTACTCTCAAAGAGGTGGAAACTTTAGAGTGCATACGATGAACTGGACAAAAGGAAATGCAAAAAGAACAAGGAGTACCTTCCAGAGCAACTACTGTTCACCTGCAGACCCTGCTCCCTCAGTGGGGATCCTGGGTGAATGCTCTCAATTTTTCCAATTGCAAAACGAGACTGACAACACTAGTGAGGGTTAAATCAGAAGTATGTAAAGCTCTTAGCAGCTGTAATAAGCACGCAATAAATAGTAGGTGGTAAAAATAATAGACAAGGCAGCAAAATGTAATGTAGTTGTCTAGAGTAAGAGTAAGTTCCCCATCCCCTGGAAATGTACAGTTGGTCTCCTCTGTGGCTGGTGGAGACACTAATCATTGCAGGAGTGGTTAGGTGGGACATCTGGAGCCCTTTTCACTCTGGACAATTTATTGCTCTTAGAAGCAGTGGGAAATACATTTTTGTGCATGTGAAATGCTTGTTCTTTTGCTTTGAGTGAAAACATTTACTCTCACTAGGCAGCCAACCCTTAGGTTTTGAGTGTAAAATCTGAGGTGTTATGATTCAGATTTCTTCTGAGAGATTAGAGCATTACACAATGTTTACTCCTATTACACCCTTAACACTAAAGCTTGGAATGTGAATCATAAAACAAAGTTATGGCAAAATGCATACCAAAAAATAAGGAAAATAATCAAACAGGTTTTGACCAACATTCCACTGCTTTAAAGAACTCTGTTACATCTAGAACAGTTAAGGAAATGACATTATCAGAGAGCTATGGGATGCTTAATGGTAATTTCCCTTAAATGTGCTATAAGCTTGCCTGTGTTCACAAAAATTGGAATTAAGACAATGGGAAATTGCTACCATTTTTCTGTAAGCCCACTGGAAATTTGTATTAGGGACTTTCAGTTAAACATAGTACATCGAACACGTGCACTTCTAACTCTCCAATCTGAAAGGTCACCAGTAAAAACATATATATGCATGCTCATCCCAAAGAAATGGTGATAAGAACCATCTAGAGGTAAAACAAGTTTTAGAAGAAGTGTATGCAGGAGTCATGAGTGAGTCTGCAGAGCTGAGAAAGCTCAAATGAGAAGCAAGCCAGTTCATACCAAAGAAACCTGGAAAGCCTCAGAAACTCAAATTTTAAGTATTTTGAAAGGTATAGATTAATCATGAAAATAAAAATAAGGCACTGAGTGAAAAGTAATGGAGAGAAAACTTGTAGCATCAATATTTTTTTCTTCTTAGCACCTCAACATCCTACCCTACTCCTCCTAGAAATTAGATATTTATTCTCTGGGAAATTTGAACATAAGAGGCTCCCTATTCCAGGATATCAGCACATCTTAGGTCTTAAGGGAGGATGGGAGAGAGATGCTCTAATAAAGATAGGGAGACAGTAAAAATCTGAGTACTAGTGGAGAGTTGCTCAGTCCCACCACCCCTCCTGGCTTTCAGTAGTATAGCACGCTCAGATTCCAAAGAAAGATCTACAGATCCTGACATTTTAGGAGGCCTAGTTAAAAAAAAAACAATGCTGGTTTGAAAATTGTTTGCTCCTCAGAGGCTCAAGTGCTGGAAGGGTCTTCCCTAATGTGATGGTATTGAGAAGTGGTAGGATCATTAAGAGGTGGGATCTAGGGGAAGATGACTAAATCATGGGGCCACCTCCCACAAAAGGAATTAATAACAGTCTCACAAGAGTGGGTTAGGTCACTTGGGACTGGGGTTAGTTACTTTGAGAACAGATTGTTATAAAGTGAGCTTGGCTTCTCCCGCTTGCTCTCTTGCTTCCTCTCTTATCATGTGACACCCCTCTCCTTTCTGCGTCTCTTGTAAAAACTTCTGATATATAATGCTACCTACCCTGAGGCCCTCACTCACAACCAAAGCTAATGTCATCCTTTTGGTCCTGAAAACGCATTTCTTTGTAAAGTGCCTAATCTCAGATGTTTTGTTATAGCAACACAAAACAAACGATGACAGAGAACATACCACTTAATCTCCCTGGACAGCCCTTCTTTTATACTTTTCAATGAGTTCTTTAATATCTCACTCTTAAATGTGGTCAACTAAAGATCACTAGATTTTTGAGAGAAACTTCCAATGTATCAGACACCAAGCAAAGCATACAAGAAAACATTTTAAAAGAACTTGGAGAAAATAGAGGTAATAGAGTAAAATTAAAAGTTAAACCCTAGTATCCTCAAAGAAATGGGAAGAAATACTGTGTCTATTAAATAAGAATAGGATATTATGAAGGAATGATCAGAGGACACAGTAATACCCTTGAAAAGTTAAACCATGGCAGTCAAAATTACACATTCAATAGAAAAAATGAAAGATAAAATTTCTCGAAGAGTTGATACAAAAGACAAAATATAGACAATAGAAAACATTAATAACATTACAGGTCAATCCATAAAGTTCTACATCTGAATAATATTGATTCAAAGCTGGACAGGGTAGCTCAGTGGTAGAGCACTTGCCTATCATATGTGAGGCCCTGGGTTCAATCCCCAGCACTGACAAAAAAGCAGGTGAATACTGTAAAAGGAGCTCAAGGAAGAGAGACTGGGAAAAACTAAGTGAAGAAAATAATTACATAGAGAATATAAGATGATTCTCAATATATAATGAATGGGTTTACCAATTCACATCATCTTATATTATAATTTTACTTGGAATAAAGGGAAGACTACAAAGGTGTCCCAAGAGAGAAAAAAGTAGGAAGCAGTAGTCTACAAGGAGTGGGAAATAGGATGGCATCAAGTTCATCAATCACATCAGGATTATAAGACAATAGAGCCGAGCCAGCTAAACTATAGCAATGTGATGCAGCATTCCATATGCAGCCAAACTGTCAAATATAATGATTAAATAAAGATAGCTTTAGACATTCTCTGTCTCAAAAATGTCATATCCTAAAATTGAGATGCTTGTAATAAAAGTATAAATGGCAATTATTGGAGAAATGTTAGAAGGACTTCAGAGTTGTAGTTTCTGGGGCTTGGGATGGAAGGTAAGATGGAGGAATGCTGTCCTCCTTTAGAAGCACAATAGACACTTGACTTACAAATTCAGTTTGTTCCTGAAGTCTGGCTGTAACTCAAGTTGGTCAATCAAAGGCTTAAGCTCCTCTACACAGCCTTGAAAGTCTCTCTCCTGTATGCGGGCAGCTCTCAGTGTCCTTAGAGAGATTTCTCAATTAACGCCACACAGGAAAGGGTGTTGTAATGTTCCTTCCAGAACTCTTTTAAGGGTTAAACCTGTATCTGAGATCATATGAAATCACAAGTGGCAGGCGTTCGGGTCATAACGCAAGAGTGGTTACAAGTTAAAACTAAAACTCCAGCTGTAACTCAAGGTATTTGTTGGTCAGACCAGTCATAACTTGAGGATCCACTGCACAGGGAAGTTTGAGTTCAACTTTAGGAATATAGATAAACAATTTTAAAAATTAATTTTATAAAAAGAAAGAAAATGCATAGATAGGAAATGGGAACCTCACCAACAAGCATCAGCTCCCAATAAGAATCTTTAGAAACACTGAGGGAAGAACAGTAAGAAGAATGGTCATAGCCTAAAATTTCCCTCATCCCAAGCACTGTCCCTGAGCAGGGCCCCATTCTCCATGGTATAGTCCTGAACTCGCCAATGAGTAAGTCCCCTGCCCATTCACCCTATGTACTGTTTTACCAACACTGGAATTTCCTGGCCTGTTCAGAGAATGTTCACTGGAATTCACTCAATGGAAGAGAAAAGAAACAAAAGTTATTATCAACCAGCTGGCTAGGGAAAGTCCAAATACAACAATCAGCAAAAGAAAAGAAGTATATGAACTTCACTGGGCTTCTTTTATGAGAAAATAGTTTTTAATTGCTGCCATTTATGAGTCAGCCAGGCAATTTGGGGCGGAGATGGAACAGGAGCCCACAGAGAAGAAATGTTCCAGCAGGTCATGATGCAAAAGAAACACTGTGCCTGCTCCCTGTAAGGATGAACAGATTGTGACAGGAAGATGAGGGAGTGCTTGTCTGCTCCAGATAAGGCATTGATCAGGGAGCCAGAGGGAAGTTACAAAAATGCAGCCTCAGCCAAGGCAACAGGGATAAGGGGTAATGACACGAGTGTAGGCTCTCTGGAGAAGCAAGATCACACGGTGAGGAGGGCTGTGGGGTAATGGTGCAGAATAACTGGGGCTCTGCTTGTCTACACAACCTATTTGGAAGGGTGATTTGGAGAAAACCAGAGATGTTAGCACAGAAGTTAGGTTGTGTGGGAGAAAGTATAAATGCAGTCAGTTTGGTTTTTGTTTTTCTTTGAAAGTTTAAAATTTCTACCTTTATTTAATTTTGTGAATTTCATTATAAGTTCCCAGGAAGCTGCAAAAAAGGTACAGAGAGGTCCCTGGCACCTTTGCCCAGTTTCCCTCCAATGGTGACATCTTATGTAACTGGACTGGAACATCAGCTCCATGACATGACATTGATGTGATGTCTTTGTTTTTTGTTTTGTTTTGAGACAGGGTCTCGCTATGTAGTTGAGACTGACCTGGAACTCACTGTGTAGCCTAGGCTGGTCTCGAACTCACAGCGATCCTCCTGCCTCAGCCTCCCGAGTGCAGGGATAACAGGCATGTGCCACCACACCCGGCGGACATTGATATGATGTATGTATGTGTTTCTATTCCCTTTTATCATATACACAGATTTCTGGAATCATCACCAAACCAAGAGGTAGAATAGTTGAATTATCACCACCAGGATCTTCCTTAAAATGTCCTTCTGTTGTCACACCTACCTCTTCTCCTCTCCGACCATCCCTAATCTCTGTCAACCACTAACTTACTCTCCAACTCCATAATTTTGTCATATGGAGAATGTAACATAATTAGATTTATATATTATGTGGCCCTTTAAATTGGTACTTTTCACTCAACATAATACCTTTAAGGTCCATCTAAGTTTTGTATGTATCAATAATTAAGTACACTACCTTTTTTTTGTTTTGTTTTGTTTTGGTTTGGTTTTTTTAAGACAGCGTCTCACTATGTAGTAGAGAATGACCTGGAATTCACTGTGTAGTCCAGGCTGGTCTCGAACTTGCAGCGATCCTCCTGCCTCAGCCTCCCAAGTGTTGGGATTACAGGTGTGTGCCGCCACGCCCGGCCTGCACTACATTTTTTTTAAAACTAATTACCTATGGCAGGACATTTTGGTTATTTCTACCTTGGGGCTATTATAAGTAAAGTTGTAATGTGCCTTGGGTCTAGGTTTTGTATGAATAGCACAAGTTTTCACTTACCCAGGGTAAATTTGGTACAGCAGTCACAAGAAACTAACATACACACAATAGTGTTTCATGTTCACTCATGTTACTAAGATATCCATATATCCAGTTCATTAATTAGATTTTATTTTTATAAAACTGCTAGGTAGATTTTGGCATATGAGGTTTTTCACTCCACATTGTTTCTAAGATTTATTTATTTTATTTCATGTAGCTATGATTTACTCATTTTCATTGCTGAAAAATACTCTATCATGTAGTGTTCTTACACATTCTCAGTGGGATTTTGGTCTGTACTTTTTATTAGATTCATGAAGGCCTTTTTTTTCCCCTGAACAGAGATTAGATGCAGGCAGCCATGTTTCTATATTCTTTCATTCAAAGTAGGTGAGATAAAAATCATGGATGATGAGCTGAACTGAATGTGATAAGATTATGGGATTTGAAACACTCCACCAAGAGTAAACATGAGTCACCTCTCCAGCAGAGAGAGAGTTGGGTAAGGTGAACTGGGGTGTGATATGGGCAGGGTCTGTCCTCAGCAGCCTGGAAATGTGCCTTCTGGAGAGAGAGGCCTGTTCTGCTATTTTGGTTCCCACCCATAGCCCAAAGGCAAGTGACCAGAGAGGGATTAGGCAGGGCCACTTTGGGGATAGAAGAGCTGCTGGAAGCTCGAAGGATGGTCCAATGCATGGTGACTCATCAATGTGAAAATGACCCACTGGATGAAAATAAAGAATAAGATGACTTCGAAAGATATGTACTTGTAGCTGAACAAAGGACAGTGACTTTCCCTGAAAATGAAGATTCAGGCATGAGTGAATCAGAGTGAGCCATGCTGACTCAGTCTGGGATGCAATGGGTGAGTGTCCATGAGGAGTTTTTTCCTTCCCCCTTGGAGGGTCTGCTCTGGACAGTCTTGTCTGACAGGCAGGTATCAGCTCCCAAGTCTGTGACTCACTGTCCCAGTCCTCACTAGTCAGACACCTATTTTTTCCACCCCTTACCACTCAGGTGAGCCGGTTCTGCATTCAATCACAGAATTGACTGATGCTCTCAGGGGTATGTGGAAAGTAGATCTCCAGGCCAAGCAAATGAAAACCCTACTTTTCAAATTATGCTCTCTCTGGTTTTCACTTAGCAGTTGACAAGTCCAAGGGAAGGTGCATTGCTTATTACGATATATTCCCTTTATCTCAGGGTGTCACATACATTCACCCATGAGTCGGTGGGTGCTTCATATAGAGGCCAGCTCCTCCCCACATCTCCACAGACAGAGCCCTGATAGGCATGGCCTTAGACTGAGAAACCACTTGTCTAAGCAGGTGGCCAGCAGGGTCCAGATGGGTCCCTTTGAGCACCTTTGCCATCTTCTAGGCATAGCCTTCCTTGCGGTCCTCCTCTTCATGGTACCACCCCTGGGGTCAGGAAGGTACCCAAGCTCATCCCTCACCATCATCCTTCCTGCATAGTCAACTATTAGGCATTTGCTCGCCCAGCCTAGAGATGATTTATGGTTTTTTTATCATTTTTTTCCCACCATTTACCTTTTAACCACCTAACTTTTCATAAAATGTACTACAGAGACTGGGTAAAAATCTGGGGGAATAAATTTGTGTAGAAAAAAAGTAAGTTAATAACATCATCTTCACAATTTCCATTCTCCCTGGCTCTTACTATTTCAGGACAATCTAGACTAGTCTAGATACACTCAGGGCTCCCAAGTGCCCCATTCAAAGTCTTTCTGTAGTACCATATTCAACTTTTTGGAGGTGAAATTGAACACATTTGCTGTTAGTAGTTCAGCAGGATGTTTGACAGGTCACTTCTTGTTTGTCAAATGCCAAGTTTGAAGATCTTTGCCAATGACTGTCAGCAGTCTTCTTTTTTATAGTCATAGAGAGACAATAAACCCATTTGCAAGGCAGTGTCTGATGCCTTTTCTAGCAAAGCTAAGACTGGATATGTGGCCAAAATCTCCCAACATTTCTAGATCTACTCAAAATCAGCGGCTTTCTTTACAAAGCACAAAAGGAAACATTGAACCATCCAAAATCAATAGAGAAGAATGATAGATAGGGAAATAGAACTGGGTAGCACAAAGGAAAAAGAAATAACAAAGCCAAAGGTTATGGAGTGACTGCTTTCTAACTTGTCTTCATAAAAAGGAAGAAGAATTTAAGAAGTTGGCAAGTCAGAGTGAAAATGTCAGAAATGGTTAATATTGTAAGATTTGCCACACACTGTCTTGCACAATGTTAGAGGAAGTGAAGCTGAAATTGAGAATATTTTCACAAGTCTGAGCCAGCCAGGAAACTAGAGGAAAATACTTTTAAATTTGGGAAAATTACAGGCCTGCTATTTGACATTAGTTGGAGAAAAACATCAAACCTCAGAACTCATTCTGAGAACTTGAACAAGAGCAGTTCTTTGAGCCCTGTGTCTGGTCCAAGAGAGGATGGATCCCCACTACAGTGCAGAAGCGCTACTGACAGACAGAAGCTTTCAGGAAAACCCCTGCTGAAGGGAGATGGATACTGTACTGGGGGCTCACGTTTCTGCTCACCATCTGCATGTGCAAGAGGGACAAAGCTAAGAGAATCAGACTGAGGACTGAGGGCTTGGGCCTGGAAGACGGTGGGGAGAGGATGGACAGACAGGTCTAGGCCTTAGGCAGGGGTCCTGTGTCACAGTTAAATAAAAACCGAAAAGCTTATGAAATTGAGAAAGAAAAGTGATTTGGGCACAAACTGTTATCAGATAATAGAGTATATTATCAAAATATAATAAAAGGTCCGGGGATTTAGCTCAGGGGTTCTGCCACCTGCCTTGCAAGAGCAAGGACCCAAATTCGATTCCTATACCCCCCCCAAAAAAATGTATGTATGTGTGTGTGTGTGTGTATATATATATATATATGTATATGTATATGTATATATATATATATGTATATAAAGAAAATTGTGCTGCATGAAACACATGGATAGTCACAGAGCTCAGTGAAGCAGACTTAAAGGTTCACAAAAAGTTTCAAATATAAACGGAACTCCGGTATAATCAGTTGATAATTCACATTATTGGGAAAATGGCTCATTTAAAAGATGACATGGGTAGCCCTCCAAACAAAAATAAATTCTAAGGGGCTGAAAGACTTAGACGAACTATACAGTTACAAGAAGAAGTAAAGACTTTTGCTTTTTGTGATCTAGTATACAAGACCTAAGTATGGTAGAAGGAAGGCTCAGAGACCATAGAAGACAAGACTGACAAATTTGAAAAGAAAAACGTCAGAGTGGCAATCCTCTGCACAAGTCAAAAGAAACATGACAGACCAAGGGGAAATTTCCAATCCATATGAGAAGGAAATGTATGTATAATAGAATGCTATTGTCACCCATTAGATGGGCACTTGGGGGGCTCCAGAGAAATAGGGACTCTATTGGTGGTGGTCATGTAAATGTATGCCACTTTTTGGAAGGCAATGTGGGAAATATCTATCCAAATTATAACTGCACCAACAGTCACATCCAGAAATTTTGCTTTTAGGAATTTGATGTATATTTGTGTATATACATGAGATAAAATATGTGTAAAGATATTATTTATCAGATTATTTATACAAGTTGAATGTCTCTGATCTGAAATGCTTGGGGTCAGCAGTGTTTCAGATTTCTGAGATTTTCAGATACAGGAATATTTCCATAGACTTTATTGATTGAGCAGCCCTAATCCAAAAATTTGAAATCTAAAATTTGTCAAGAATCATGTCAGTGCTCAAAAAGTTTCAGATTTTGATTTTCAATTTAGACAAGCTCAGTCTATAATGGAATACTGAACACCTATCGATCAGTGGGGACTGGTTAATAAACATTCTTACATCCAGTCAATGACAAACAATGTAAAGTAAATGTTATCAAGATAACTTTTCAAAATTAATTTGTGCATTTCAATACATCCAACCCCCAAAATCAAGTATTTATTTTTTATTCAGAACAAGACCAAATGATTTTTTAAGCTGGAATAGAAGAATAAAGGATGAAGCAACTTTTTTAAAAAGAAGAAACTGGATATGATAATAGTTAAAAAATTGTCTTTTGAATCTTACAGGCCTAGGTTTGAACCCAGCCCTCCCCTTACTAGTTTGTGATATGAAATAACTACCTAAATTCTCCAAACATTTTATTAAGTGAATAAGCCATGGGAAGATCTTAGAATTGTGCCTTGGTTACAGTTAAATGCTCAGAAAACACAGATTTTCTCCTACCTCTTCCACCACTTTATTATTATTAAGCTAAATAATTAATCACTGGTGTTACCAACTATGATAATGAAATCAGTATGGTACTAGCTCAAGACCAAGGATATGCAGAACAACACAGTCAGGTTAATTAGAAAGAGACTGCAGAATGTTTAAGAGTTTAATGGATTCCATAGGAAGTTCCACAGATTAGAGAGGCAGGAAGCATTACTCAAGATATAATACTGGGATGTTGGTTTACCACGTGACTATAAATCATTTTAGAATCTCACCTCATACTAAAAACAAAATTAATTTCAGATTAATTCTAAAGAGTTCAAATTTTTAACCTTTTATTTTGAAATAGCTATAGACTCACAGGAAACTGCAAAAATAGTACAAAAAGTCTTGTGTGTTCTTCTCCTAGCTTCCCCAACCATAATGTATCCTATAGTTATAGTATCAAATATCAAGACTGAGAAATAGAATATTACTATTAGCTAAACTACACATTTTACTCAGTGCCCATCCTTTTTTTAAAGTGGCGTGTGTGTGTGTGTGTGTGTGTGTGTGCAGTCCTGTGCAATCTAAAAATAAACTTCATGGGGCTGGGGATGTAGCTCACACTTGAATAGCATGCACAAACCTCTAGGTTTAATTCCCAACAATGAAGAAAATGGAGCATGTATTTAATTACTTGTTTGCTTACTGAAAATCCTAGTTGTCACTGGCTTCACTTCTGGTGTTGTACATGCCACGGGCGTGGACAAACATGGTGAAGTATGCTCCATGTCAGCTCCATGCCATGCAGGACACCTTCCCTGACCTAAGATCTTCTGTGCTTCACCACTTGTCCCTCCGTTTGCTTTTCCAGAATGTCAGATAGAGGCTGGACATCCCTAATCTGAAAACCTAAAATGCAAAATTCTTTGAGCACAGACATGACACCACAAGTGGAAAATTTTACACGACCTCCTGTGACAAGGTCACAGTCAAAAAATGCAGACACACTAATACACTGTGTAAAGTTACCTTCAGTTACCTTGCCATGGGTACAAGGCATAAGGAAAACATAAATTAATCTAATGTTAAGACTGAGATCCCATCCTAAGATATTTCATGGATATCTTATTTACATAATATTCCCAAATCCAAAATTAAAAACATTTATGGTCTCAAGAATTTTGGGAAAAGAATAGTCAACCTGTACTGGAATATTTCCATATGAAGCCTTTTCATATTGACTTTTACTTAGTAAAGTGCGTTTAAATTTTCTCTATGTCTTTTTATGACTGGACAGCTCATTTCAATACCTAATAATATTCTATTGTCTGGTAGTATTGCACTTTATTTATTCATTCATCTGGAAGGCATCTTAGTCATGTCCAAGTTTTGGCAATTATGAATGGAGACACTGTAAAGACCCATGTTCAGGTGCTTGTACAGACATAAATTTCACCTTATGCTATTTTATCCCATAAAGAGACGTGTGTGATCAGTGCAGAACTCCCCTGCTGCCATAAAAGATCTGCTTTGGGCTGCCTTTGCATTTGTTTTTGGTTTTGGGGCGGGTACCAGGGATCAAACTCAGAACGTTGTACTTGCAAGACAGGTGAGGTGCCGCTGAGCTAAATCCCTGGGCCCGCCTTTGCATTTGTAGTTACTACACCCCTCTGTTCACCAGCCCCTCTCTACCCCCAACCCCAACACAGACCGTTCCTACCCTCTGACAGCCACTGGTCTCCATCTTCTGGAGTTTTACCATTTCAAAAACATTTTGTAATTAGGATCACACAGTATAAGACCTTCTGAGACTATTTTTCACTAAATAACATAGTTGAATAAGGCAGAAACACCAAGATTGCCTTAGTATGGTGTTGAAGAGGGGTCAGAAAGTTCTGATATGTGAGAATATTTGAGTAGATTTATTATGGAAGACCTAATTGGATCCACCAATGAACTATATCCTTATGGGAGGCTATCTTAGTCGCTTTCTGACATCTGGGACAAAAATACCTGACACCTACAGCTTAAGAGAGGAGCCGTTTATTTTGGATCATGGGTTATACAGCATTCAGTCTATAGTCACTTGTCTCTGAGGCAGGAAGGGAATAGAGGAAGGGTCTTGTGGAGGGAAGCTACTCACATCATGGCAGCCAGGAAGCAGAGAGTGAAGGGAGGAGCCAGCAAGGGAGATAGACCCTTCCAGGTCATGTCCCCAGGGACCCCCTCTTCCAACCAGACCCCACCTCCTAAAGCTAGTCGGCTACAGCACCTCCATGACCCAATCACCTTCCCAAAACTCTGCCTATGAGCACATGAGGCTTTGGGAGGGCAGCTAGACCTAAACCATAGCAGAGGTACAGGGAGCAGTCCCTTCATGTGAACAGTAAGGGGAACAGGGGAGGGAGGCACTGGGGTCTTTGAAAAGTTTCATGGTGTTGTCCTTGGTAGGGACCCAAGTTGATGACAGGAGATGCTATTGTTGGAACAGGCTCCCTATTGTGAGTGGGAATGATACAGACACACTTGGAAATACAAAAACAAGTAACAGTTATGCCTCTGCTCACAAGATAAATAAGAGATTCATGAAGAACTATCTCCTAACACTGACTTAAAAGGCCAAACAAACCGACCAACCTTGTGCCAACCATGGTAATGACCTTTGTAGACCTTGTATGGGAGTGAAGATGTGACTTGGAAGTCACCCTGTTAGGGTTGCTATCAGGGGTCATCTTCTCTGTGGAGAGAGCCTAGGACAAGCATGGCATTTGCAAGGCTTCTCTCACCCAACATCCGTTGCCATGTCACTGCTCCACCTTCTGTCACTAAAGAGGTGGGCTCATCCAGCCACAGTGATATACATCTATGATCCCAGCTCCTCAGAAGTCTGAGGCAGGAGCAAATTTCCAACTAGTCTAGGCAAGTTAGTAAGAGCTTGTCTCAGAACACACAAATAGAGGCAGTCCACTTTCCTAGTCCTCAAATCCGGGCTTGGCCATGTGACATGTGATTGCATACTTGGGGCAGCAGATGTCAGCCACAGTGCCCAAACTGCTGGGGATGGAATAACTAGTGCTGTGTGATCCTGTGGACCCTGTGGGCTCCTCTATCTGTCATCAAGACCTGCCCAGAGCAGCCCGGGGAGAAGAGAGACCCGTGGAGCTGAACCCTGATTTCCAGCCCAAAGACAGCCGACAGGGACAAGTGTGTGGTGTTCCTGCAGAGCTGGCCAGCTAACTACCACATCTACACAGGCAAAACCTTGCCCAAGATGTCCCCCAGGCTTTGTACTTAAGACTTTTGTAGAATTATTGTGACAAGAGAAAAGCAATACTTTGGGGAAGCTATATCAATGTGGAAATGACTTTTACCAGAAAGAAGATAAGATTACTTTAAGGAGTCTGTTCTTTCCTGCAATCACTGGGTAGAGCCCAGGTAGGAGGAAAAATACCAGTGATGGTATTTAACAATCATCACCGACAACCTCACATAACAACCAGTGTGTCAAGCCCTGTGTGAAACACTTTACATAATTTATTCAAATCCTTTTAACAATCATGGAAGATGACTATACTATTTTCATTTTGTAAGTGAGAAATCTGACCAGAAAGGTTGAATAACTTGCTTAAAGTCACACAGCTGGTAAATGAGACTGGATTGCACTGTGCGAGACCTACAGCCTACTGTTTTCAGCAGGTGCATAGCTGTAACCACCTGCCAGTGGAGGGGGCAGCAGGAACTGCCATCCTGGTGATGATTTTGACCCAGACTTTTTAGAGGGTCCTCACACACTGATGCATGTTCGCCAAGGAGGATCTGAGATGAGAAGAGGGTGGGTGGCCAATCCACCCATCATCTCCCAGTGCAGTGGCAGCGTCCTGCTCTGCCTTTGCCATTTGCACCAGCAACGTGCAGTGCAACAACCACCCCCACTCCAATGGATGGAACGATGGGGCTTTAATTGCATGCTGCTGTGTCCACATAGCAGGAGAAAATGAGAAAGTCCTTGTGCCCACAGATTTGTGAGCCAGAGATCATGAGACTTCAGTCCATGGGGCAAACACGTTTAATGAGAAAGTGATGAGTGCTTAGGTCAGGCAGCCTGGGAGGGATCTGCTGGGACTCATCTTGTACCCCTCACCCACCCCCACCCGTCTCCTGCCTTCCCCAGCTCCCTATTTCCCATCTTCCCTCCTGTTGTGAATGACAGGAAGGAGTCAGTCTTAATCCGATAAATATTTACCAGAGCGTCCTGCTGCTCACTGCCCTGACTGGGGAGGGAAACCTGTTTCAAGGCGACACTCGGACAATCATGCAGCAGCTTGATCTGGGAACCTCGAGATCCAGGTCTGTGTGCCACAATGTGGCTCACCAGCTGTGGGCCCACAGAGAAGTCCTATGTCCTGCCCATGCCTCAGTTTCCTCTTTTGCAAAACAAGGATGATCACTCTTGCCTCCCAAGCGCAGGGGCTGAGGGACACCGAAATGCTGTGCTGTGTTGGAGAGTGTGATGGCCCACAGGCTGGAATCCCAGGGCTGCTGGGGCTGCACACAAGCCCTGCTCAGTACAGAAGAGGACCCTGCTGCTCTGCTGGGATTGGACTCTCTCTGACTAGACAGTTGGCCCTGCTGAGCACTGCTTTCTTGGTTGCTCTGCTGGAAGCCTCAGTGGTATGCATCCTCTCCCCTCCTCACCTGCCAAATGTGGCCTTCACAGGCCAAGCTCCCTGAGGACGGAGGATACTGCAGATGCACAAATACCAACTTTTGCCTCAGGCTGTACCCACCTGGGCTCTGACTGCAGGAGCTGAGCTTCCTGAGGTTTAAGTTTCCTTCTAGCCTCAAACCCCAGGGTTCCCCATGGAGATCGATCTCCAAGTAAACAGACTATCACCCCCTGTGCCCAGATGCCTTGGCTCTAGTTTATGAGCAGCTGGGCTGGAACCAGGCTGTAGTCTCGCCAACCACTTGTGGACAGCCTGCCCTGTTAGGGAGTAGGTGGTATATGCTGCAGCAGGGTATGCTTGGAGGGAGAACCTAGTGCACATTCCAGGGCTTTGCAAGACTGGGTGAGACCCTCCTCAGGGTCTGGAAGCCAGGGCTTCCTTTCATCCTCTGGATGGGAAATGCACACTCTTTCCACAGACTGGAGACTTCTGTCAGTGGGCAGTGCTTCTTAGGTTCATCCTGATTTAGAAACCCCAGCCCCAGGGAAAGGCCTGAAGCAATGTGCCTTCAGCTCTACCCTAGGCCCTCTGGGGCTGTGGCTGGATTTCACACTCATCAGCAGCTTCTAGTGCCAAATTCAGCCTCAGGTCCCATCCCACCCTGGAGGGGGAAGTGAGACCTGTGTGGTGATGGCTGACACTCTGAGCTGCACAGCGATCCCTGCGGTGGCTTAAAGAGCAAGCAGTAACCTCTCGGTGATGAGAAGGCCAGTGCCAGAAAATTGTACTCCTGCAGAACTGCTCTGGTCCGTGACTGGTATCCCACTGCAGCAGAAATAGACCATGAATGCTCCCCATACCCTGGTGGACACAGAGGGATTTCAGAACAGCCACATTTCCTGTAAGTACTATTTGCATGGGCAGGAATTAGACAAGTCTGTCTGGTTGTCACTGTTACAGGGACTCAGTCCTAGCTTTTTCACTCGACTAAGGATCTGAAAGAGGCCCTCCCAGGGCCTTGACCTTGGCACACTCTTCTCCACTGGCAGGGTCACATCTGTCCCCAGCTGTGTTGGCACTGTCCTATAGTTTCCAGCAGAGCTGGGGCAGGTGAGCAGACACTTGCTTTTAAGTCCCTATCCCAGTTCCTCTTGGGTCCCATTCTGAGCCTTTGGCCAAAGCTGGAGAATCTGCCTGCATGGTCAGTCTTCAGCTGGCCCTGCCCTGTGTATAAACAGGAAATCTTAAAGTTCCACGGTGCACCTTCTTCAAGTAATCAAGGCCCTTAACACCTTGTGCAGTAAAAGACAGTCATCCAGAAAAGGAAACTTCCACAAAGGGAGGTTGCAGTCCTGGGTCTGCCCAGTCATCAGCACCAACTCCATCTGGAATGTTTTGTGCAGGTCACATGCACAGAAGAGATAAAAGCAGGATTTCCAAAGAGCGGAAAAGCACAAGAATTTGGGAAATAGGACATGCCAAGTAATTCTTGAGGAGGGAATGGAGGAGAAAAGGAAGAATCACACTAAAACTCTAGGAGTTGAGGGAAACTATGATTCGGAAGGAAAAGCAGAAAAAAAAGAAAGAAAAATATAGAAATGAAAGAAAATGAGAGATAGAGATGGATGGAGAGAGAGAGAGAGAGAGAGAGAGAG
>NW_022900913.1:60946831-60951111 GCF_012274545.1 Fukomys damarensis
GTAATTCATACTCATTGTTTTCCCAAATCCTATAACTAAACCTAGGTTCTCTAAATGGTAATTTTGACATGTGTAGATGTCTTTGATCAGTGCTAAAAACCTCTCAAACATCTGAAAAGCAATTTTAGTTGAATGGGTTGATGTGTCAAGAAGTAGTAGATAACTTGTCCAGAAATTTCTTGGTAATATATCTGCCTCAGGACCTCTCTGAGAGGCCTTTTGTAAGTCTTTAGGAAAGATAGATTGTTTTCCCCATTAAGTTTATTGGTACATTTTGGGTAAACAATACAGTTACATTCATCATTAGGATCTTGTACCTTTGCACGATGCAACTTGGTTCTTATTTTTTTTTTCCCCACATTCCCCTGCCCTCCCTTTACCCCTTCCACCCTTCCCTATTTACAAGGACTTTGTTTCCATCTTTTTTCTTTTCTCATATTTTTTCTTTTCCCTTATCCTTCCCACTTCCACTACTCCTTTAGATGGGAAAATGGATTTCTCTTGGTAGCTTATTTTATTTTTTCTTCAAAATATTCAGATACTAATGAAGAGTTTGTTGTTTGCTTTTTTAAAAACGCCATTAAGCCATTTTAAAGTGTCTTTATGGGCCTGGTGTCAGATGTGCTCTTTTATACACTTGAATCAGGAGGAGGAGTAATTTAAAAATGAAACAAAACATGGCAGAAGCAGAGAGCAGTTCTATAGTGCAATTTGCCAACAGTATTTTCTAAATGTTGTTTATTATGTAAACTAAAGGAACTTGTTCTATAGTAGGAAGGTGCAGGTAGGTCAATCATTGCGGAAAAATCACTTTCTAAATAATTGTAACAAATAAAATTTCATTCTATATTCTATATATTCATTATAGAAAATATTAAAAATACCAACAAACATAAACAAAGCATTACAACTACTTATAAATGCACTTCCCAGAAAAGTATCAACATTTTGTCTCAGCCCTTTTCTGTGTACACACACACACACACACACACAGACACACACACACACACACACACAGATGTTTTAAAAATCTGTATGTGACCTGGACTTATGCTCAGATCTGTCCCTTTTTCCAATCATCAAGATTGGGAATTACCAAGCTGGTCTACTCAGTCTTATTCTTTACTCTGGATAGATTCTTGTTCGTTCTTCAGAGGCTCTTCAGGTGTTCATGATAGACACAGCCCAACAATTTGCAGAAAAGCCCAGGAATTTCTTAACTTTAGTGTGGCCTCAGTCTGGGCCATCTCCTGTACCCTGGTCCCCATGTTCAGTGAGAAGAATAACAAAAACACGGTGACCATCTTCTAATGTGCCCTTGGAAGAAAAAGGCATTATGGTATCGTGGTTCTATGTAGCTGTCAGAGACAAAATTGGAACTGAGGGTGTTATTAGGATCCTGGGATGCTGCGGGGTCCTTCTACAGACTCTTTGTAGGTTCTTGTTGTCTTGAACAAAGACTTGGTCAAAACAAGCAAAAAAGGTAGCAAGGTTTTACATTCTCTTAAAGGTAGGAAAAGATATATACTCTGCAAAGTGAGTATGGGACAATTTAAGGTAGGAAAAGAAGTACACTCTGCAAACTGCACAGTGGGCTGATGCAAAGGCTCACAGCAGTCACAAGCTTAATGGCTGCTGTCTTTAATACTGCTCCCATTTTAATGCCTTATGTAGGCTGTTCTATCAAAAATCTGCCCAGTCTTGTGTCAGAAGGATTGAAAATAGCATTTTCTGCTTGGTCCCACAGGCAGGAGTTGGGCACATGTGTCCTGGATCTCTATGTGCCACATCCCACTCTCCTGCCTTAAGGGGAAGTAGGATAGTCTTACTTAAGAAACAGTGAGTTCTCTCCCATTGACAATATTCACTTGTGAGAATGTTACAGGAGGATAAACTGAGGAGAGAGAGAATCAGTGACTACATGCTTGCTAGAAGGTTCTATGACTATATTGCTTTCCGGGGTTAATTTTAATCTATGGCAGTGATGGAGAACCTTTCAGAGATGAGTGCCCAAGCTGCTACCCAAAACCCACTTATTTATCTCAAAGTGCAAACACTCCAACTAAGCATGAATAGTGAGGTTTTGGTTTAGAAAAAAATAGCACATACATTGACATCTTCTGTCTTAGAAGAAAAACTATCACTACTCTTTTATGGTATAACTTGTGGGCGTCCTGAACCTTCTGCTGCCACACCAGCATTCTGATCAGGGATATAGACATAGGAGCTGTGTCTCTCTGGCACATAGTAGGAACTCAGTAAGTATTTGTTGGAATGCATAAATGAACAAATCTAGCTGCCAGGGCTGCCCTTTGCTCACCCTGACTGGAGTCCAGGCACCAGCAATGGTACTGAAATTTTTCCAGGCTTTGGGGGGAAGTGTTAAGAACTGCTGGCTTCATAACACACACAACTGTTCTTTTTGCTGTTTCCTGGGAGGACCCTTGGTCTTAGCTTTCATGGTGTGGTATGTAGAATGAACTGAAAGATATCCAAGTTGGGCATTTTCATCTATCAAATGAACCAAACCTGTACCATTAGATTTGATAGAAGATTTCACTAAGCCCTTTAAATAGTGAAATAAGACCACTGGCCTCCTGCAGGCTTTCTTTTGGTGGGGGCAAGGGAGGAGTGGTTGGCTGAAATAGAGAGGTGATAAGTATAAAAAGAGAAAAAAAACAAAATTACTTTAAACTAGAAAACACCCTTTTGGGGATCAAATGCCACATATAACCCTAACAAATTATATAGTTCTAAAACCAAGTATTGTGGTATTTCTCTGAAGTGAGAAAAGATTTTTAAAACTTTTATGCCAAATTACACATTAGTAGTTCAAAACTACCTCTTTAAAAGTGCATACAGCCCCCATTTCCTTCTCCCTAATGAAGAGCGTTAAGTTTCAACCATCTGGCCCTTCTTTCACAGTCATTTTTTTGTATAGTTTCTGTACACAAGTGCATATTACTATAAATTTGTATGCATTTTCTCCCAGTAATCTATTTCTAGTTTGCAGCATACTCCAATCCTCAAATGTAATGGTTTAAATCTGTGATGACCCCACCAAAGCCTCATGCCTTTAGAAGGTAATTAGGTTATGGGGGTGCTATACTCATTGACAGATTAGTTTGCAGATGAGTTCATAGCTAACTTGCTGCTAGAAGGTAGGGCCTGATAGAGATGGGTCTCTGGGCCATGACTTGGAAGGGTATATCTCCCTCCCTAGTGCCTCCTTTTTCTCTCTGCTTACTGGCTGTCATCATCTGAGCAGTTTTCCTCTGCCCATGCCCTTCCACCATCTTGTTTCTACCTTGGAGACAACCAACCACAGACTGAAAAATGAGCCAAAATAAATGTCTCCTCCATGAAATTATGAGCATTGTGCATACTGTCATTGTGATGAGAAAGCAGCTAAGATAGATTTAGGTACCAAGAGTGATATTGTTGCTATGACTATACACAACCATATGACTTACAAGCCTTTGGAAATGGTTCATAGAAAGAATTTGGAAAAGTTTGGAGATGCTGGCTAGAGAAGATGTAGCTGCTATAAGCCAAGCTTGATGAGAAATTCTGCTCAGAGCTCAGAAGACCAGAGTGCTACCATAAATGCAGACTATAAAGGCTCAGGAGGTTTCTTTGGGAACAAAGACTTCACAGGCAATTGGATGAGAGGCTGTGTTATGGTCTGGCAGAAAATTTGTCTATATTTTTCTCATATCCTGATATGGTGGGAGATTAAGATTAGGGGTGTCGACTAATTAATCTGGTGGAGGTAATATTAAGGCAGCCTAACATTCAGTCTATGGCATGGGTACTTCTGGTTACTTTTAGCCTTATATACCATGAAAATCAGGACTAAAAAGCAGAGCTGAATGATTTGAAAAATTTTGCTGCTAACCAGAAAGTCAGTACCTGCAAAGTTGGGGCCTGTAAAGGTGAAACTCAGAGGAGTTTGCTTGCTGAAAAGGTTAGCATTATAAAAAGCCAAGTATTTTTGCATCAAGAAAAGTAGGAAAGATGACCTGAAGGCATCTCAGAAACCTGCAAGACCCCACCTATTACAGGTTCAAGGGTAGAAAACTGTAAAACTTTGCTTTGAGAAAAGAGCACCCACTGTGCCCTACTCAAGAAGGGTTGCTGTGAATTGGTTCTCCAGGATTTGATTCAGTTCATGGTGCTCAGCCATCCAGGTGCTTGGAGGCTTCTGCAGCTGTGACCTAAGGGGTCTATCTACTGCTTGGGCTGATGGCAGATGTTGGCATGGATATATATATATATAT
>NW_022900913.1:60951283-60961130 GCF_012274545.1 Fukomys damarensis
TATGGCTAGCTTTATGGTTATGCATAACAAAAGAGTTGTGGGGGCAGGAAGGCATACACTCAGATTTCAGAAGACCTGGAATGCCAGACAATATGTCCCTGAGAGGGAAGAGCATGAAGCTATGAGAGTGAGCTGAAAGTACAGTGGAGCCCCCAGGAAGATTTATGCTATGAATGTGAATTTTCTGTTGAGGAAAGTTACAGTGAGCAGAGATCCCAAGAGAGAGACTACAAGAGCTACAACTGGCAACACCATAAGGACAGGGCTGCCCAAGACATTTTGAGTTCAAATCTTGCCATGACTTGTCCTGAGCACTAGGACAATGTTTGCCCTGCTGGGTTTCAATCTTTTGTTCCATTCCTTTCTATTTCACTATTCGTCCTTTATGGAATGGAAATTTTTACCCTGTACCATTGTATGTTGGAAGTCTTTAACTTTCATTTTTTAGCCTCATAGGGACTCATAGCTAAGAGTTTGTCTTGAGTCTCAGAGAGATGTTGGACTTAGACTTTTCAGCAAAGCTATAACTATAAAACTTTGGTGACTCTTAGAGGTGGTCTAAATGCATTTTGTATGAAGAGATGGATGAGTCTTTTAGGGGCAGAAGAGGAATATTATGGTTTAGATCAAAGTCTCATGTGTCTGGAAGTTGACTGGCTCACGGGGGCACTGTACTCATCAGTGAATTAGCTCACTGTTGAGTTCATGGCTCAATGTGCTTCTAGGAGGTGAAGCCTGGTCAGAAGAAGCAGGCATCATGACCTGGAAGAGTAAATCTCCCTCCCCAGCTTTTCCCTACACTCTGCTTCCTGGACATTGTGATGTGAGCAGCTTTCCTCTGCCCAGACCCTTCTATCATGCCCTCCTGCCTTGAAGCCAGCTGACAATGGACTGAAAACATGAGTCAAAATGAATTTTTCCTCTTTTAAGTTTGGGATGTTGGGTGTTTTGTCCCAGTGATGAGAAAGTGACAAAGACAGAAAGTTTGGTTTTGTTTATTTTTCTTCTCACACACATACTCTCTTTCCTTTGCTCCCTTACTCTCTCTGTAATGCTTGGGGTCAAAACAGGTTCATAATAAACCTTCACTACAGTTCATATTAAAAGCATTTGGGGGCCAGGGATTTAGCTCAGTGGTTCCGCCGCCTGCCTCACAAGCGCAAGGACCTGAGTTTGATTCCCAGTACCAAAAATAAAAAAAATAAATAAATAAAATAAAAGCATTTGGTAACCATACTTGGGCAAGCATCACTGGTGTGCATCCTAGTATGGAGTGACACACTGCCCCACATTTAGAAGGCACTGAGCATGCCTTAATGCCCTATAGTTTCCATCTTGAAATTCTTAGTAAGTCTGAATAAGAAGCCTCAAATTTTCATTTTGCACTTGGCTGGGCAGTAAAGTCCCAGTACTGCTTACATATGACCATCATAGAACATTTTTCTTCCTTCAAAAGCATTTCTGTACAGCTCCCCTCCAGCCTTAACCTCCAGGCCAATATGCGTGGGCCAGAAGGCATGTACAGATGGTAGGACCTTTGCTCTAACAAAGTCACAGAAACCAGGGTTCCTGGGGAAGAGGTGAGGGAGGTGAAGTCAGGAAAGTTTGAGAGTGGGAAAAGAGTCCCTATGAAATGACCCACCCCACCCACAGGCCCATTCCAGAGATTCTACCGGTAGAGAGAATTCCTTTAAGGCAAAACTCTTTTCAACTGCTTTAAAAATAAGAATATTCTTAAGAGGGTCGACATCTCACTTTATTGGTCTTTATCATGCTGTGAACAAGTTTGTAAGCTGCATAATGCTAATCACTAAAGGAGGTCTTGGCACAGGGGAACATTTGAGGAAATGAAAAGGATTTTGGAATATGGAGGGCAGTAACTTCACGAAAGATAGATCTAGATAAACCCTTGTTTTATTGTTAAATCTGGCCATGGGAACTGGGAGTTAGAATAGCAGAGAACAGAGGGGAAGAAAAGCTCCTAAAAATTTTCTTTTATTTCAGTTTTTCTGGACTCTGAAAACAAAAGCTTTGATATTTACCCTTTCTTGATGGGTAAGGGTCTTATGAGGTTACTGTGGATTTTATAACAAATTACGACAAACCGGTGCCTTCAAACAATGGAAAGTTGATTTCACAGATTTGCACGCTGTCAGTCTAAAATACACACAGAGTCACAGGGTTGTCCCTTTAGAAGGCCCTGAGACAGAACATATTCCATGACTTTCTCCTTCTTTTCCCCTCCCTTCCTTCTGTTTGGTTGGTTTTTATCTGGCAATCTTTACCGTTCTGCGGCTTATGGATACAGCACTGCTCTCTCTCCCTCCATGATTAGGGGTGTCTCTGTGTGTGAAATCTTTCTGTCTTTAAGGCAGGGTCTTTTAAGTTGCACAGGATGTCCTCAAACTCGTGGTCCTCATGCATTAGTCATTAGATTGAGGGCCTGCTCTAAATGTGTGATAATCTCATCTCCAGAACCTTAGCTTAATGACAACCACTAAGACCTATTTTCAAATAAGATCACATTCACAGGTTCTGGGTGTTAGGAACTGGCATCTCTTTTTGGAGGCTAATTCAGTTCACTGTAAGTCTTTATATTTTCAGTTCTTGGATTTTTTGTTTTGTTTTTGGTACTGGGGAATCGAACTACTGGGGAATCGAACTTGGGACCTTGTGCTTGTGCAGCAGGTGACGGAAACACTGAGCTAAATCCCCAGCCCTTTTTGTTTGTTTTTTTATTCCCACTTTACTTGAACTTGGGTGCTTTGAGTTGCCCCTTGATAGAAACCTTAGATCCTGGGATTATTATTAAATGACAATAGCGAAGGGGCCAGGGATTTAGCTCAGTGGTTCCAGTGCCTGCCTTGCAAGTGTAAGAACCTGAGTTCGATCCTCGGTACAAAAAAAGAAAAAAAAAAAAAAGAGTAATAGCGAAACTTCTACAAATCCCAGGCATTTCACAGGTCTGTACCACAAAAGACTCTGCAGGATCTCTGAGCATCCCAGGAGAATGGGAAGAGGACAACTGCAGATGCCTTTGATCCCTCCAGCAGGAAAATTCCAATAAAAGACAAGTTGCTTTAAATGTTATTTTACATTAGTCAGAACATAGAAATATGAATGTTTACAATCCCAAAGCTGAAGTGGAAAAGGCACAACAATATGGCTCTGAGAGATTTTTATCAGATTTATTGGTTTGTTGAAAAATTTGAAAACAACCTAGCATAATATTAATGAATAAAACTGCTAATAAACAAATGCCATTCACTACTCTATCATTCCTTTAGTAAAATATAGAAAATTATATGGAAATAGTACCACAGATGAACAATCAAATACTATGAGTGATTCTTAATCATTAAAAAAATTACCCAGAGAGATTTGGCATTCAAATTTTTTTGGGGGGGAGACTAATAATGTCAGACCCAAGGTCTCACACCAGGGTGGCAAGCATTCTATGACTGAGCTACATTCCCAGCCCAAATCTAGATTATTAAGATAAAGAAGAGTGACCTATATAAAGTTAGACTTTTTTCTCATTAGTCATTTCTCTTCACGAATCATTATGGCTTGGATCGAGTCCACAGAATATTCTACAGATTTGAGATTGAAGTTTCTCTCTCTTAATGAGTTTTTTTTTCCCCCTCTAGGATGCCAGGTCACCTCCTATTTCCTTCTTTTATGTTCAGGAAAATTCCAAATACCTCACTGAGGGTCACTTATCCTAATTATATTTCAAGACCAGTAATAGCACCATGCAATTAACTTTACATTGTTTTTTGAGGAAAAATAAGCTGAAAAGAATAGCCAACAAAATTATGAAAGTAAATAAGGGAAAATACCCTTTCCAGATGATATTCCACAGGCTGCAATACTGTTAATACTGCACTATTACAATACTGGCAATACTGGTACTACCACATGAAGACCCACATAAATGAGTGGAGTGGAAGCAGTACAAATATAGATCTTGGTATGATAAAGGTGACATTTCAACTGAATAGCCACTGGAAAAAAAAGAATATTTGAATCGCTACCTCACACCATAGGTCAAAATTAATACTAAACACTCAAAGGTAAAAATTTGAAAATCCAATCAAACCAAATACAGAAATATATATGCACACACATATACACAGAGTGGAATGAAATATAAGAGTATAAAATTTAGCTACACACAAAATAATATTTTTTCACATGGAAAAATTACCATAAACAAAGTCAAAGGTAAATAGTAACCTAGAAAAAATATTTATAACTCATGTCACAGAAAAGATTAATTTTTTTCTGCAAACACACACACACACACACATCTTTTTTTCATTGAGTTTACTGATACATTTTAGGTATACAGTACAGTTACATTCATCATTGGAATCTTGTATCTTTACATGACAGATCTTGGTTCTCATTTTTCCCCATACCCCTACTTTCCCTTCACCCCTTCCATCCTTCCCTGTTTACAAAGACTTTGTTTCCATTTTTTCCTTTTCTTATATTTTTTCTTTTCCCTTATTTCCTTTCCTCTACCCTTCCTACTTCCCCTACACCTTTAGCCCTTTTCTTCCTATTTTACCTTATCAGTTATACAATTTGAATCTTATTTACACTTTTGTTTTTTCACACCAGAGAAACTATTTGGTATTTATACAAATACACATTTTATAGATGTGGTACAAGCACACATCTTATAGAAAAAAAAACCCTAAAACCTATAAAAGAATGGGCAAAACTGTGGAGATAGTCAAAGAAGTAAACATTCAAAAGATGCTCACTTCATAGAGAAAGCAATTCTAATAGTATAATTCAATTATACTTCAGAAAGAAGTTTATTTTTTTAAGAAACATACCACAAAACTGCACCTGTCACTCATGAGACTGGGAAGCACACAGGCTGGGATGTATAGCAGCCTGCTGTCTGGGCAGTAGTGTTACCATGGTTCCCACCAAGATGGGGCTCCCTCTGACTTCCTGTGCCTTGTAGCTGGGTCACCTTGTAATTCTCCTAACGGGTGCCTCAGTGGTCTGAACTACACCACTGCTAGGCATTTCAGTCATTCCCAGCCTGTCCCAGATGTGTGGGTGAGAAATTCTTCAAAATGACCCAGCCCAAGCCAGTATCTGAAATTATCCTCTTGAGAGATAGAAAACCACAAGAGCCCAGCCAGGCTGCTCTGTGTCTGGATCTACAGAAATGACAAAAGGTAAGAAACAACTATTATTTGAAGCTTGCCACTATGTTTGGGGGAGATTTGTCATGCAGCCATAGATAACTAACATAGGCGCCCTCCTATCTTGCTGCTAATAGAACAGGCACATCTGCCTAGGAGCTTAGCAACTTAGCAGTGAGTCATCTAAATAACACATATATGGCGCTCCTCCTCCGACATTCCACCTTAAAAGCTACCTAACAGATACACTCATGTAAATTCAAATTGGAGGATGTACAATATATTTATCACAGTATTGTTTAAACAGAAACTACTGGAAACAAGCTGAAAGTCCATGCAAATTATAACATTCAATAGAATATTCTGCTAGCCAAGAAAGAAGGAGGGTATTCTTTGTATAATGATATGGAAAAAAATCTTCAGTATAAATTTTGAACAAAGCAAAGTAAGGTGCAGGCCTTGTGTACAATGGCAATTGTGAAAGGGGGCAGAAATGGACATCTATTTGGAATTGCATGAATATATATCAAGAATCTTTGCAATCACACAAAGAATTTTTGACCTCCACTCCATGGGGAGACTGGACAGCAAGAAAAAAGAATATGCCAGGAAGGCACAAATGGGGAATGTAGGTTCTCTGAACACTTTTACCATCTCACAATTTCATGCTGGCTGAGTGTATCACTTGATCAAAAATAAATGAAACACTTAAGGTAAGAAATTTCTAGAAGTTATTTTTACTTTAACGATGTTATTTGGACTTTTAGATATTTGAGCTGGATCTTGCTTCTGAGAACTCAGGAAGTTTTTCTTCCAGGGTCTATGTTCATGGGTGAGGAGGTCAAGGGAATCATCAGCTTCCTTGTAAAAAATGTCTGTAAGTGCTCTTGCCTAAACTCATTTGTCTTGGAAAGCACCCTGCCAGCTTTAGTCCATTTTCTCATTTCTTCTCCCCAAAGTCAAGTCAGAAATTCGCATGTCTTGCATTTTATTCTGGTGTGCTCCCGTAGGGCAAAAAATCCTTCTGAAGGTCAAACAAAGGAATGATTCAAAATATTGGCATTGATCCTGAGAAAGAAAGCAACTTTAAAGATTGGGAAACAAATCCTTTTGCAAGTGTGAGTTTCAATCTTTTGCTTCAAAAAGCTTGGAAGACCAACTGAGTTGTCAGCTGAGAGGATATTAAAAATTATTTTTGATAATGGGTCACTAGGACTATTTTTTAATGTGTAACTGAGAACTTCAGAGAAATGAGTAATTCTGTGTTAAGAAAATCCCTTCCATTGCCAACTGCTTATTTTTAATATTCCTCAGCACTGACACTGCTAAACACAAAGAATGGAATAAAATTTATGTATATTCATACTCATTCATGTGTAACTGACTTTCTTTAAAAACAAAGCAACTCTATTCACTTTACTAAGTGATAGATTATTAATAAAATTTCACTTTTATGTTTAATAATTACAGTTGGTCAAAAACAATTACAGTGTAATTCCATCTAAATATTTTTAAACCTTAGGACCAGAAATATTTTAAATTTTAACTTGCTTATATATTGTTGTTTATATCATTTGTTGTTTACATTTGTTTTGTTGCATCAAAGAATGACAGAGTGATTATTTAAAAATGATGTTTAAACATTCATATATATGAATATGTATATATGTATATACAATCAATAGTATAATTCTTTTGTTGAAATAGAATGAAATGAATTTGAAGTGAAAAAGTAATTTCTTGAAACAGTTTAAAAAATGATGATGGTAGATATAAAATATCTATTGGATACATTTTAAGGAGTGATGAAACCAGGTTTTTAAAACCATTTTAATCCATATTTATGGTGTTGGGAATTATATATTTTGTTGAAAAACCTTTTAAGCAACACAAAATTGTCAAGGCAGAAGGTAGCTTTCCAAAAACTTTTTAAAGGCATAAATTAATAAATTAATTTTTGCCTTTGAGCCCATCTGGATGAGCTCTCTTTGGAAATGAAATGCTTGTCCATCAAAGCCTAAGTATCTTTTCCAAGGTCACTTTGTAACCTAAGGAACCAGACCCAGTGCTCTAGGTAGCAGATCCAATCCAGGCAGCACGCAGAGCAGGGTGTGAGTCCTTTTGTCCTGGGCAGAAACAATTGAGTCAGAAAAAGTGAAAGGAATCCTAGTGTTGGGCACTTGAGAATGGAGAAGAATCTCAGGGTATAAACGCTCTTTCCCTCAGTCAGGGGTTCTGTGGGCTTTTGATGCCCCCTTAACACTTCATTTTCTTTGCATTTTTTCACCCGTCACTCCGTCACTCCCGTGTAATTCCGGCTCTCTTGTGCCCATCAGGCCCCCTCTCTTGGAGCTGCCTTATTCCCACCATCTCTGATGCCTGCAGAAGAATGGAGCTGTGCAAGACCAACACTCAGCACTTCCTTAACTCTGCCTTGATAGTTTACTTTTGAGCTTTCTCTTTTCTCACCCTATACCTGCTTTCTGGCTTTGCTCAAATTCGTTCAGCTTCAGGCAGAGTTACTATATATTTTATATAGCTAGTACACATTAGAAAGATAAAGGGGTGCTATTAGTAATAATTATGCCAAGAAAACAGGTGGAAATCACAACCATCCTGGGATTTGTAATCTCCTTAGCTATGGGGCTGCTGATGAGAAAGGAAGGAAAAAATTTCTCAGAATGTTGGATTAGATTGGAGAACAGTCAGAGCAGCAGATAAATCAGGGAGATCTGGCCTGGAAATGGCCATTATCACTGTAAGACCCAAAGGAGAGGAGAGTGCATTGGCAGTGACTGTTGGGTGGCTTTTGTTCAGTACTTCGGGACAGCCAACACTGTGATGGGGAGAGCTGGTAGCTATCTACTTAATGTTATATGGGAGCACAAAAAATTCCAGAAAGGTGTATGTATAAAATATATGTATTTCTCATAACTTTTACCAAACTTGATAGTCCCCAAATTAAAGTTATTGCTTAAGCCTTCTGCAAACTATTGCATTTTACCTGGGTAATACGACTTGGTGGGACTATAATAGATTCATCTTCCTTTTCCTTGTGGAAAAGTAACATGAGAACATGGGTCACTGGACAGATAAGTTTGAAACTGGTGACTAGAGATGACATGGGAAAAGATTTTAATGGAAAGTACTTAAGTAAGCTTGTTGGGAGGAGGAGACACTGTAGGACCACAGCTTCTAGGACTGTTACTCTGTGTGTCACATTCACACCTGCAAGCCTATTTTGCCCTTTCTATAGCCATTTAGGTTGGCATAAAGTGAGAAAGAAGTTATAAAGATAGGTAGAATTGAAACAAGGGAGATCATAGCTAAAATTTATACTTTTATGGATTATTACTTCTGGGACACAGTAGAAGTCACCCCAGGATATCCATATCAGCATTTCCTTTTTTTCAGATCCATTGTACCCAAAGTCCTTAAGGACACTGTAAGTCCATACATTGACTTAGTTAAAAAATAAAGAGCAGACACTTGATCTTAAGGGAACACTGAGAGAATTCAAAGAATCGTTAAATTATCTATCTTTTAAAAAAACCAACAACTGGGCTAGAACCTGTAAAGTAGGCCGATACCCTTTTGGGGGGACACCTTTTCCATAGGTTTCCACCCTCTCAAGAGAAACAAATGTTTCCAGTTCCAAAGAAAGCAGTTCTCTCTCTTGAGGGCCCACATTCCATTTCTTAGAACTTCTAACATTTTGTCTTTTAAGTCCCTTTATGCCTCTTATGGACAGGTCCTAAAAACTTCTACATGATGGGAATCAGGAAACCCGCACACTTACAATGTAACTAGGGAGGGTTTATGTTCTCCATCTCTGCCGGGAAACCTGCCCAATGACAGGCACAGTTTTCCCTGCTTAACCCACAATGGAATGCATGGACAGCCTGTTGTCTCTGAATGTGTTTGAAAGGATCAGTACAGGGCTGGGGCTGTAGCTTAAGGGTACACCTTGTGCTTACCATGCTCAAGGCCTGGATTGAGCCAGATATCTTTATGTTCATGCAATTCTCCATGTTGACAAGTGCTTTATTGTATATTTCTCATCCGGACTTGATAAGACTCTGTGAATGGTTGCAAGGTCAATATGATCACCACACCATGAACAGAGCGGAGCCCCATACTTGAAGTGTCCAGACTGCGGGTTTAATGGTTTGGCTCTTTTCCCATTGGCTACAGATCTCTGTAGTTTATGAGAGACCAGTCCCAGCACATTTTTCTTGGCCTTTTATGGAGGATCATTGGATCACTCCACTCACACATGTTGAGAAAATATTCACTGAAAACTTTGTTCCTTTCCAAGGTAAGTCCCTAAAGAATTAAATTCCCCACCCACCTTGTAACTCCTCTCTCACTTTTTCGTGCTCCACTTATTAGCGTGGCCTCCTTTGTAGTCCTTAACCCTACCCACAGCCATTGTTTCCACCAGGACTTCCTTCTCCTCAGATCTTTACATTGCCGGCTGATGCTCATCCCCTCAGGCTAGGGCTGATTTTCTTAGACTTCCCTTCTCCCCTTGTATAAATGGCCACCTTGATCACTCTGTATCACAGCATATTGTTCATTTCCTTGGTAACGCAAGTCAACCTGTAATCATCTTGTGTAGTTATGATATGCTTTTCATGTACATGTAAAATTTTATATACTTAGGCTTTCGTTAT
>NW_022900913.1:60961243-60971434 GCF_012274545.1 Fukomys damarensis
TTTCATTATACAATCATGTCTCCTTCACTAGAACATAGGTCTCATGAGGCAAGGGCCAAGTCCAACTTTTCACTGCTCTATTCCCAGTGCCTGATGCATAGGAGATGCTCAATAAATACCACTTTACGAGTCAGATGAGTAAGCAGCTGTTACTAGGAATGCTCGGCATGTGCCTGTGGCCAGCCGGCACTTCTACCATGGGCAGTCATGCTGTAATTCCAGCAAGAGTTCATTCTAGAAGCTATAGACAATCACTTGGTCACCTAACTGGTGGTATCTATGTGACAGAAAGGACCATCATCTACGTGGCAGAGTCTTCCAACCTGTCTGCCTCAGCAGAGGGGCAATCAAGCTTGCATTAGGCAAACTTGGTCCAAATCCTCCAATCTTCATATAAAGTGTTCAATATTTTTTTAATAAAGGAAATTCCACAGTCAAGTCCATTTTAATGGCTCAGTTATGAGGAAGCATAGCACTGTAGGATTATTTAATTGGAAAATATATCAAGCAAAAAACATTTTAAAATCTTACTTCACAAGATGCTGAACTCAGTAATTATTTAATCCCAAGAAATCCCAGAGGCTCCAGCCCATGTTAATCCTGGAGTGATTTCACTGAACTTTGGCATCTCAGACTTTAGGTACTTAGAACTTAGATACTGTTGTCTGTTTTATTTTTTTAAATATCTACTTTTATTTCTGTTTTATGACCATGATGCTGGCCTCTTAAAGTGAGAATTTGCCGAGGTTCTGGAGAAGATTGAATGAGCTAAAAGATGAAAAGTAGAGGACAAAGCTTAGAAACATAGAATAGAAAAGAAACTTGAAGATTGGATTTTTCAAATTCAAAAATATTTTTAGATTTCCACTAAAACAAAACAGACCAATCCAAATATATAAAATTCTACATTATTTTACCCTGTAAGAAAATACCCAAACTAAATATAAAATTATTTGAAGACTGCAAATGAAGAGCTCTCTTGTATCAGTTTGTATCATCAGGAAAGAATTAAAAATTCCTAAACTGTGACTATTATTTTGGCAGTTTTTGTCTTATACTCTAATATAGGAAAAAGAGTTTTAATATTCTAATGTTGGCATAAAAGCTGCATAAATCACCTTGGAACTGGGATATGGATTTTTAACCCCAGTGATGTAATGATGTTATACAATTAAGTTAATTCCTTACATTTATTTATTTATTTCTTCATGCATTTATTGGTACTGGGGATCAAACTTAGGATCTTGCACTTGCCAGGCAGGCATGGTGCCACTGAGCTACGTCCCAGGCCCCTTACTCTTTTGTAAAACTAGGATTCTAGTAATGCTGCACTGTCCAATTTAAACTCATGGAGGAAAGCCAGAGTAATGGAACAAAATATGAAAAGTATCTGCTTGAAGGATTGTAAAGAAGCCCCAGGCTGATGGACAGAGGCCCAGATATGGAGATATTTTTTTCCCCTCGGGACTTTTGCCAACTCTGAAGGAAGGGTTGGGAAGATAAAAACCAAAGGGAACTTCTGACAGACTTACTGTTAATGGACCCAATTTAGTAACCATCACAAGGGTGTCTGGTGAACCCATTGCTACCATTTGGGACCCCAACTTATACTCTAGGGATCAGGTGAACTAGTCAGAAAAGTCTTAAGGACTAAAGATCAACGGCAGATAAGCTCTGAAAATGGACTGATCTGATCCAGACTAGTGGTGCTCTTCTCTAGAGGAGCCTAAAATTAGTTCTACAAACAATGTTGCAAATACAACTTGGGCACACAATAAAAATAACCAGGTACATGATTTAAAAAGACAACACTTAAAAACAAAAACTGGCATTTACCCATCCATTGGAAACTGGATAAAGAAGATGTGGTTTTTCTATAAAATGGAATATTACTCAGCCATAAAGAACGAGAAAATAGATTCGTTCATAGGAAAATGGATACATATTGAAGATATACTTCTAAGTGAAATAAATAAGTCACACATGTGTAAATACCGAATAGTTTCCCTGGTGTGAATAATCTGCAATAATACATAAGATCCTAATAAGATTACTGACATTTAGAAATGGGAAGAAAGGAGCTAAAGGTGTAGGGAAGGTGGGATGGGTAGGGGAAGAGTAAAAAGGGAAAAGAAGAAAATGTGAGATAATGAAAAGATGAAAATAAAGTGTTTGTAGATGGGGAGGGGAGGAGGGGGTGAAGGAGAGGCAGAGGTAAGGGGAAAAAATGAGAATCAAGACTTGTCATGTAGAGGTACAAGATCCCTCAGTTACAATGAATGTAACTGTACCAATAAAATGTACCAATAAACTCAATTAAAGCTAAAAAAAAAATTAAAAAAAACAAAAACTGGAACAGCAGACAATGGAAACAAACCCACAGGAGTGTGGGATATGTGAATTATCACTGAAAGACTGACTGCTTGCTACATTCAAAGAGATAATGAAAAGACTTTGTAACTTTGTCAAGAACTGAGAACATAAAAAGAAGAAAAAATAATATAATTAATTATATTAATTTCCTTTTTTCACAGCCAAGGATGAAATCTAGGACCTTGCCCACACCTGGCAAGCTCTCTACCACTGAGCCACATCACCAGAACTAATTTAATTTTATTTGTAGCGCTGGGATTTGAACCCAGGACCTCATGTTAGGCAAGCACTCTGCCACTGACATACATCCCCAACCCAGGCAATAATTTAGAAGTGAAAACAATAAGAAATAAAAAACTCAGCAGTAACTATAATTTGACAGATGAAGAGAGGAATTGCTCAAATAACCAATGGATCTGAAAAAAATAATTCAGAATGAATTTTTATGGCTTATATCATCAAAATATATTAGTCCAAGAATTAAAATATATAACCACCATGGATATAAGGGCTAAGAGGGGAAATAAATAACCACCATGGCATATAAGAGATAGGGGGGGAAATAAACAGAAATGAAGCACTCTGAGATCCTTATGTTGTTCAGGAAGAAGACTAAAGCAACAATCATTGACTTATGAAGAATATATTTATTATCTACATACAAAATAAGGATATAGCTGCCAAGTTAGGAGAGTAAAAAATGAAATATTAATAATTTAAAAAATCCAATGTGATGTGGTGGTGCACGCCTATAATCCAAGAACTTTGGGAGCAGGAAGATCACAAGTTTGAGCCCAGCTTGGCAACTTAGAGAGATCTTGTCTCAAAATAAAAAAATAAAAAAGTTCCGGTGGTGTCCCTTACTGTCTTGAGTGCAATCCCTACTTTCTTTCCCTCATTGTCTCTCATTCTCTTTTTCTCCAAAATAAAAACAAAGAAAGTAAAAAAGAATTTAAGCCAAATCAGAGCAATAAGACTATCTATCTATCTATCTATCTATCTATCTATCTATCTATGAATTCAGAAATGTTAAAGGTAAACAGCTAAAGGAATACTTTATAATACCAATGTAGAGAAAATGGGTATTGTTAACTAATATCTCTCTACACAGATACATTTAATGATAATACATACAGTTTGTTAGGGTGATAGGGCAATTCCAAATTCATATCCACCCAAAAATATATCTTCAAAATAAAGCAAAAATTGACAGAATAAAATGGAAAAATAGACAAAATTATGTCAGTGATAGATTTTTAAGATTAGTACATGTCTGCAGTAATAAGGTTTACATTCATCTTAGGGAGTAGATGAGTGTACTTAACATACCTTAATTCTTTTATTATTCCCTTTCGCCATTCCCCCCCCAGATCCCTTTCTGTTTACAAAAGATCTATCTTTCTGTTTCCTACTGTCTATTTTTTATTTTATTTTTTAAGTTATTTATACCCTGGCTTTATCATACAAATTATACTATATTTAACCTTCTGTGCTTCACTTATTTCACTTAACATTACAGTCTCAAGGTACATTCATTTTCCTACAGATGACTCAAGTTTATCCCTCTTTATGGAAGAATAGTGCTTCATAATGTATAAACACCACATTTCCTTTATCCATTCATCAGTTGATAATATGAGCAAATAAAATCGGTAAGAACATGTATGACATCAGCAACATAATTAGCAAATAACTTGATAGACAAGAGGAAGCATTCAACAACTGCAGGTGTATATGTTGTTAAAGCAGATATGGAAAATTGATCACATGCTATTACAGCATATGAGTACTGAAGTTGTGGAGCACATACCCTGGCAACATTGCAGATATAGATAAATTAGTGACAGAAAGATTCTAGAGAAACCTGTATGCATGGAAATTAAGAGATATACTTCTAAAAAACCTCTTGGATCAAAGACAAATTAAATAGAAGTTAGAAAATATTTTAGACATCCTGACATAAATGAAAGTGCTACATGTCAAAATATGAGGAAATGTCCCAGCTTTAAAATGTTGGATATTATCTATTGACTTCCTGCTAGGGAAGAGCTAACTTTGACTCACTAAAAATTCCCATGAGGGGCCTGGATTTAGCTCAGTGGCACCGCATATGCCTTGCAAGTGCAAGGTCCTGAGTTCAATCCCTGGTACAAAAACAAAACAAAACGAAAAACTCACATGCTTCCCCTTCCTGCCCCAAATCTATCCCTTCTCCCCACTTCCCACTCTTCCAAATATTAATAGCATTTTTGTTAGTTAGTATTCACTAGATATATCATTTTGGGCATGAAAATATTATTCAACAAATGTAAATGGGATAGATGTTGTGGGCCATTCTTTTATCTCTTATACACTCAATTTATTTTCTTATCCCTTTGTTAGTCCCCAACCTCTTCACCTCAGCTGCCAGTGACATGAGCTAATAATTAACTAAAAATATTCACAGTCCAGACTGCCAGGGTTAATGCAATTCGAGACGTAAGGAGATGTGCAGATAGCAAGAAGGCAAGAGCAATCCTATGGATATAAAAAGGAAACTTAAAAATAATAACAAGAAGTAGATGTTCTCAAAGTATGTGGGAATACCTTTTCTTTTAACTGTAAGTGTGGGGTACGGCAGTGCATACTTGTAATCTCAGCTACGCAGGAGGCTGAGGAATGAGAGTTATAGGTTTGAGGACAGTTTAAGCAACTTTGTGAAACCTTGTCTCAAAATAAAAATTTAAATTTTTAAATAAAATTTTAAAATGCCCGATCATAGAGTACTTGTGTAAATTTAATCTATGAGAACAAGAGTTAGGGTTTTATTTTTCTCCAGTTTCTGTGAAAGAGCTAGAGACTTCACCACTACTTATTCATTTAGGACATATTTCAAGAACACTAGTGATTGTTGTGTCTTGGGTTAAAGGTAGAAAGGTAACTTAAAATGAACTTACAGTCTTGTAAAAGGCAACGATGAAAGTGTAATAAAGTTGGCTTCATGGATTTGGGTGATGGAGGGCACCAGGAGAGGTGGTCCTTAGAGCAGGCTGAGTGGGTGGCCACAGACTTCCAGAAAAACTATCTTCTGAGGCAGCACCTGAAACACCAAGGATTTGTGGCCCTGCGTTTGTGGAGAAATGTTAACATAAACCCCTGATTTGAACTTACTGATTTATAAGACCTAACCAATTATGACCGAAGGTTGCTTGTGTGCTGTATTTCCCTAAAACACAGAAAAGACAATCTAGCCAATGCTAAAACTGACAAAGTCTACCAATTGCTTTAAGCATGTAACCCTTTCTGCTGTTTCCATGTCATCTCCAGAAAGTCCCCACCTGCTCAGCTGTTTCGATCCACTTCCCTTTACCCATGATGCAACAAAGCCTCAAAAATACCACTTGGGAATTCAAGGCAAATTCATGGTCAGGAAGGCTGGGAACAAGCGTTTCAGAACTTGCTCAGAAAATGTTCTCAAAAGGTAACTAACCAAGTTCAGCTTTTGATCAAATTTTAATGATCACACTTTCATAAATCACTTTCTATTCCTGATCTATTTCCCAGGATCTTTCCTTCCATTAATCACAGGCTGAATGGATTCTGAGGTTTTAGGTAAAGGTAAAAATTCTGTGGAGCTTGCAAGTGCCCCAACAGATTGGCAGGGTGCCACTGAGCACCAGATTCTCTCTAGGCTGCCTCTGTGGCCTGTGGTAAGATTGGCCTGCTACCTTTGTTCTCTCCAGTTTCCATGGACAAAAGTGTTTAAGTGTCTAATGTTGGCTTCCTTTCTTTCATGCTGCCTCTGTGGCCTGTGGTAAGATTGGCCTGCTACCTTTGTTCTCTCCAGTTTCCATGGACACTGTCCAGAAGTGTTTAAGTGTCTAATGTTGGCTTCCTTTCTTTCGGTCCTTCAATTGGAAAACTATGGTGGAGTTTGTCTGGCTCTTGGTTTTCAGGTGATATGGCATTCTTGATGTCTGCCCTCCAATGTGGCATGAATTTTCTCCATTCTTGGGAAGGTGGTATTGGAGTTGGCCAAATGTCATGGCTGCCTCTAAAAGCCAGATTTCTTGGACTTGAGATTTGAACCTGTCAGGAACAAGACAATTGAGTTCCCTACAAGTTCACTGTTGACTGGACAAGTGAAATGAGGTAGGGAATTGAAGGGAAATATTCTGGAGCAGTCAGACTAGAAAGAAAGAAAAACAGCAACCCAGTTTCAACTTTGTAAATCTTTCAGTAAAAGAATTTTAGCCCAAACAGAGTTATCTATGCTTTACACTGAAAGCATGAACATGGCCCTAGTGGGTCAAACCAGAGACATCTCTGTCTTGCATGCACTCTTAAAGAAAGTGTTCCTGGTTCACTCATTTTTCTTCATAGTCCATGTAAGGGAAAGAATTATTCCTACTTCTTTTTCTTTTCTAGGCAAAGCTTGTACTTAGTCATAGCTAGAAACTAACAAGTAGGATGGAAGAAATTATGTCAAATGCAGGTCATTGGTGAACCTGAGAATTAATTACTCATGGAGAGGATCAGTGGTCATTAGGCAACCAGGTGCCATCAGGGAGTCAATTCCTGAGTTAAAATGTTTCACACAAAGCAACAAATAAAAATCTCTTTGGATCTCTTGATCTTTGTAAATTGGTAGTGTGGCCAAAACTAGGCTGGGGTGTGTAACAATCTGATGTCCTTCCATCACCTTTTAATTATCTTCTCTCCTTAGCTCATTCCATGAGTAAAGGCATTTCAGAGGATAAAGGTGTACTTTTCTTATGGTCCATCTTTCAAGGCTGTCAAGATAAGGACCTTTATAGTAGCAATTTGGGGCAAGGGAAGGAGGCTATGAGGAAAAAGAGCTGAGAAATGTGCTGAGTTGACAAGGGAAGCTAGGGGATTGTGCTCATAAGATCTGAAGATTTTTTACAAGAAAGGGTTGTTCTGTGTCCTATTCCTATTGTATGAGAGAATTCATAATAACAAAACCACTAATATGTGAGTACTATTTTATTTTAGGGAATATTCTAAGTACTTCTCAGACATTATCTCATTTGCTTCTCACATAATAGCTGTACATCAAAATCTGTTCTCCTTTACCTAGTTATAGTTGACTGCACTTCCCAGCCTGCCTTGAAGCTAGGATAGGTCATGTGACTATTCCTTCACCAATGAAATGTGAGCCAGGAAGGGGCCACTCTCAAACAAGAGCCTTTGGGGAGCAGTTGCCCTTCCTTGTTCTTTCCTCTTTCCTATTGGCTAAGTTGGTGGAAAGTAGAGCACTGTTCGGCACAAACCAACCAAGAGCACCTGTCCTGGGTGGTTTTGTCACCTGGAAGCTAGGTCCTGATGCAACAAAAAAATGGCCTCTCATTTCCTATGGCTTCAGTTCTTTGTGCCCTTAATGAAAGAATTCTTTCAAGACATAAGTGCCCATGGAACTATACAGATAGACTCTATTGTAAAGCAGACATAGAGAGAGTTACACCTTCGAGGGAGAAGGTGAATGGTGTCACAAACACACCTGGACTGAGCATGAGTTGGTACAATGTTTTATGCACACACAAGTTACTTCTGGTGCTCAGGGAACTATGGTGATTATGGTTGTTACTGATGTTTCTCTCAGGGGTTCCTTGGAGTGTCCTTATCTCAAAATGTCTTTCTTCTTCTTTTCAGGAGGTCAGAGCTCCCTGAGGGGCCTTAATCATTTAAGAAACTTAGGAAAGAAATTTACTACAGCTAAGTTCCATTCTAAATCATTATTTGTCAGACCAAGAAGGGGGATCCATACAGAACGCTCCCTTTTCTGATATCACTGGGATATAAGCCAGCAATAGCCTAGGCAACCAAGAATGCTGTGTGCCTTGTTGGGAAATAGCTAGTGGTCAGACATGAGGAGGAATGTGCACAATGTACAACCTTAAATGTCCTTGTCCTCTGTGTGATCATTTGAGGTCTGAGAACTATCAAACAATTATAAATGTATTATACATTGAAGTCTTTGTTTCTTCACTATAAACATACTATTTTGGACACCCCCCCCGCCATACACACACATACTTTGTCCCTTTGTCTTTAGGCTGACTACCTGCCTAATAGTTTCATGGTAAACAAATGGCTTGCTATGTAACCCATCCCATTTAAGGGATGTTTATTACAAAGTTTGTGTGACTCTAGCATACATACATAGCAACAATCTTCCAAGGTGAGTTTTTGTTTTTAAAGTCCATTTTACTGAGGATAATACTGTACCTCAGAAAAATTAGACATTTTGCCTAAAGTCGTACAGTGAATAATTAGCAGTACTGGAATTCAAATCTAGGTTTCCTGAATAATCGGTGATGATAAACTGATGATAGCAGTTCCCAAGGGAGGAGTAAATTAGCCAGCAAAGTGCACAGGAGAGACTCTTACTTTTTCTTTTTCTTCTTTTTAAAGAGAAAAATGCTTGGATTAGAAACTATCTTGAACAGTTAGACAACATTTCATAGAGTTAGTTCATTTAAATCTCATAAATACCTAGAGAGATATGTATTCTTATTCCCACTGTACAGATAAAGGGATTGAGATGAGGCCAACTTAGATATCTTGATCACAGTTAATCAGGACTGGTTCTAGGATTTAAACACAGATTCTTTTTCACTTTACATCTTCTACTCATTCCCTTATACACACGCTGAAGGAATTCTCTCAGGTTTTAATTCCAAAACTCAACTCATGTTAGCTTAGGCAAAAGGCAGACCAATAAACAAACCCCTATACAAACACACATCCTCTTCTATGTTCATGTACATAACTTGGGTGGGGGACAAAGTAGAACTGGTCCAATAGTGTGGTGAAATCAAATTTTTTGTTCTCTCCCTCAGCCCTGTAGTCTTCTTTCATTTTGTTGTGGGAAATGGAACCCAAAACAGCTCCAACTTGTGGCTTCCAAGCCCGGCAACCCCATAAGAAAGACTGCATAATTGCTTCATTATATATAAATCCTAGGGAGAGATCTTGACTAGCCAGCTTGGGTCTGTGCCTTCTCCATGGACCATCTTTGAAGCTAAGGGAAAGAGCAAGATGTGGTAGCTGGCAGCCCCATTAAAGCCATGGGAAGTGGAGGAAGGTAGATGCTGAGAATCTGCAAGGGGTGTTGGACAGAAAGAAGTCTTGCATTATGGAAGAGAGGCATCATAGAGCTGGCAGTAGCATCTTTTAGTTTTGAAAATACCACATATATATATAATTATATCAGTCTCACTACAGACATGCCCTTATGCAATGTGGTCCAAAAAGTTGCATTCCATCATTTATTCTTACAAAACCCTCTCTAGAACTTCTCATTACAGCCTCCGGGTCCATCTGACCTACATACGTGCCAGGTCCTATCCCAGGGACAGCAAGGTCCCCAGATTTAAGGGATAAGGGTGAACTCATTGCACACAGTTAGATGGGTTATCTCAATGCCTTGTGTGTGCAGGGGTTTTATAATATATGCTTATTTTCTGTCTCCTACATTTCTTTCTGAGGACTAAAATGCATTTTCATGATGGCTGCATAACAAGAAGGGGACACTAACAAAAAGTCAGACACATCTTTCTGCCTGCCCTGGGGTGTACTCTCAGCTAACCTCCCACAGACCCAACTGCTGTGTGGCAGACCCAGAAGGCAAATGGTCAGAGCTGTCCAACCTGGCAGAACTTGTCACCCGTTCTGGCCTCTCTAACAACCTGTAACCCAGTGCTAAGACTGTAGACATATCTATTTCATGTTTTGTATTAAACAGTGGCTTTAAATTTTAAATTTAAATTAATATTAAAAAATAAACCCACAATAAAACTGCATCGACCTGACAAA
>NW_022900913.1:60971469-60999804 GCF_012274545.1 Fukomys damarensis
CAAAGTATTTCTTTATTCTGCGTGTTGTTCTTTGATATCTTCTGCTCAATTTTATTTCATTTTTAAAAACTTGCTGGGTGCACCCACTAAGTTGGTGTCCTGGCAGCTCATCACCAGCAGTTTGAAGAGTATTTATCCATCTGTTCTGTGCAGTGTCCCCAGGGCATCATCAGCATCAACCAGGACGCCTTTCTGTCTCTTGCTTCCAAAGCCCAGGGTTTCAGCCTGGGACTATGTGAGTTATGTTGGAAGGGCCAGGGGCTCCAGGAGCCTCAGGCATCATCTCCCCAGGCTTCCTGAGGAGTCTCAGAGTCAGAAGCGCCACCTTCTCAGCTATGTGAGTCCCTCCCACACCTGGCCAACACTGAGTCCTGCTCCTCCTGGCTGGCAGCTACCAGTTCACCACCTACTGCTGTAGCTGTGTCCTTAACATTTTCTAAAGTTCCTGATCAAAAGGATCCAGAAGCCACTTGTGTCCTCTAGCCTGGTTTTGCCCTCTAAAGCCAGGTGGGTGAATCTTTTTTCCACTCCATAGCTTAAAATCCTTGAAAGCAATAATATCCTTTTGCCTAAAATCCCCAAATCTTTCCATTTATAAGGGTGGATGTTTCAGGTTTGACTCCATTTTGTGTGCTGTTTTTGACACACTCTCATCTACCAACATTCTTCTGGAAGTGTGTGTGTCCAGCAGAAGTCAGCTTTTTTCCTTTTTTGATTTCTTTACTGTTAAAAAGAGGTTATATTACTTAATAGGTATGAAGTGTGGGTGACTGAGTGAGTTCTGAAAATTGGTAGTGGCGACAGTTGTTCATCACCATGAATGTACTTAAGGCTGCTGAGTTAAAAATGGTTAAGATGATATATTTTATGTATGTATAGTTACCATAATTTTTAAAAAGAGAAAAAGGTTTGAATTAAACATCCCTAAGATTCTCGAGTTTGTAAATGCTTTGCCTCCTGACCCGATGTTACTTTGGCAGGGCCTGGTCCAGATGTGGCCTTGCAGGGAGAGCAGTGCAGAGGCTGCCAGAGACTCCATCCAGCACGGGGCAGCTGTTCGTTCACCTGGTTCCCACTCTTTACCTCCATGCCCCAGAACTTTGTGTGGTCTGCTGAAATCTGAGGGCCTCCATGGTGAACCTAGAACAACAACCCTGCTTAACCCGGTGGGTTCAGGGTCCGGTGGGGCATTTGGATCCAGTCTTGCTTCTGTAGCCATCCTGATGTCCAATGCAAAGACTCAGGGCCCAGCCTTCAATTCTTCCTCTACTTCCTGGTTTCTGAAGAGTTTTTTTAAAAACTTAAATCAAAAAAATTAAATTGACATACAATAATTGTACATATTTGCAGCATATGGCATATGTTATGACAGTTTGATGTATACACATATGGTGTGTCTTTCATTCTGTGTCACCTCGCACACCTGCCTTTCTTCCCCACTCCTCCTCCCCACCTGGCTTCAGGACCCTCTGAGAAGAAAGGGGCAGGACCATCATGTGCAGTTTGTGGCTTTGCCTGAGTGTCTGCTGTTCTCTGCATTCTAAGTCATCTCTTTGTGGGTTATCTGTTGTAGTCAGGGTTTTGGCAAGGGAATACATTTTATACAGGACATATAATTTATAGGATTAGTTTATGATATTTACCCAAAAAGTCAAATAAAGAAGAGTGCAAGAGATCTATCCATACACTAGAGACCTAAAGAATCCAGCCAAGGGCCTGGATCCCACAGCAATGTCCCACACAAGTCCAGCTAAAGGCTTAGAGTCAAAGGCTTAGAGTCCTCCTTAGTTCAGTCAGTGGCCCACAGCCCATGGCAATGTCTCCTGAATATCTGTATTGAGAATCTGCACCTGGAGGGTCCAAAGGCTAGTGGCGGAAGCCAGAAAACCTACACCAGTATGGTGAAGGATTTGTGTCACCTGCTGAGGGATCTACATTAGAGTTAGGAAGTGATGCTCACAGTGAAGATCAGAGAACCGTGGCCATTCCCAGCAACACTGAGGCCCTGAGCTCCTCTGAGGAGAACAGCCAAGTCTGCAGCAGGAAAACCAGCCATGGCAAGCTCCTCATAGAAAATCAACAGTCCATGATCTTCCCGCAAGTTCTCTTTTCCTTGTCATTGGCCACAATCCTCAGGTGGGTCTTCCATGCCCAGACCACACTGATTCACTTCCTCTGGATGTTACATGCTACCCATTAGTTAATCCACCACAACATGTGAACAGAACTTGAAGATATCCTCTCCTGTGGATACACACACACACACACACACACACACACACATATATATATTCCTTCCTACGGAGTATAACAGTCAAATCAGTAATGATTATTTCCATCTCCTTAGACATTTATTGTTTCTTTGTGTTGGGAACCCTGAACTCCTTTGAAAATGCTTCTCTTCCTGTTCTCTATTCCAGGACAGAGAGCTGTTGGGGTGGGGGCCGGGAAGCACCCAGTTGAGCTTTGATTTCTTGTCTTTAGATTTGGGAAGCAGCCTCCTCCCTTCCTTTTGAAAGGCAGAAGAAAGGATAAATAATAATAGAAGTCCAAACAGGCAAAGGTTCTTCCATGGCCTCAAAAAGGGCTTTGTAAACATATTGACCTGAGGTGTCCAGGCTGCGCTGTGATTTCCAGACCTTCCTGAGAAGTAACTCCTACAGCTGACAGCCCCGCCCCCAGGAGCACTGCGAAGGTGCCAAATCTCAGAAGTTTTAGGGACTTTGAGTAGGTTTTTTCACTGATAGGCTTAGAGGGGGTTGGGAGAGTGAAGGATCAGTGGAATGAGACTAGCTGAGTAGTAACAGCTACCTGGCAACTGCTGACATAGCAAAAGCTAATGTTTCGTGCTGTGACCTAGCAGGGCAGGTAGGGTGACAACAGGATGTAGGAGAATTGTTTTGTAAGTGATCTACCAGTAAGCTATAACCTCCCCCCACAAGCCCTTTAAAATTTTTGAGACAGCATTTTTCTAAGTTTCCTGGGCTGGCCTCAAACTTGAAATCTTCCTGCCTCATCCCCCTGAGTAGCTGGAATTACAGGTGTATACCAACATACCTAGACACTGCCTCTCTCTACTGCCACATAAATTCAGCACCCCTCCCTTCCTATATACACAGCAATACATTTTTTAAATTAGACACTAATAAAGGTCATCTAGTGAGACTCACTAAAGCCCGGTCAACTATCTCACAGCATACAGTGTACAATTCAATTACGTAAAGTGTTACATTAAAATTTTGCTCTTAAAGCAGGCATGGTGGTGTGTGCCTATAATCCCAGCACTGGGAGGCAGAGGTAGGAAGTTTGTAAGTTTGAGCCCAACCTGGGTAATTTAACAAGACCATGTTTCAAGAAAAGGGGAGGAGGACATAGCTTAGTGAGAAGGCCCTGGGTTCAACTCTCAGTATTGCAAAAATAAATACTTTTTTTTTTTGCTCTTAATATGTTTAAGGTTAATAAATTGTGTACTAGGAAAGAAGGGAATTCTGTTTTGAGTAAATAAGGGGATGCCTCCCAGAGCCCAGCTTGAAGAAGGCACATGTGAGCCTCTTCCCAGTCACACTCACTGGGAGCAGCTGTGGCTGGCCTTTCTCTCCTCCTCCCACTGTGGTTCTCCTGAGAGCTGCCCTGGGCCCTGCCACCTCCTGCAACTGCAGCCAGGCCTGCCTCTAGGGAGCCTGCTTCTAGTGACCATAAGAAGAGCATTGCACGCTTCCTGTTCACCTCTACTATACACTCACAACACTTCTGGGAACATGGCCCTTTACGGACCAAGGAGAAGACCTGGAGGGAAGAACTAGCTTTCCATGAGAACACTCGTATCATCAGATCACAAGGCTGCACAGCTCTGTAAACATATTTTTAATTTAGGTACAGCATCCTTCTGAACTGAGTCCTTACAAAACATTGCTGTGGCATTTTATAAACTCCAACTTGGTATCAGGCAAAAATGTTAATCTGGAAACACACAGAGTTAGTTTTAAAATGGTGAAGAAGTTTTTCTGTCCCTTCCACCCAACTGGCCCTGATCCCTGCCCCAGGAGAGCTACTGATAAGACACAAGTAATGGGTGTGCACACTGGTCTTGGTGCCCAGGTCCCAGGACAGGGGAGAAGGTGACAGGTACAAAGAGAAGCACTGGGAATAGCCAATTTGGAAACTTGGGTGACTGGATGCAAACAAGGGGCAGACCTGTCAAATAGTACATCCAAAGTGCTCAGGCAGCAATGAGAATGCAATAAACCCAGATTATATTCTGTGGTGCCAAGTCTGCAAAAGATGAAAGCCATTTGTTCACTTTGGCAGTCAAGGCTATATATATTTCCTCCTTAATATCTTGGTATAATTTTTTAAACCTACAGAAAAGCTAAAACCTGTACAGTGAATACCTATATGTCTGTCACCTAGATTCTAGAATTAGTATTTTGCCACCTGTTTTATCACGTCTTATTGACCATCAGTCCATCCTATTTTTTTGCTCTGTTAAACTGCAGATATCCACACCTTTCAAATACTTCATATCACTATTTAGAGGGTTTTGTTTTTTTTTGTTTTTGTTTTTGTATGTGTGTATGATACCAGGGATTGAATTCGGGACCCTGTGCTTGAAAAGCGGGCGGTGGAACCACTGAGCTAAATCCCTGTCCCATATCTAGAGTTTTTTCAAGGTAGAATTTATGCTCAGTGAATACACAAACTTTAAGTATACCCTTGGACACATCCATCTTGGATCTTTAGGCCTATGTTTCAGTGTCTGTTGCCATAGAAACTCCTCAGCTGTGTACTGGGCTAACCCACAAAACACTGGGATGGTGATGGGAGGGAGGCTGCCCATTCCCTAGAGCCCAGCACAGCTCCTCTGGGAGGGGAAATCCACAATGAGTCATAGTCTGGGCACTGCGTCACAGGTCCAAGCCAGTCTTAGAGGTGTTTGGTTTTCTCAGTGTAGAAAATCCTCTCCTGTTTCCTGAACAGAAGTTATCCAGCCTGTTTACAGGCTTTGGAAGCCTTGCTAGGTTGGCTTTACCAATTTGAAGTTCTTTCTGTTGATAATAAGCTGAAATCTTTCTTCTTGTAGCTCCAAAATTCTCTCTTCTGTGGGTGGATCCAATATCTTGTAGAAATAGGAAGCCTTGTCTCTTACATGCACTTTATTTTCTACATGCTAAATTTCCCAAGCTCCTCCATCCTTCCTCACTTGGTACTTTATATGTCCTGCCTCAAATTGTTAACATTTTAGAATTTGGTATCTCCTCTTTTTTTTTTTTCAAGATAGGGCCTGGGCTGGGGATTTAGCTCAGTGGTTCTGCCACCTGCCTTGCAAGTGCAAGGTCCAGACTTTGATCCCCAGTACTGAAAAAGAAAAGAAAAGAAAAAAGATAGGGGCTAAGTTGCTCAGGCTGGCCTCAAACTTGCAATCCTCCTGCTGCATTCTCCTGAGTGTTGGGATTACAGGAATATGCCACCATGGTCAGCTACTGGTATCTTCTTAAGGAAGTTTCCTGTGGTTGAGGACCATGGTAATGATTTCCTTTTCAAATGGAGAGGCACTGACCTTCCTGAAGCTGCTCAATCAATGTCTATGTGTAAGTGGAGGAAAATAATATTGCATGGGTTAGGTAAAAAGTAATAGATTATGTTGTCCAAACAGCTTGATGAGTTTTAATCTTTTAAAAGCATAAGTGAGGAAGTGTACATCACTGTCTATATTCTATAGAGGAAATTGCCAGAGAACATAACAAATGACAACAAAGCCTTGATCATAAAACAGAGCTCTGCTAACCCTGTATTGTTGGCATGGGGCTTCCTGGACAACGATGGCTGTGTACTTTGGATGATTGGTGCCACAATTTTGAAAATCTTGCTGTCCAAGAACCTTCTCGGAAATGTCAGGCCAGTTTTAACATCTGCCCCAGGGCTGTGGGCCAGGGAAACCAACTTTCAATCCAGGCTACCTATGGGGCTTTGTGGTGTGAGGTTTCTTCTACTCCCAGACCTGTCTTCCAAACAAAGCCTTGCTCTCTTCTATAAAGGGCACTGGTTTCTACTGAACTGTGTAAGCAAAGAAAGCTCAGTTCTATCCAGGTCTTATCCATTCACTTTCTTCCAGTCCATTCACAGGAGACCCAAGTCAGAGTGTCGCTAATTAAGCTTCTTTTTGATACTGTAGATGCTTGTACTTGAGGCAGGCAAAGACTCTGCTAACTCAGCTGGTTTGCATTTTTTCAGGTTGTGTTTATAGAAAGGAAAATCTCTGGTCTCATTTTTACCAAGCTTCTCCTCTCTGCCTCTCATGAGACCTGGAGTTAGGCAGAAGCCAAATAATCAGTCTGACAATTTAACTGGGTCCTTCCCATGCATATTTTTTTTCTTCCAAAATTAAGAGGGAAAGAAACCCAAATCTTTGTTCATATGTGGTTTTAGCAAGAGGAAGAACTGTTGACACCATTCGGGTGGTGATTGGGAGGCACTGGTTTCAGCCTGGTGCTGGGTAGGGGTGAGGAAATGCAAAATACATCTGTGCTAGTTTTTGCTGCATGTGTCAGGATCCAAAGGCACATCTTCAGCATGCCATGACATTCAGAAAGGTTTTGCTGTTGTTTGGGTGTGGTCTGAGCATGTCCCTAATGGTCTATATGCTGAACGTGTGCTCCTAGTGTGGTGAGTTGGAAGTGTTGGGATTAAAGGGGTGGGACTTCGTGGAAGGTGTTTCAAGTCAATGCATGTATCACCCGGGGGAGGAATTAATGCAGTTCTGGTTAGTTCACGTCAGAGCAAGTTCTTATTAAGAGCATCCCTGGGCCCTGACTCCTTCTACCTTCCTGTTACCATGTGGTCCTGCCCGTTGTGTGCAATCCCACCACAATGTCATCTGCCATCCTGTGAGGCAGCCACATATCTTCTATGAGAAGGTGCTTGTGGACATGTGGTGTGTGCTCTTTTGCAGCCAGCAAATACCACAGCTGCAAAATTGTCCATATCCTTGAATGAATGCAACATCAGGAAACCTGAATTGGTTGTTGTGTGCCGGTTTAGGCATGGATGGGGAGGTGCAGTGACTGGGTGGCGTTCTGGTTTTACTACTCAGATCAAAGAGGTCACTTCTGAATTTGAGTCTATGCACTATGGCATCCATAGAGAAATTCTGGCTAGTAAAAAATGTCACCTGAACTTAACAACAATTGCAGAATTAATTAAAATGATCACCACATTGAAGTACATACTTTCCACTCACGTCTGTTCATGCAGCTCTGTGAGGAGATGGACACAGAGCACACAGACTTTCTCTTCTACACAGAAATGAGATGGCTTTCTAACAGAAATCACTGGCCAGAGCTTTTGAGTGACAAGAGTTGCTCCAGAGATTTCTTTTAGAAAAACAGTCACCACGAGTAGCACATTTCAGTGACAAAGAATGGGTCATTCACTTTCAGATGGGGATGGGTGAAAGGTCCAATTTAAACTCAAACTTGAATCTCACATTGGGCTTGTAGTTTCTTCTCCATCTCCAGCTCCTTGCCCTTTGATGGAGAAAGGAGCATGGTGTGTCTTTCATTCTGTGTCACCTTGCACACCTGCCTTTCCTCCCCACTCCTCCTCCCCACCTGGCTTCAGGACCCTCTGAGAAGAAAGGGGCAGGACCATCATGTGCAGTTTGTGGCTTTGCCTGAGTGTCTGCTGTTCTCTGCATTCTAAGTCATCTCTTTGTGGGGCATCGGAATGGAACTTGGAGATACCCCCTCCTGTCCCACCATGGAGGCTTCTCGCACAGGACCTGGTGATACCCCAGGGGGACCTGATTGTCCTCTACTGGGACCTCCTTCCCTAGCTGCTACTCTTTAATCCTGGCTTTCACTTGGGCCATGGGAACCTTTAATTTTGTTACATGAAATTTATAGGTCACTGACTTGGACTGAGCTGCAGCAACAGACCAAATAAAAAATGGAGCCACTAATGCTTAAGTGCCATGTCAACAAATGTTGCTGTTTATCCCAACTTCCCCAAAACCAAGAGAGACAGAGAGAGAGAGGGAAGGGGATAGGGGAGAAGAAACTAACTTCCCAAACAAGCCAGTTTTAGTTGGCCTGATTAGGGAGCTTTAACCCTACAAGGAAAATCACCTAGAGCAACCTGGTGTTAACTAATCTGTTTTGTTCCCTGCTTCTGCTTTCTTCAGCATTTTTCTACCTAGAAAGCCAACTTCCTCTGCTCAGCTCATTTATAGAATGTGCCCGATTCTAGGAGTACTAATAAGTCACTTTGCACGTTAAACCGGATTTGTTGTAATTTTGGCTTTTCACATTTTCAAATTGTAGAAACATATCCTGTTTGGCTTTCTTCCCTTATCCTGCCAGCCAGCTCCACCCTGCCTCCTGTCTTCAGAGCTCCCCTATGGTGAGCTATCCCCAGACTCTCAGTATTCACTATGGTTGCAACATAATGAAGGCCAAAATATTCTTACCTTGCACTAGACTTCTGCCTCTGAAGTATGTGGCCTCTTTATTATTTCTTCTTGCAGGTACGCCCACATCTGAGGTTCTCTTGGACCTCACTTTGTTTCTTTGGGTGACAGGATCCCCTTCCCAGAGAAAGGGGGAAAGGCAAATCTTGCTTCTTTTACAAATTCCAGTCACAGAACTTTTCGCATGAACCCTTCACTTCTTTTTAGCAACACGACAGAGCTCCTTTTAGTACCACTCTTAGAATGTGGGGGTACAATTTTCCCATTAATTTCAGCTTTGAAGTTTCAGACACCTGAGGGGACAGATGAGTTGCATTTTGTATCCAGTTAGCTACTGCTGCTGCTTAAAATATTCCTTGTCCTTCCTGGGACCTGCCTTCGACCTCCCACTCCACACCCATCACACTCACCTACCATGTCCTAATAAATTATGGGAAACAAGGGCTTCAAACAAAGGCAAAAGTCACAAATTGTATGTTATTTATTTGATGAAGTAGATGTGGGTGTGTGATTGCCCATTCCTTCTTAGTGTAAGAAAAGAACAAGTTAATCTTTTGGCATTATTTGTTTGATAATATTAGATGACACACAGTATGTCTTCCTTCATTTTACATTCAAAGAAAGGAAGATAAAGAGATATTTTTGCAAGAACACTCAACAGTCTTATCAGTTTCCGGAGGGCCTTGCCTCCACCTTTGATATTCAAATCCTTCTTTTGAGGAGCTTTCTCTGTCAGGTCTCTGTGGATTTTCTCTGTCCCCGTCCACTGCTCAAATTCTGCCACAGCTTTCTTTGTTAATAGGTTTGCCAAGGGAGTAGTTCCTCAACTCCGCACTGCCCACCTCATAAAAGTGCATGTGGTTTGCAGAATATTTCTGCATACTTAGTCCAGAAAATCAGCTAGAGGACAGCTCACAGGGAGGACGAGGTGGCAGGCTAAAGAAAGGATGGTTTAATTAGGGTAGTGGTGTTTGCATAGGAACACCCACCTTTTGCCCACCCCCAAGCAACCTGATAACCTTGGGGTTTGGATACAAATACTAAAATGACTGGGGGAGGGGTTGCGCCTTAAGTATGTCCCAGATAAGATGAAACAGGGACTAATTCCAGCAGGGGGAATTGGTGGGAGGATGGCAGAAAAAGCTTGCATCTGAGCCTCTTCACTTCAGAAAAGTATACAGCTTGCAAGGTACCTACTCTGAGGTTTGATTTTCTGAGTCCCAACTCAAACTGCTTAGCAGAATCCAGAAACAGACTTCATATCTGTTTTAGTCATTTTTCTCATTGTGGGGACACAAAACCTGATACCCGCAACTTAAAAGAGGAGAGGTTTATCTTGGTTCACAGTTTGTAGTGAGTCAGTCCATGGTCAGCTGGCTCCAGGAAGAAGCAATATGGTGAAAGGGCTTGGGTGGAAGAGTGCTGCTCACCTCATGGCATCTCGGAAGCAGAGAGATGGGAGGGAGATTAAATCCCCCTATGCCAGGCCCTCAAGGACCTGTCTCCTCCAATCAGGACTCCACCTCTCAACAGCAACCCAACTGTACCACCCCATAGTCCATTCACCTTCCAAACACACTAGGCTCCAGGGCCATTTTAGATTTAAACCATGATACAGTCCTATTTTGCAAAAGAGCTCCCCTCTGACCAAACACTTTCAGCAGTTTTACTCTTCCACAGTGACCGTTCTCTTAAACAAACCTCCTTTCACGCAGGATTCCAGACATGGCCTCTTTCCCCTCCATTTTTTAAAATTAATGCATATTAGTCATACAGGTTAATGTGTTTCATTCTGGCAGATTTGTACCTGCACATAACATACTTTGGTCACTTTTGCCCCTAGTCAGCCCCTTGCTCCACCCTCCTCCCTAGTTTCATGTTTTTTCAGGAGGGAGGAATGATGATTTCCAGATCCATCCACTATCCTGCAAATGACACTTCATTCTCCTTTGTGGCTGAATAGTACTCCACGGTGCATATGTACACTACATTTTCTTTATCCATTTATCTGTTGATGGACATCTAGGCTGGTTCCATAGCATGGCTACTGTGAATTGTGCTGCAGTGAACATGGGTCTGCAGGCATCTCTACATAGTATGCTAATTTAAGTTCCTTTGGTTATATACCACGGAGTGATATAGCTGGAACAAAAGGTCGCTCTATTTTTGAGGAATCTCCATATTGATTTCCATAGAGGCTGCACTAATTTACCTTCTCAGCAACTGTATAGAAGTGTTCCTTTTTCTCCTGCATCTTCACTAGCATTTACTGTTTTGTGTGTCCTTGACGATAGCCATTCTGGCTATAGTAAGATGAAATCTCCATATATTTGATTTGCATTACTGTAATGAGTAAAAAAGCTGAGCATATTTCTCTACACTTCTTGGCCATCTGTACTTCTTTTGAACAGTGTCCATTCGATTCACCTGTTCATTTAATTATCCTCTGGGCTGAGTGATGCTGCAGCCTCTGTAGAAGTGGGTCCTGTGTGCACTGCTAAGTCCCTGGGGCTCCACTGTGAGCAGCACAGCCAGCCTCACTACCTGCTGTGGTGTAAGGCCATTCCTCCTTTCAGTGACACAGAGGAAGGAGGGAGGCAATCACAGGTCCTTTCATGGGCCCAGCACATCCTGAACTGGGAAGAAAACACTGCTAGGGAGGAGGCTGGGATGATGTGGAGGGGCACAGTGAGCAACTCCTAGTGTTCCCAGGGATCCCCTACCCTGGTGTCCACGCCCTTGAGGAGCTCTGTCCCCCTGCATAGTGGATGGATGTAGTGGCTGCCTCTAGCAAACCAATGTGAAAGAATAAGAGATGCCATTTCTGAGCTATGAGGGGCTTCTGTTGGGGTGCTCTTGTTGGCTTGGCCCCCACCTTGCCCACCAAGTCACACCTCAGGTTGAGTTGGCTGTCCTGAGAGCCCTGGCTAAGCCACACCTGGCACCTGGCCCTCAGAAACCAGGGGAGATAATATATAGTTTCTGCTTCTAGAAGTAATTCTGTAGCAATCTGTTACACAGCAGTAGATAAATATGAGGGAGCAGGCATCTGTGGGAGTCATTTTCCTGCTTCTGAGGAATCCCAGAGAATCTCAAACCATTTTGATGCTCACAGAAGACATCTGACCTCCTTAGCTTTTACAACTTGTCTCTTCTTCTTTCTCTTCTTTCTCCTCCTCTTCTTCCTCTTCTTCCTCCTTCTCCTCCTCTTCTTCTTCCTCTTCTCCTCCCCCTTCTCCTCCTTCTTATTCTTTTAGAAAAGAGAAAAAAAATTGAATGGGTTTCTACATCCTAGTGCCATCTTAGTACCAGCAGTGCCAGGTCAGGGGACATGCGTGCCACCAAATTGGTTCTGCAGTGCCCTGCATGCCTCTCCCCTGTACATGACACTTGCCATTATGTAGGGTCCTACAAATTGTGGGTTTTCTTGAGGGTAAGGATAATGTAGTGGATCGAGTAATGGTCAACTTGTAATGCCCAGCTGAACCAAACCAGTGTGGCCTGGGCATGGAGAATCCACGTGAAGATTGTTACCAATAGCCATAAAAAGAGAACTGGGGAGGAAGATCTTGGCCTGTTGATTTTCTAGGAGAAGCTTGCTGGCGGATGGTTTTCCTGATGTGAACTAGGCTGTTCTCATCAGAGGAGGCGCTCAGAACCTTGCTATCACTGGGAATGGCTGCTGCTTTCATCAGGGAAGCTCTGGTCTTTCCCATGAGCATCACTTCCTGGCTCCAATGTGTGGATCCCTCAGTTTGGTGGCACAGATCCTTCATCTCACCAGCATAGATTTTCTGGCTTTCACCCCTGGCCTTTGGGCCTTCCAGGTGTAGATTCTCAATATGGAAAAGCAGGAGACATTGTTGTGGGCTTTAGGCCACTGGCTGGACTCGAGGAGGACATTGCCTTGGACTCTAAGCCTTTAGCTAGAATTATGTGGGAAACTGCTGGGATCGAGGCCCTCAGCTGAATGTTTTGGGCTTCTAGTGTGCAGTCCTTGCATTTGACTCTGGGTAATTATCATAAAATAATCTTATAAGTTATGTGTCCTGCATTTAATGTATTCCCTCACCCATATACAAAATAGGTGCTCAACAAATAGAGGTAGATGGGTAACTAGTGTGTGAGCTCCATCCAGCCTGTGGAGCTCATCCACACATTTGGGAGGCTAAATCTACAAAGGACATTTTCTATGGTGAAAGCCACATGTGGTAAAGCATTTGTAATGAAGTATGAACAAAAATGAAGGGGTAATTTTAGGGAATGATTGGAAGATGCAGGGGAAAATCTGAGTCTGTCCAAATCTGGAGACCATAAAAAGTGTTTGAAGCCATGAGCTATCTTGGAGGATTTCCCAGCATAAACAAAACTAGCCTGAGGAGTCTGGAGAGTGTAATGGTTCATCTTGCTCGATGAAGGTGCCGAAGTCCTTTCAGCTGAGACAGATGAGGCCTTTGAAGATAGCCATGGCTCCAGATCCAACCTTCTGTGCAGCAGGTAAGAATGAAGGGCCTGGAGCCACAGCCAGACTTTGAAATCCAGGACAAAAATGTCATTCCAAAGTCAGAAGGTGGTTAGAGCCTATGAATTCAGCAAAGGCAACACTTGCTCCTCTAGCGTAATTTGAGTGCCAAGCACTGGAATATGAAACAGGTACTCCATTAAACACAGCAGACATGAGTGGACACTTCCATAGGATAATGAGACAGGGTGACGTCCCTCTTGGGAGACATGTAAGTCAGATGTCAGGAGGCCCTGAGCTTAGACCTGAAGTCATTAAGTGAGGAGAAAAGAGAAGAGTGACTTGCGCCATAGGACCAGTATGTGGAAGGCCCAGAACGTGAAAGTGCTGGCTTTGAAGGGCCTGACATACATTTTGGGAAGATGGAGGAATGAGGAGAATTCATCCTGGGGAAGGAAAGGGAACATGGGATAAAAACCTTCAGTTTTATTAAGGCGTCTGTTCAGAGAGTAAGGACATCCTCAAGGTTTGCTCCACGGGTGGGGGTGGGCCAGTCCACTCAGAAGTCCCAAAGGCACCAGAGCACTGACACCAGAGCAACAGAGCTATTAACAGAGCTCCCTTCAGGGGTCCTTGGAGGTAAGGGATAAAGCTTTGTAAGAAACAAATAGAGTCATGCAACTTCTGGGGGCAGTCAGTTACTGCAGGGCTTGGTCTGCCATGGGAGTGTGCCAGATGGGACTGGCCTGAGGCACTAAGGTTAGGAGGAGGAACTGGGTGGTGAATGTTGGCTCTCCCTATCCAGCTCCCTATGCCTACTCCAATATGAATGTTCCAATATTAAAAGAACATTGATTTGGAGGATTGCCAAGTTATTAGCTTCCCAAAGGGCTTATCAGCTTGTTGGCTATGTCCATGAGACAGGAGAGGGAGCTTGCCTATTTCCTGTCCCCTTCTTTGTGGTCCTGGTGCCTGCTGCATTTTGCAGCTGAACAAAAAGAGAGGCAGGTGATCACCCAAATGTACCACCTGGCCCTGGGTTCAGTCATCCCAGCCTAGAGATGAATCAGGCCCAAACACAGGTACTGTCCTCTCAGCAAAGGGCACCTGTCCACCTCTTCCTCCCTCCTTCTTTCTACTACAGAACCAGTGAGATTTGGGGGTCTATCTGGCCACTCAAAAGAGATATAGGGACCAACAAAAAAAAAACTGTAAAAGTCCAACCTACTGGCAGTGAAAGACAATTAAAATAATGCAATATTTTTAAGTCTGCCAAACTGGTAAGAATTTTTAAATTTAAAAATCAGAAGTACTGGTAAAAGCAAGGTCAAGTTCTAGTCACTGATGGTGCCACACAAGAAATCTTAGTGACCAAAGAGAGAGGCTAATGGTACCAGATGCTCACCTCTCCATCCTACCATGCTGGCAAGGACAAGTGATTTATCCCAACCTGGGGATGGATTCAATAGACCTTGTTGTGGCCCTGCTTGGTAATGAGGTGATCTGTGCTGGGATCATCCCTTGGATGACTTCTTTTAAAACCATCAACCCCAGAAGTCCCATTGCAGCCCTAGACAGGAGCTGACTTCCCAGTACTGTTGCCTGGGTCACAGGAACTCATCTCTTGGTCACATTTCCTCTTCTCATCATTAGGAGTGGTGGGCATAATTTGTATGGCTCAGTTGTGCAACAATAGTTAACTATAGAAATGAAAGCATTTATACTTTGTAAATAGGGAAGGGTGAAGGGGGTGAAGGGAGGGCAGGGGGTATGGGGAAAAAACAAGAACCAAGATATATCATGTAAAGGTACAAGATCCCAATGATAAATGTAACTGTGTTGTTTGCTTTAAATGTACCAATAAATTTAATGGGGGGAAAAAAAAGAAATCAAAGCATTTCTATAACCCAGTTGCAGTGACAAATAGGAGCTCCTCTTCCTCCTCCTCCAGAACCAGTGAGGTGGTAATTAATTGCAACTGAAGATTAAAGACTACCTGAAGCCAACAGTCTGTGGAAGTAGCTGCCACAGTGAGTTCCATTTGGAAGTTGATGTGGTCATCTGAAGCTACAGGAATCCACCTGTGATCTCATCTCTTCCCCTACCCATCAGTGTGAGCCATGGGCTCGCATCTTCTGGGATGAAACTGTGTATCATGCATGGGGGACCTGTGCATGGGAAGATGATCCTCATATGAACTCCGTGAAACCATTGCATTTTTATTATCAAACGGTTTCTTGTTTTGCAGACCTCTTGGCACCTCTTCAGCACTCATGACTGAGAGCCAGCAGACCTGTGGCATCAGCCTTGCCCTGGCTTCTCTGCCCTACTCCTCACAAACTTTTGCCATGCTGATTTCCTTAGATTCTAACTTTGACTGTTATTCACCAAAGGCTCTTAGGGCAAGAATAGGGCTTTGCACAACTTATGCCCCGTGCTTAGAGGTGCCGGATAAAGAGATGAGAAGGAAAGCCAGACTAGGGATCCTAACATGCAGGCAGTATAGCAGAGAGGGCTTTGGGTTAAGAGTAGTCTGGCTCCAATCCCAGTACAGCTGGCTGAGTGACTTCCTGCAAAGTGATATCTAAAATGGCAAAGACATTTACTAATGTTATGTGTTCAGTTATTGTGCTTAGTGGTTCCTAGGGAAGTTGTTGGTGTCTAATGTATAGCATGTTCTCAGAAATGGTTCCTTCTCTTTCCCAAGATTAGTGACTTAGAGCATCCATTTGGTACTATATTGCAGAATGCAGAGGCTGTGGTGAATTTTGTCTGGATGAGGCCCATGTGGACACCCACAGAGTAGAAGCTGCTAGTAAGGTGGAAGAAGAGATTTCCAGCTGTAACTGATACCCATTCTCCTGGGAAGGTAGCTTTATGATGCAGGGGACTGTAGACTACAGTCCTGGAAATTAAGAGTGCAGAAAGGGGACCGGAATCTGGATCAGGGAAGTCCTTAACTTGGGGAACTTCCAGGTTTCTTTTTTTAGAAGCAAAACATTTGTCAGTACATTTTAGATAGATATGATAACACTCATCATAGGGAATTTGCACCTATACATGGTATAAACTGCTTTTTGTCCTTCTCAGTTTCTGTGCATTGTAGCTCCTGTTTATTGACTTTACTGTCTTCTCCTTTCGGTTGGACCTATGACTCCCATATTGCAGAGGCTCTGTCTGGTGGTTTCTTACTGTGTTTATATATTTAACTCACTGGGAGTTCTTCTCTTGCTTTGAGGTTTCTAGGCATACAAGCAAAAACAAACTGTTCGAAAAAGAAAGTGCAGCTATCTTTTTTGAGACAAGGTTTCATTACATTGTCCAGACTGGGCTTGAACTTGTGATCTTCCAACTGCAGCCTCCCAGAGTGCTGGGATTACAGGCGTGTATCACCTGAGACAAAGAAATGGTAGGCAGAGAAGACAGCAGCACCAGGAAGTGACATCACCATTACTGTGGGCTGTTAACTGAGACCTCATGGCTGGTGTCCTTGCCCTTGTGCAATCTCCTTGGCTTCAACAGTGCTGCCAACTCACCAAGCTGGTGTTGGTGACCCAGATACCTAGTAAAAATGTTACTCTTTATTTTCCTTTCTTTTCTTCCATGTTGTAAATAGTTCTAGCTCAAGTATAAAGACAACTTGTGCTCATTGTCTGTGTTTTTATGACTATCAGTGGTATGGATTTCCCCCTTATGGTGATTCACTTATTCTAGTAAGAATGTAAATGTAAGAAACAGCCCATGTTCAGACTTCTAGCAGAGGAAGGGCCCATATGCTGACAAAGCTGGGACATGGGGCCAGCTGCTCTGTGGACCTACAAGGATGCTGGGGCCTCCTTCGCTGCAGCTGTAGAGCTAGACTATGCCTCTGGGGGGTGGGAGTCCCTGGAGACCTTGGTGACAGAGCAGTGCAGGCCCCTCTGAGAAGGGTTTTGTTCTTGTCCTTCAGTTCTGAATGTGCATGTGGGAACATATGTCCATCAGACCTGGGCCATCAACCCAAACACCGTCTTCATTCAAGCACTGGCCCAAGGAACAAGAAAAACCAGATGCTTCACTGTGAATCCCAATAAGTAACCCTTTCAAGCCCACTCAGCTGCTGCCTTCCCAGAACCTAAGCCCACTCCAATCAAAGGCTTCCACTTTAGAAAAAGTTCCTGAAGCTCTGACAGGCCCGCCCCTTCAGCCCATAGTGGCAGAAGAGATCAGCAACAGCTCATGACCCTCTGGTAGGCCGGCCTCTTCTGTGAGGAGATACAGGAGCATGGAAGCAGCGTGAGACCCTCTGGTCAGCCCGCCCCTTCAGCCCAGTTCAGCATAGAAGCCCAGCCACTCAGGAACCAACACAGCAGTATCCGTGTACCCCCACAAACAAGACAAAGAGGGCCTCTCTGAGGCTCCTAGGTGAAAATTGAAGCCCACTGGAAAAGTGAAGAAAATCTCTGCAATAAAGGCACACCACACTACCATAGTTAGTAAGTTGGAGGGACCAGTATCTCCCATTGAAACCTGGTCTAACTAACTTCAGGGGAAAGACAGCTGGAACCTGCAATAGAATCTTGCAGAATTCAACCCAGCAGGAGGTCAGAGATCTCAACTTGGGCCTTGCAGACAGAAATCAGCCTGAACCTCAGGGGATAGCTACTGGCTTGCTGAGATTAATTAACTTACATCTGCACACTCCTGCCCACGCTGTCTATTGTGTTAACAGAGGCATAGGCCCCTCTATTTCTATTTGTATTTTTAATTTTCAAAGTAATATTTTTTCTCTTATCTTTAATCATTTAAAAATTTTTATCTATCTTTTACTTTTCTCAATTTCCCCCCTTTTTTATCTTCTTTTTCTTATCTTCTTTTCTCTCTCACTCTCTATCCCACCTAGATTTCATTTCTGCTTTTTGTTCCTGTTCCTATCATAATTTAAATTTATATTCTTTCTTTTCCTTTTTACTCTTTTTCCTTCTCTCAATTGTTAGTAGTTTTAAAAGAAAGTGGTTACAGTCTATAGTCTCCCTATTGCTGTTAGTTTGTTCTGTTCTTCTGCATATTTTGTTCTGTGTTCTCTTCTCTTCAACAGCTTCCTAGAGTTTGTGTGATCTTCCTGTGTCCACTGACCTCACTTTTAAGCTTTCTCTACCCTATCTATCCCTCCCTCCCCAACTCCTTCTAAATCCCCATCCTGAAGGGTAAAGTTGCCATATAAGAGTTTATTCACTATAAACATATTTTGGGCTGGTCCTCAATTTTGATTTAATTCATACAGTTAAAGGTGATAGATTAATAATATCACAAATTGTCATTTTCTAAGCTGTGCTTGATGCCATTGTGTTGCTGATGGTATCACTTGGGTTGAGGTGCTGTGATTGATCTAATCAGTTGTCCTCCCTGGTATAATGAAAATGAGATTGCCTCAGAGTCATTAGAGTCTCAAAATCTAAAGACAAGTTATATCTGGAACATTGAAGTATTAATCCAGGAATTAATCCAAGGACAGTACCAACAACAAAAATAGAAATGAGAAGACATTAAAACAAGGCACAAATATAGACTTCCACCTCACTAAAGGTAAACTCTGGGGGAAATGAGGTGGGAAAGTCTGACAGTCAATCATCTGGACACCCTGAACCAATAGCACAGGAAGTAACAAAACAGATAAATAAGGCTCTAGAAAAATTCAAAACAGAAGTAATTTCCCAGGTAACCATAGAGATGGTAAGAAGAATGAAAGACATGATTAGAGACTCTAGAAAAGAAACAGATAAGAGAACAGATGAGTTTAGGACCATGATGGAAACCATAACTTCCCAGCATGGAAAAGAAACAGAGGCCTTGAATGCCCAACATAGGAAAGAAATGGTACCCATGAAACAGATTCAAACAAATATTCAGGAGATTAAAAACTCTGTAGAAAGTATTCATAGCAGAATGAATGAATGTGAAGATAGAATTTCAGATACAGAAGATAGGATTGTGGTCAATGCCCATGAAAAGAGAGACCTCTTAAAAACAGTATGGGATCATGAGAAATCAATCCAACAATTCTTAGATGATGCAAAGAATAATAATATGACTGATAGGAATCCATGAAGTAGCAGGACAAAGTACAAATGACATAAAAAACTGTTCACAGAATTAATGACAGAAAATTTCCCAAAGAGAGGGGAAGACTATACAGATAATTGAGGCATGTAGGACTCCAAATAGCCATGATAAAAAAAAAAAAATCTACACCTAGGCATATAATAATCAAGTTCCCAGAAACTCAAAAGAAGAACAAAATACTACAAGCGGTTAGAGAAAAGAAACAAATCACATGTAAAGGAAAACGCATCAGAATAACAGCAGACTTTTCAACACAAACCCTCAAGTCAAGGAGAGCCTGAAATGAGGTATTTCAAGTCCTAAAAGAAAACAATCTCCAACCTAGACTGATGTGTCCTGCAAAACTATCTTTCAAAATTGATGGGGAAATAAGGTATTTCCACAACAAAGAACACCTGAGAAATTTCATAAACACCAAACTGATACTCAAACACTTCTAAATAAGATCCTTGAAAAGTAAATGAAGGCCATAACTCCATAAGGGCCAACAGAGCAAATATACCAGGCAAAGAAAGAAATTAAAATGAGACAGGGAAAAATAAAAAATAAAAGAACAAACAACAGGAAATTAATGTGAGAATGAAAAGCCAATATATCAGTTATAATCATCAATGTTAATGGCCTCAATTCACCAATCAGAAGAAATAGGCTGGCAGAATTAAGAAGCAAAATCCAACAATATGCTGTATATAAGAAACCCACTTAATCCACAAAGAAATTCAAAGACTGAGAGTAAGAGGATGGAAAACAGTTCTCATTTCAACAGGATCCTGAAAAAGGTGGGGGTAAGCTATCTTATTTGCAGACAGGGTAGATTTCAAACCAAAACTAATTAAGAGAGACAAAGAAGGCCACTACATCCTTGTAAAGGGAACAATAAAAGAGGAAGAAATGACAATCATCAATATATATGCACCAAATACTAATGCCCCCAAGTACACAAAATCCATGTTAATGGATATAAAAAATGAAAGAAGCACCAATACAATTGTAGTGGGGGACCTCAATATTCCACTGACACAAATATACAGATCATCTAGACAAAAAATTAACAGTGAAATAATAAAACTGAAACAAGTCTTAGAACAAATGGACTTAGTAGATGTCTACAGAGTGTTCCACCCCACAAAATCAGAATATACATTCTTTTTGGCTGCACATGGGTCATTTTGCAAAATAGACCACATGCTAGCTCATAGAACATGCTTAAGTAAATTCAAAGGAATTAAAGTTATCCCCTGTATATTATTAGACCATAGTACAATTAAACTTGAGAGCAACAGCATAACAAACTGCAAGAACTTCAGAAACACATGGAAATTAAATCACACCCTGCTGAACAACTACTGGGTCACAGAGGAAATTAAAGAAGAAATTAGACAGTTTCTACAATTAAATGATAATGCCAGTACAACATACAGGAATCTATGGGACACAATGAAAGCAGTTCTATGAGGGAAATTCAGAACAGTACATGCCCATACTAGGAAAACAGAGTGAGCTCAAATAAACAACCTAATGCTTAACCTTAAGCTCCTAGAAAAAGAAGAGCAAGACAAACTGACAGCTTGTACAAGGGAGGAAATTATAAAGATCAGAACAGAAATTAATGCAATGGAGACTAAAAGAATGATACAAAAAAAATCAATGAATCGAAGAGTTGTTCTTTTTGGAAAGAATAAATAAAATTGATAGATCCTTAGCTAACCTTATCAAAAAAAAAGAAAAGGCTCAAATTCATGCAATTAGGAATGAAAAAGGTGAAGTCATAACAGATCCATGAGAAATACAGAGGATCATCAGCACCTACTCTGAAAATCTGTACTCTAACAAAATGGAAAATACAGAAGAAATTGACAGATTCCTACATACATATGTACTTCCAAAGTTGAACAAAGAAGATATAAAAAGTCTAAACACCCCAATTACATTCAGTGAAATTGAAAATGTAATTAAAGCATTACCAACAAAAAAAGCTCAGGTCCTGATGGCTTCACTGCTGAATTCTACAAGACATTTAGATAAGAACTATCACCACTACTTTTTAAACTTTTCAATGAAATTGAAAGGGAAGCAATACTTCCAAATTCTTTCCTGGAAGCAAGTGTTACTTTGATTCCAAAATCAGGGAAAGACCCAACCAAAAAACAGAAGTAATGGCCAATCTCCCTAATGAACACAGATGCAAAAATCCTCAATAAGATACTGGCAAACAGAATACAGAAGATCATCAAGAAGATCATACACCCTGACCAAGTCAGATTTATCCCAGGGATGCAAAGCTGGTTCAACATACATACATCAATAAATGTAACACACTATATCAACAGAGTCAAGAACAAAAACCATATGATCATCCCAAGCAATGCAGAAAAAGCATCTGAAAAAATTCAAGACCCATTCATGATAAATACCCTACAGAAAATTGGAATAGATGGTCTTTATCTCAACCTGATAAAGGCTATCTATGAAAAACCAACAGCCAATATCCTACTAAATGGTCAAAAGCTGAAAACCTTCACACTAAAATCAGAAACAAGACAAGGATATCCACTATCACCACTCCTGTTCAATATAGTTCTAGAAACATTAGCCACAGCAAGTAGACAAGAGAAAGAAATAATAGCAATAAAGATAGGAAAGGAAGGAGTTAAACTGTCATTATTTGCTGATGATATAATACTTTACATAGAAGACCCAAATAACTCTGCCAAAAGACTTCTAGACTTAATTGACAGATTCAGTAGAGTAGCTGAATACAAGGTCAACACTCAAAAATCAATAGCCTTCTTGTACACAAATTAAAGACTCACTGAGAGAGTAATTAGGGAAACAATTCCTTTTGCAATAACATCCAAAAAAATGAAATATCTAGGAATTAATCTAAGAAAGGAGACAAAAATGTCTACACTGAAAACTACAGCACTCTGAAAAAAGAGATAGAAGAGGATATAAGAAAATGGAAAGACATCCCTTGGTCCTGGGTATAAAGAATCAACATAGTGAAAATGGCCATACTTTCAAAACTGCCATACAGATTCAATGCAATTCCTCCTAACTGAAATCCCAAAAGTATATTTCACAGAACTTGAGAAAACAATCCAAAAATTCATTTGGAAGAAGAGATCTAGAATAGCAAAAGCCATTCTATGATACAGAGACATGGCAGGGGGTATCACAATTCCCGACTTGAAACTATACTACAAAGCCACTGTGATATAAACAGCATGGTACTGGCAAGGAAACATACCCAAGGATAAATGGAATAGATTAGAAGTTGCAGAAACAACACCAGATGTACTCAGCTACCTCATCTTTGACAAAGGACCCAACCATCCTCACTGGAGGAAAGATATCGTCTTTAACAAATGGTGTTGGAAAAATTGGTTTTAAGCTCAACAAAGACTAAAACTAGATCCCTATCTTTCACCATGCACTAAACTAAAATCCAATTAAAGAGCTAAATATCAAAACTGCAACACTAAACTTACTGGAAAAGAAATTAGGTAGAACTTTTGAAGACATTGGCATAGGAGATGACTTTATGAACAAATCCTCAGCAGCATGAGAACTCACACAAAGAATCAACAACTGGCATCTTATTGTATTGAAAAGTTTCTGTAGTGTAAGAGAAATCATCAACAGAACTAAGAGACAACCTACAATGTGGGAAAAAAATTTTAGCAGCTACTCCTCAGACAAAGGACTATTATCTAGAATACGTAAAGAACTTAAAAACATTAGACCCCCCCAAATACAAAGACCCGATTCAAAAATGGCCATCTGAAATAAACAGACATTTCTCAGGCAAACAAGTATAAGCAGCAAATAAATATATTAAAAAATGTTCAACATCACTGGTCATTTGAGGGATGCAAAGGAAAACAACACAGAGATTCCACCTCACCCCACAAAGAATGGCTGCTATCAAGAAATCAACCAATAACAAATGCTGGTGGGGCTGTGGGGAGAAAGGAACCCTTCTCCATTGTTGGTAGGAGTGCAGACTGGTGCAACCACTGTGGAAATCAATATGGAGATACCTCAAAGAACTAGGATTAGAGCTCCCATTTGACCCAGCTATCCCTCTGCTGTGTATCTTTCCAAAAGAATCATACTACAGTGATATATGTGTATATCATGTGTATAGCAGCACAGTTTGTAATAGCTAAAACTTGGAAACACCCCAAATGCCCATCAACTGGAGACTGGATAAAGAAGATCTGTTTTTTCTATAAAATGGTACTCAGCTATAAAGAATGAGAAACTAGAGACATTTATAACTAAATGGATGCACATCGAGGCTATACTCAAGTGAAATAAATAGGATACACTAGAGTAAATACCAAATAGTTTCTCTGGTGTGAAAAAGTAAAAGTGTAAATAAGGTATAATTGGGAGTGTGTAATAGGAGGAAAATGGCTAAAGGAGAAGTGGAAAGGGGAAGAGAAAGGAAATAAGGGAAAAGAAAAAATGTGAAAAAATGAAAAAATGGAAACAAAGTCTATGTAAATAGGGAAGGGTGAAGGGGGTGAAGGGAGGGCAGGAATATGGGGAAAAATAAGAACCAAGACATATCTTATAAAGGTACAAGATCCCAGTAATAAATGTAACTGTATTGTTTGCTTTAAATCTACCAATAAACTTAATGGGGGAGGGAAGGAAAGTTCCTACAGAAAGAATCCACTGTTTGCATGGGTGCAAAACACAGAAAAGCACAAATTAAGATGAAGCACACCCCCGTGTCAGTGGCACTCTTCCAGTACTCAAGCCCCTCACATCCTCCTGCTCTCAGACACTGTCCTTGTGCCTCCTCCTCTGTCTGCCCCCTCATCTGTGTTCTTGCTTCTTGGTAGGGAGGGTCTCCTCCATGCATTCTGTTCCCTGCTCCAGGAACTGGACCTGACATCTGTACTCTTCCTCCACCTTGAATGCACAGCACAGTGTGGCCTTGTGGGATCCCACCTTCAACAGCAAATCCAAACTTTGACTAATTCATTGTAAATAAAAATTTTAAAAAGCCCTGTAAGGCTTTATTTACCTGTTCACCGGAGCAGAGGGTGTGTGTGTGTTTACCTCTTCTGCCTGACTCTGCCAGGCTATCTGTACTAGAGGCCAGATCCTGGTTCACTGACTTGACTGATGGCACAGTGAGTGTTCTGCCTCTTCCTGAAGCTGGGGAGGGAGCCAGTAGAGGGTGGGTACATATGTGAAACCACAGCCCTTCTGAGTAAACGGTCTGGGAACCTTTGTACTTCATTAATGAGAGTACATGAAGACTTCCTGAACAGGCTACACTTTACCCATCTACCATCTCAAGTTACTAATGAGGGCTCAGCTGGGCACAGTGAAACAGACAGAGGCATCCAAGAAAGTTAATGGGGGTTGTCTCTGGATGGTGGCATGTGGATTGTTTAATCTTCTTTTGTGTTTTCTGTATATTGAAAGATTATTACTGTGATATGGCATTAACTCTGTTATCAGAAATATAATAAAAGTTCTAAATAAAATATCTGCATCTCAGTGAGTGGCTCTTCTGGTGAATTAGTTTGAGAATGCAATGTCTCTCCAGTTTCCTGGTAGTCACAAATCCCTGAAGTCAGACCCAGGGAGGAGTTCTAGGTGCTTTCTGCTGGTCTGGTGGGTGGCTCCCCTGCCAATACAATGGAGAAAGAAGAGATATGGTGCTCTGTTTCTATGTTTGGTCAGTGACCATAAGGGCAATGGCCAGGAAAGCAGTCATCTTTGAATAGCCTGAAAATGAACCAATCTGCAGACTATGGACAAAAAACAGATTTTTAAAGTTGGTGTTAGATTTTTGTTGCTGTGACCAAATACCTGAAAAAAACAACTTAGAATTGGGAAGATTTATGTTGGCTCATGGTTTCAGTCCATGGTTGGCCAGCTCTGTTGTTTTTATGCTTGTGGTACAACAGAAGCATCATGGCGGAAGGGAATGTGGGAGGAAATGACTCATTTCCTGGCAACCGTGAAACAGAGAGAGAAAGAGCTAGAGAAAAAGAGGCCAGGGATCAGACAGGGTTCCCAAGGGCACATACTATGATCTACTCCCTTCAGACAGACTCTACTTCCTGTTCCCGTCCCCTTTCAATAATGTCACCAAATTATGAATTCATCTGTGGGTTGATCTGATGAAATTAAAGTCATGATTCAGTCATTTTCTGAAAGTCCTACATCTGAATGCAGGAGACTTTTGGAGGACATTTAGTATTTAAACCGTAACAAAGTTCAAGTGGTTACTGTGAAGGATATCTTCATTTATTGAAGGATATCTTCATTTGTTACTATATCAGCTGGAATGTTCTTCAATCTGTTAAGCTGGAAAGAATGTTGAGGTACTGCGTCAGATTGTAAACCTATTAGGGACTGAGCTACACCTTCAGATATACTCCCATAATTTTCTTGGTCTCTGATCTCCTTTTTCAGTCCCTCATACATGGAGGTGAACTCTAGGAAAATCTGGGCAGGAAAATCTCAATTTAGAAAATTTAAATCAATGTATTTAGGCATACATAAAACCAAAATTTGCTTTTAACAAGGATCTTCAAAAATATTCCTTCAAATAGTAAATTTCCCTATGGCATTGAAAATGTTCTATTTATAAATGTTTCTGTTTACAAGCCCATTTTTGGTTGTAAAAAAAGACATAATTATGTAGTACTCACATTGCTCTGAGAAGGTATTTGTTTGTTTAAAGGCACTTTTGATTAGGTATAAGATATAAACCATTAGACAGACCCATGCTCTGCTGGACTGGATGGATCCATGCATTGACCTCTGACCAACTCCTTGCCCATGGATTCTGTACCCTGGCTGTGATGACCCACCAACTATGAGCTGGCTCTGTATCTTGTTTGCCCATGGCTTGGGGCAGCAGAGTTGCCAACTGACCAACCTGGCTGTGAATGAGGCTGGTGTCTAGAGAGAGAAGGTAAGCCCTGAGGGTCAGCAGATCCAGGGAGAAATTATGGACCTGGCCAGCAGTGCTAGCCCCAAGAAAAGCCCACAGCTACTGTAAACTACAAAAAACAGCATGAGGTTTTACTCCAAAGGTGACTCCTTTACAGCAGACTAGAGGAGCAGAAGAAACCCTGAACAGCACCACTCCATTTAAGTGTTTAATCAGACATTATTTTGCAAAGGAATTGACTGTTTAAGACTGAGCCAACTCCGCTTCAGGGTTTCCAGTGTTACCTTCCCACTGGGACTGGGTGAGAGACAGCCATGGGAGACAGGCATACAAAGGGTGCAGTCTAGATACAGACCTCCACAGAAGCTGAAGGTCAGGCCAGGAAGAACATGGACTCTGCCTTCCATGGTTAACAAAAAAACAAAAAACACAAAAACAAAACCCAGGTCCAGTGAGTGTGGTTTTCAGAGGTGACTGTATCTGAAAGTAAGGGTATTAAGTTCCGCAGTGTTTGAAATCTCCCACCCACCATGACCCCACCTACAACCAGCAGAGACTAGTGGGCTGATCACTCCACCTACCAACTCATGGACCTTAGTGTACTTAGTATGGATGGTCGCTACATTCTGGGGTGTATGAGAGAGGAAACTCTGGAGCAGGGGAACACCTCATAAATCCACAGCCAGTGAAACTAAGAAGAGAACATCATGACTTGCTAGATTCTAAGATTGCAGATCCTAGAAAGAAACTGGTTACTAATTCAAAAAGAGGAATTCTTTTGACTCAATTTTTTCCTTCATTTTTTGGGGGGCAGGGTTGGGTTTTTTCACCTTCAAATTTTTATGTTTTATTTTGCTTGCTGTTTTGTCTTCTTTTTGTTTATTCTTTTGCTACTTTTACCTAACACTATTAATTTCCTTTAATTCCTCAGATATTTTATCTTACTTTTATCTCCTCCTTGTCATCTTCCATTAATTTTTCAAATTTCTTTTTTTTGTTCATTCTCTGGTCCCCCACTCTCTCTAGCTTTACTAGTATAACCATTAAGTTTTATGAATTTTATCATAGTTAACTCTTATGCTATTAATGTTGAATATTCTTCTATTGTTAATAGAGGTGTATAGCTGTTCCATTTAGTAGATCTTTATTGTATGTTAACATTTCATTTGTCCTAATGTTTACACTATAATTATAGATCTCTTTTCTATGGTTAAGGTTGGTATATTATTGGTTCTTAGGGTATGTCCATATTCAGTTGGCCTTTGACACTATGATTGTTGCTGATTTTATTGCTATTGTTAAAGTGGCATAGCTGTTGCTTTTTTGGGGTTTGGGTTTTTCTCTCTTTTCTCCTTTAAATCTTTTCTTTTTTGTTTATCTTTTTTCTTATTCTGTTTTCTTATTCTTTTGTTACTTTTATCTAACACAATTAATTGATTTTCTCTGTATGCCAATCTTTGTATGTTTGCCTTTGTGTCAGTAACAATACTGTGACCCATTCCCAGAAAACTGAGTTCTAAGCCAAATACACTGCAGCCTCCTCTCCTAAATAAATAGAGGTGGTTGGATCTCAGGACAGAGGCAAAGCCTGAAGTTAGACAAATCCAGAGGGCATCACTGAAAAGCACACATTAACTAAAGAGGTCTCCATACTAGCAACAAAGTCTACTACCACTATCAATCCATAAACCTCAGCACAAAAAACAAACAAAAAACAGAAAAGAAACACGAGAAGAAAAAGCAGCAAAATGCCTCCAAAAACTCAATTTCCCCAAAGCTAATCCATGGAGCACCAAGGGGGAGAAAATCAAAATCCACACAGCCAAATTATCTGTAAAGATAAACATAGAGATTAAAAAAGAGAAAACAGATCAATGCGGTGCTCCATGAGCTCAAATAAGATATAACTAAATAGATAATGACTTAATAAACAAAATGATGAGCAAGTTTACAGAAGACATTAATAAAAAGTTAGCTGAGCTAAACAAAATGATACAAAACATGAATGGTTAGCAAAGAATTACAGTCCATGAAAAGGTACCAAACAGAAATTTAAGAGATTAAAACTTCGCTGAAAGTATGGGCAGCAGAAGTGACCAATGATAAGAGTGTCAGAACTAGAAGACAGGGCCAATGTCAATGACCAGTTAATGAGAGATACTTTAAAATCAACATGAGAATATGAAAAATGAAACCAACAGCTGCTAGATGATGCAAAGAAGACTAACAGATTAATAGCAATTAGTGAAAAATCATAAGACACACAAATGGCATAAAAAACCTGATCAGGGAAATAAGAGAAAACTTTGTACATGCTGGGAAAGTATTTAACATACAGATGAGTGAGGCATAGAGAGCCCCAAATAGCCACAATTA
>NW_022900913.1:60999878-61077735 GCF_012274545.1 Fukomys damarensis
ATAAAAAAAAAAAAAAAAAAAAAGAACCTCTCTGGGCGCTGGAGATTTAGCTCATGGTTCCATGCCTGACTCGCAAGTGCAAGGTCCTGAGTTTGATCCCTGTTACCAAAAAAAAGAAAGAAAGAAAAGAACCTCTCTACAACACATCAGAGTCAAAATCCTAGAATAGTGATGGTGAACTCTTAAGAGCTTTCAGTAATAGCAAATGGCTGCCTGTGGCACATGTGCCATAGGTTCATCAACACTATCCTAGGGCACAAGGACCAAGTCATAAAAACTTAAATAAAAGCAATGAAACACATACAGAGGTAAGCCCATTAGAATTACAGCAGACTTTTCAAAACAAACTTTAAAGTCCAGAAGATCTTGAAGTGAAGCATTTCAAGCCTTAAAAGAAAATGACTTCCAACAGACTGATATATCTTGCAAAACTATGTTTAAAAATTGATGGAGAAATAAGGTATTTACATGACAAAGAACACCTCAATAAATCAAACCAGCACTCCAATATCAATATCCTTGATATTCTCAAGGATATCCTAGAAAGAGATAATGAAGCTAACAGTGACACAAATCTGATAGAATGAATGCGTCAAGCAGGGTGAGAAGTTGAGAAGAAGCAGAAAAAAAGAGAATCAGCAACATGAAAATAAGGCAATGGCAGGAATAAGTCAAAATCTCTCTGTAATAACTGTTAATATAAATGGTCTCAATTTACCAGTCAAAACACAGATTGGGAGAATGGGTTAATAAACAAAATCTAACAATATGTTGTATACAAAAACACAAGTAACCCAAAAAGAAATTCATAGAGTAAAAACTCAAAGAATGGAAAACAATATATGTAACAGGAACCTCAAAACAAGCAGTAGTAGCTATGCTATTTTCAGGCAAAGTGGACTTCAAGCTACCACTGATAGGAAGAGGCAAAGAATGTCACTATACATTAGTTAAAAAACATTTCAATGGGAAGAGAAAACAATCATAAACATATATGCGCTGAATATCAGCATACCCAACACTATAAAACAAACACTACTGGACATAAAAGATCAACACAATTATAGTGGAGGACCCCAATATCAGAGACAGATCAACTAGATAAAAAATTCAATGAAGAAATATCAGAGTTGGGCCAAACCTTCAAACAAATGGACTTAATATTTAGAATGGTACACCCAACAACAGAATATATATTGCTCTCAGAAGCACACTGAACTTCATAGTCCAAATAGACCACATACTAGCCAATAAAGCATGCTTAGTAAATGCACAAGAATTAAAATTATCCTTTGCATATTATCAGATCACAGTGAAGTGAAACTTGAAATCAATGGCAAAAGAAACCACAGAAATAGTACAAACACATAGAAATTAAAACAATACATCTTGAATAATCAATGGAAGAAATCAAGAATGAAATTAGTTCCTAGAATCAAACAATAATGGCAGCACAGTTTACCAGAACATATGGGACATGATGAAAAGCAGTTCTAAGAGGAAAGTTTATAGTTGTGAATGCCTAAATCACAAGAACAAAGCAACCCCAAATAAGTAACCTAATAATACACCTCAAGGTCCTAGAAAAACAAGGACAATCCAAATTAAAAGCCAGTAGAAGGAAGGTAATTATAAAGACCAGAGCATAAATTAATGAAATTGAGATTGAAAAAATAATACAAAGAATTAATGAAGATCTGGTTCTTTGAAAGAATACAAATCCTTAGCTAATTTTACCAAAAATTACCCAAGTCAATGCAATGAGAAATTAAAAAGCTGAAATAACAACAGACACTGCCAAAATTCAGTTATTGGCAACTACTTAAAAAACCTGTATGCCAATAAATTGGAGAATTGAGAAATAAACAGATTTCTAGATACAAATGAATTATCAGAACTTTACCAAGAAGATATAAAAAACTGACTAATCCAATAACATACATGAAATAAAAGCAGTAATAAAAAAATCTATCAACTAAGAAAGCCCAGGTTCCAATGGATTTACTACTAAATTCTACAAGAACTTTAGGGATGATATAAAGCCATTGCTTCTTACACTTTTTAATGAAACTGAAAAAAGGAGTACTCCCAAAGTCATTCCTGGAAGCAAGCATCATCCTGATTCCAAAACAACAAGGATCCAATCAAAAAAGAGAATTATAAACCAATCTCTTTAATGAACACAGATGCAAAAATCCTCAACAAGATACTAGCAAATAGAATGCAACAAGTCATCAAAAAGATCATACATCATGACCAAGGATGCAAGGATAGTTCAACATATGCAAATCAGTAAATGTAACACATCACATAAACAGAAGCAAGGATACAAATCATATGATCATTTTAATAGGTGCAGAAAAAACTGTTGACAAAATTCAACATTCATTCAGTGTAAAAAACCCTGAATAAAATAGGTATAGGAAGACTTTATCTCAATCTGATAAGTCATTTATAACAAACCTACCATCAACATTATATTATATGGATAAAAACCTGAAATGTTTCCCTCTAAAACCAGGAACAGACAAAGGATATTCACTATCACCAGTCCTATTCAATATAGTACTCGAAATATTAGCCATAGAAATCAGACAAGAGAAATAAAAGGGATGTGTAAAGGAAAGGAAGAAGTCAAATTATCACTGTTTGCTGATGCCATGTTCTTCTATATAGAAGACCCAAAAAATTTCACCAAAAGACTCCCAGAATAATCAAGTTCAGTAGCAGAGTAAGAGACAAAATCAAATTAAAAAGCTTCTACACAGCAATGGAAACAACCAATGGAGTGAAGAAACAATCTATACAATGGGGGAAAAATTTGCCAGCCACTCCCCAGATAGATCGAATATGTAGAATATATAAAGAACTCAAAAAAAAAAATTGACCCCCCCCCACAAATAAAAGACCCAATCAAAAAATGGACAACTGGGCCAGGGACTTAGCTCAGTGGTTCTGTCACCTGCCTCACAAGCACAAGGTCCCAAGTTTAATCCCTGGTACCCCCCAAAAAGCAACTGAAATAAATAGATACTTTAGAAGAACTACAATTGGCTAATAAACACTTGAAAAGGATGTTCAACATCTCTGGCCATTAGAGAATTAAAACAACACTGAGGTTTTGTCTTACTGCAGAAAGAATGGCTATCATCAAGAAATATAACAATAACAAATAATGGCAAGGCAACTGGGAAAGGAGAAAAAAAGAACACTTCTCCCTATCAATGGAAGTGTCAAGTAGTGGCATCATGCAGTATTTATCCTCTTTATCTGGATTCTTTCACTTAACACCAGGTTTTCAAAGTTAATCCATATTGTAGAATATATTAGAACTCCATTCCTTTTAATGACTGAATAATATTCCACTACTTACATGTTATTTCGTTTATCCTTTTCCCTTTTGATAGACATGAGTTCTCTAATGTGCCTCATAAAATGACAAAATAATTCCTTTTACTTTTGTGATTTAAATAACTTTACCCTTGGACAAAGACTGAATATGAACAAAGATGGAATTTACATTAATAAATTATAGTAATTTAGAGTTATGTAATTAAATTTGAATCGGTTTTACAAATATTACCTCTAAGATTTCTAAGTTATATTTTAAAAGACCATCCTTTTAAAGTACCGAGTACACATCAGAGGACTAATCCACTGAGTGAACTAATCCACTGATAAGCTTCTGGCTAAACATGATTCTGGGAAGTGAGCCTGGTCGGAGGCGGGTCAGTGAGGGCGTGGCCTTGCAGGGTCTGTCTCTTTCTCTCCTTGATCACGCTTGGCTTCCCGCTGCCACACCACAAGCAAGCATCCTATTTGTACCCTTCATGCCACCCTGCCTCAGAGCCAGCTGACTATGGACTGAAACCTCTATAAACTTTGAGCCAGAATAAACCTTTCTTAAAAAACAACAAACAACCCCCCCCCAAATAAAGTACTGAGTACAATGTCTATCATACAGCACTCAAAAAAATTATCAGATTTAGAACAATCTATTAGCTTTCTGTTACTGTAATGAACACATGAGGAAAGGTTCTTTTGGAACCACTTGGGCAGTTGCTTCTCAGTGTGGTGTGGCAGTTCATCATGGTAGGTGCATGGTGGAGGAAGACTGCATCTCATGGCAGGAGGAAGCAGTGGGAGGACACAAAGTCTTGGGCAGACTTTTAATGACAAACTTCCTTGACCAAGGCCCTGCCTGCTAGAGGTTCTAACACATCCCATATGCTGTGGGAAGGGGACCATATCTTCAGTACATGGGCCTTTGGGGACACTGAAGATGCAAACCATAGCATGCTTTTTTTGTTATGTTTTGTTTTTTGAGACAGGGTCTCACTGTGTAGTTGAGACTGACCTGGAACTCACTTATGTAGCCCAGGCTGCCTCACAGCAATCCTCTTGCCTCAGCCTCCTGAGTGCTGGGATTACAGGCATGTGCCACCACACCCAGCAGCATAATGCTTTTTTTTTTTTTTTGGTACGGGAGGAGGGGGATTGAACTCCGGTCACTGCGCTTGCAAGGCAGGCCACCCCACTGAGCTAAATCCCCGGCCCCCGGCAAAATTGAGCATAACCTCAGGCAAATTTTCAGCACGGTATTATTATTTCAGAGTTAACTGACCAAAATTTATAGAACATCTACTGTGTGCTGGGCATTATTATGGAAAGTAAGACTTTAGGGAATATCTAATTCAAGCCATCAGTTTACCAGGGAAAAACCTGAGGAATAGAGAGGGTTAAGGTATTTGCCCATGGTCACTCTACCTCTAAGTAGCAAAGCTGGATCTCGTTTCTACCATCTTTCTTAAAAGTAGCAGCATCTGATAGATGCATGTGACTTAACTGGGCAATTACTCCACAGGAGGCTGATTGTGCCCACTGTAGAGAAATATGTCCATAAATCTAACAGTCCTTTCAAAATATGGGGTTCCCCTCCCCATTTAACTATGGGGTACACTTAGAGAACTACTTATGAGTGGGAAAAAGGTAGAAGTGGTAGTGTGTGACTTTGGAGACCGGGTCACAAAAGGCACCATAGGGCCTACTCGCTGTCTCTGTAGATCACTGCTCTGGTGGAGTCGCCCGTGAGGACCTCAAGCAGTTTATGCTGATGCCCTCCTGGCAAGGAATACACTGCATCTAGAGCCTTGTAAATGCAACATCTCAGAAGTGGTCCTGCGAACCACACCCATTTTTCAGGTGACCACTTCACTGCTCCACTGCTTGACCAGTCTCATGAGACCCTGAGGCAGAACCTCCCAGCTCAACCACAGGCCTGGCCCTCAGGGAGGGTCACATAGGTGAAACAATAAATGTCATTTTAGCTGCTAGATTTGGTGGTAACTTTTTACATAGCAAAAGAAAACAAATACATTCTCTTATTAGCACTTTGTTTTTACTCCTCCCCTTCCTTGACCTCCCTCCAAAATGCTGTTTTATAATGCAGCATAGACACATTTCAGCTGGTATCATTCTATATTTTAACAGATTTATCAAGATTTGCCACATACCATAAAATTGGCAAATTCAAAAATTGTGATAAAATCCCCATTTTCACCATTTTCAAATGTATAGTTCAGTGACATTAAGTGCATTCACAATATCCACGGCTGAAATAATTTTGAAAATATTAATTTTATTTTTTCTCTCAAATCTGGAACAATCATGTGGTAACAGAGATAAACTAGTTAATAGTTAAATAAAAAACAAATAGCACATCTAATGACAATGCAAATCTTCATGTTTTGTGGAACAAGAAAAATCTAATGAAATATATTCTGTTATGGATAAAATCTCATTTTTTAAACACAACTACTATTTAGAACTCTTTAAATCCACCGAATGTGGAACATTCCCCGTAAACACAGAAATCAAGGACAACCAAGGAACTGGGGACAGCTGTCGAGGGCACAGCAGGGAGAGCAAACAGGTGTCCTAGAGTGGTGGCCTCCGATCTCAGAACATTAATAACGGGAAGAAAATAGGACAAGTTAGTCCCTACTATTTGTCCCAGGCTTTGGAGAATGGCATTTGCCCAGCTGTTTGCCAACCCAGAAGTTGGTCTAAAGCTGGAAACAGATGTCGTTAGTTGGAAATAGATGTCACTAGTTCTAGCACCATTTCCTTCCAGTAGTCTTGTTTCAATATAACACAAGGTAATTGTGACCAGCAAATAGCACTACTGAAGTGAAAGATCGCTATATGATCAAGACCCAAATAATATCATTTTGTGCTTTTTGTATCTAGTGTCTTATGAAGAATGGAAATGAAGATCGTTGGCAAGAGAGTATCTTGGCAGTGCTAGCTCCCTTCTGTCCTCTGCAGAGGACGCTACAGCCTTGCTTCTGTGTGTCCTACGACTGCCCAGCTATGCAACAGCAAATAGGACAGCAGTGTTTTGGAAGACACTAAAGTTACCCCTGTGTTCAGTGCACTGGATCACCTCTCATGGTGTGAGGCTTTCTCCTTTGTTTTTTCAGTTATTTTAAAACATGAATTTTCTTAGGTGCTGACAATAAGCAGCAGAGTTAATGGAAAAAGTACAGTGCTCTCCCCTGTTCTCTGAGTGTGACACACTGTAGCTAAACTGAATGCACCAGTTTAGCAGGATACTGGTGGGCTTGAAAAAGGACTGCACGTCAAACTACATCTGTTTTTCCCAACCATAGGTCCCTCATACGAAAAGACAGAGAATGAGAGACAGGGAGGTGGCCCCTCTCTGCTGTATCCCTGTACCCAGGACCAGTACCCATCTTTGAATCAGGAAAAAAATGACCCTTTCCTTGGGTTTCTCTTCAATGCCTGGAACAGAAGTGTAGCTGGTACTGAGTTAGGAGAGAAAGCCACTTGCATGACAATGAGCTTTCATGTAACTTAGGAAAAATCTTGCTGGACAGATGCCACACACTCATGTACTTCCCACCCAGTCTTCCTGGCATCCCCAGGGGCAAGATCATAGAGTGACCTGGTCACATTTTCCAGCAGGGCCGTGGCCTTAGTATTACGGGCCAAGGGAAGTCAGGGCTCAGCATCTTCCTCAATCCAGCTGCTCAGAGAAGAGAAGTGACGCAGTCTCCGCAGGCACCAGCCATCGGAGTCAAGAGGAATGGCAAGACGAGAGCCACAGGGGAGTTGGGGGTGGCAGGAAGTCTAGACAGAATGGGCAATAGCTGGGGAAAGAATTTAGGATAAAAACACATCTCTTTATTGTAAAAACCAAAACCAAGATGTTGGCATATTGCCATGCTGGCCTTCCACTCCATGATGAGATGTGTGGGTGAGGGATGAGCTGAGGGGTCATGACCATCCAAAGATGGGGAACCCCTGGCCAGCAGAACCAAACAACCGTCTGGCCACACCCTTCACTTGTTACAAGAAATGTGAGTCACTCCAATAACACCCATTATTGGCAGAGGAAAATCTGAGGGAAATCTAACGTCTGACTTGTGAGGCAAAAAGAGCCAGCTGCTCTGGTCCCCGGATCACTTCCAATGTCAAGTCCCCAGCTGTCCCACAGCTGGGAGAGGGGATGAGCCAGCCACCCGCCTCCAGACATAGTCTGGGCCAGCAGCAGGAGTGCTTAATGTGGTCACTGTCTGAGTTGCACCAATGGTGGAAAGTAGGCTCCCTGGTGTAGTTTAGGAGCAAGAGAAGGGCCAGATGGGCTGGGTATGGGGCAGGCAGAGAACAAATGGGACAAGAGGCTGCAGTGGTCAAGGCCCAAGGGCCAGCATACAACAGAAAGACATTCCCGCCTCTCCAAAATCCTACATCCAGGGACCCCAGGCGCCAGTGCTCTTGGGGTCGCAGCGTGCATCCTGCGCCGGATAGTACACGGGTACCGAGTGTTTCTGATAGAACTGCAGACGGGTGAGGAGCTGTCTGACGATGTGGGGGTACTCTCCAGACAGGTCGTGCCTTTCTTCGGGGTCCTGGTCAATATCAAAGAGCCACAGGGTCTTGGTTGGGGGGTCTGATGAGCGCACCTCAGAAACACCGTATTGAGATGGTGGAGGGAACCAGGATCCACAGCCTGATGAGGAAATGAGACTGTTTACTGGAGAGAAGCACTGTGGGCAGGTCTAATTTCAGCAAGAGTCTGGGGACTGCGCTTCATGGTTTGCAGGTGTGGGCATGTACACAAGATGCAGTCCTTGGCACCGTCTCTAGATTGGTCTCAGAATCCGGCTTCGGGAGACATATTTTGCTGCTTTACAACCAGGGACATCCAGAAACGTGTGCATATGTGTATGCAAGGGGACGTCTAATTGTCACAATGAAATGGGGGATTAAGGTGTTCCTCTATTTAGTGGGCATGGACCAGGGATTCTAAAATGTCTTGCAATACATGGGACAGTCCAAATGATAAAGAATCACCTTGTTGAAAATGCACAAAATGCCAATATTACCATTATAAATGTCTGCTTTTTTTTTTTAATGTCCTAAAGATGGAATCCAGGGCCTGGAACACTGAGTTACCCCCTATCCAAGCTATATCCCCAGTCCTAACCTCATTATAAGCACTGTATAATTTCATTACAGCCTTCACCATGTTACTATGTATTTACAAAGGATTGAGAAGATGTCACATTAGAGAATATCATCAAGAAAGGAGCCTTGTTCCCCAGCTACAACACTGGTTGAGGGTGTAGCTCTCAGGGATTCACTGCTGACAGGGTGTGCTATTTGACAGCCACACAGACCTGAAACCTGTATTTTCCACAAAGTATTCCGATAGTATTTATTCCTTTTGCACCCACGTACAGCTAATTTTCAATTTGTTTGTTTGTTTACTTGCTTGTTTCTTCTTCTTCTTTTTTTTTTGGTCAGGACTAGTAGATGAAACCATTCCTTATCTTGAGGCATAACAAAAATGGAAGTTGTGCATTTGGGAACCTGCTGAGTGTTAAAAGTAAGACTAGCAAACCCTGAATAAATATCTCCTTAGGATACACATCAAGAAAGATCACAAGGGCTGGGAATTCAGTGGTGCCGTGCCTGCCTCTCAAGTGTCAAGTGCAAGGGCCCGAGTTTATTTCTAGGTACCAAAAAAAAAAGGAGGAGGATCATGAAAGATTTAAAGGACATGTAACATTTCAGGCAGCTGAACAAAGTGAGGGGAGTGGTGGTGGGCTCAGGTATCTTGAGATGAATAGTGATTAGAACATGAGTGACGATATACTCTGTGTCCAGAAAAATGTCCATAGGAATAAAACAGTAAGAGCATGGGCAGCCTGGAGATACTGCCCAGAGCACTCAGTGAGACCCAGTCCACTGCAGGAAGGGACACTGGTTAAGCTAAGCACTCTACCTGGAAAGCCCGTGAGTAGTTTCCAATTTCCATGTCTGATTGCAGCATGGACAGAGGTGTTAAAGGTTGAATATTCTGGAAGAGAAGAATCATCTTTTGCTGGAGCTGTATTGTTCCCAGGACCTGGGAAAAAATAGTTTGGAGGAGTTAGATTGCTGTTATTGGAACATGGACTTATAAATCACCATTTTTATATCCACGCAGAACAGTAGCTCTTATTCAACAGAGTGCAAATGTGTGTCTTGACACAGAAATGAAATCTTTTATTAAATATAAACAGAAAGCTATAGTTACATTATATGTCAGTCATAAACCACCACAAATATAAAGGAAATCCCAAAGAGATTAGAATACTAATTCATCCTTAAAATCACTACGCTCTGCCAATGTGCAGTTGGCCATGTGCAGAACAGTGTTCTGTTAAAGCAACCTGAGTTGTTTTTTGGTGTTTGGTTTTGGCTTATTTTTATTTTTCTGCTCTTAAATGTGTAAGTTACATTTTTGGTATATACTTATAATAAATTATAAAACACATATTTAATGGAGTCTACCTAGGAAAGTTCAACCATTCATTCATCCATTCATTTGCAGCAGTGGAGATTAAACCCAGGGATACCCACACATGCTGGATAAGTGCTCACCACTGAGATATGTCAGACCATTTTTGATTATCAGACAGGGTCTTGCTAAGTTGTGATCCTCCTGGCTCAGCCTCCTAATCAGCTGGGGTTACAAGTGTGCACCCCTGAGTCTGGCTACATATATTCATTTTAAAACCACATGTATAAAATCTAAAAGAAAGTAACAATGCTCACTCAGGTAGTCAGAATAACTGTAAGAATAAATTGGTATACAAATAAATGGTATTATCATGGGATACATTAATTTATCATTTTGAGGTCTTACAGTAATTAACTGGGATTTAAAGGGGACCAATTACTAATATCTACCCACTTTTGAGATCTGAATCAATTAAGAGGGAAAGTGGGGGCCAAGCAGATGGAACTAAAAAGATATTGCTTTTGTTACTAGTAAAGTCAACAGAGTGGACTTGGCTTCAGATCTATGGAAAAGGCTCTGCTAAAGTGGTCCTGCCAGACAACCCCACAGCACACCAGACTGCTTCTATGTAGCCAGCAGATGCGTGGCTCAGAAAACCAACACAAAAGCAGGTCAGGGCCAAGCACACTCAGTTCCTCCTTTGGGCTCACTGCATGGAGGAGAGGAGAGGCATGGAGAGAGTGAGGCTCTAGCTGAAGCCATGCTCCTATTTAATTATCTTAAATTGACTATAATGGGAGGCTTTTATTTCTGGACTCTTATTTCTACTTTATTTATCTATGTACCTATTCTCTTTTAAAAAAAGTTTTTTTTTGGTAACAGGGATCAAACTTGGGACCTTGCACTTGCAAGGCAGGTGGCAAAATCCTGGCCCCTCTATGCGCCTGTTGTTATGCCAGCATCCCACCATTTTGACTACTGGAGCATAGGTATGTTTGTTTGTTTGTTTGTTTCTTGAGACAGGGTCTCACTATGTAGTTCAGACTACCCTGGAACTCACTGTGCAGCCTTTCTGAGTGCTGGGATTACAGGCATCCACCACCATGCCTGGCTAGGTATGAAGTCTGAATTTTGAAATCAAGTACTCTGAGTTCTCCAACTTTAATTTTTTCCCAAGATTGCTTTGGTTTCTCTGGGTCCTTTGGACTGCTTTATGAATTTTCACATCAATGTATGCAATATTTGGATCAGTGTATAAAACAACTTGGATTTTATTAGGGATTGTGGATCAGTATGTGAAGTACAGTTGTCTTAACAAGACTTCCTTCTGATGCAAGAACATTAGATGCTTTTTCATTGATTTAAGTTTTCTTTAGGATCTTTGAACAATGTTTTGTAGTTTTCAGAGTACAGCTTTTATACTTTTGTATTTCTTTTCATAAATTTATTTTTTTTTCCTGGGGGAAGGTGACCCAGGATGGAATTTAGGGCCTTGCACAAGATATGCATACACTCTAACAGCCAAACTTATAAATTTATTTAAATATTCTATTGTTTTTTGATACTATTGCAAACATGTATTCATAATTCCAGTTTTGTTCACTCCTCCTATATAGAAATATGATTATTGTATATTGCTTTTTTATTATGCAAACTTGCTCAACTTATTTATCTGTTCTAATAGTTTTTTATTTAACTCCTTAGGGGTTTTAATATACAAGATCTTGGTAGTTTTGGTTCCTTGCTAATCTGGGTATCATTTTCCCCTTTTCTTGCCCATCCTATAACGCTGATATGAATGGTGAGAGCAAACATCCTGGTCTTGCTCCTGATGTAAAAGGAAAGCATTAAGTCTTTCATCATGAAGCATGTTGTGAGATGTGGGTTTCTTTTTCTAGTTGCTCTTTATTGAGTTGGAAAGACTCTTTCATCCCTAGGTTGAATGTTTTTATCATGAAGTGCTCAATTTTGTCAAAAGGTTTTTCTGTATCTACTAAGATTATCAAGTGCTTTTGTTGTTTTTTTTATTGGAGTGATATATTTTTAGGTGTTAAACCAGCCTTATATTCTTGGGACAAGCCCCACTTGGTCATGATACATAATCCTTTTATATACTGTTGTATTACATCTGTTAGTATTTTGTTGAGGACTTTTGTATCTATATTCATAAGAAATACTGAATTATTAAATTGATGTTTTCATTACTGAACTGACAATGTACAGAACAGACTATTGGGATGAAAGACAAGAGACACTGATTTCTTAGAATGTCAAGAAATGCTAAAAATGTCTCTGACAAAGTTAGACTATATCCAGATTTAAGAAATATTTGTTGAATAATAACTCCATAAATAATGTACATAATAAAGCACTGCAATTCTAAAATTCAATGACATAAAGTAATGAGTAAAATGAATCTGAGAAAAAAATTTTTTTTTTTGTACTGGGGATCAAACTCAGGTCCTTGGGCTTGCAAGGCAGGCAGTGGAACCACTGAGCTAAATCCCCGGCCCTGAGAAAAGTTTTGAAGGTAAAAGTCCAAGATATTTGGTGACAAATGGCTAGAAAATAATTAAAATTCCAAGGCCTTAAAGTTGGTTATGGGGAGGATATTGTAGCTATTGGTAGAATAGAGGTGCTGGTGCAGGAAATGGTGGGGAGACTGTATCTGATGTTAGACATACTCATTTGGGGAATGAATATGCTGGAGCAAAAAGAATGCCCTGCATGAGAGACTCAAGCACACACTGATTTGAACATTCCCTGCCACACTGTGGTCTCTGCACACTGGGAATGGACTAGTTGTCTGGAGAATGAAGTAAGAGCAAAGCAGAAGCCCAGGAACAAAACATTGAGGGCCAAAGGAAAACCATAAGTCAATGAAGTGCAGAAGAATAAAATAATTTGGAGAGGAAAATGGTAAACAGTAAGCGAAGAAAGTACAGGGTTTCAGATCTTGAGTCAGAAGTGCCAAAGATCCCATCAATCAGCTTGACAGATAAGAAGGCATTGCCTTTGTTAACCTCTGAGCAGAAACTAAGTGGTAACAGACAAGCATACACCTTTCTTTTTTCCAAGCTGAGAGCTATCTCTGAGATAATAAAACTTTCTGGCCATGCAAAAATACTCAAGTATAAGATTGATTAACCATAGGTACTGATTTTGGAGGTAAAAAAGGAGATGAGCAGAAAACTTTTGGGCAAATGAAGGAAACCCTTCCCTACATACTACGCAGTAAACTCCTTATCTGAGCAAATTTGAAGGAGTTCAAGTTTCCAGAATAGACTATGGTTTCAGGGCAGAACTGTGTTCTGCAGATCCAGAACAATTCTGAAAGCACTTTAGGAGTTGTCAAGAAGGGATATGGTTCTGATGGATAAGGGTCCACCCCTTTACTTCATCCACCTCTCTACTACAACAGAGCACTTCAACTTGTAAGCAAGAATCTGTAGTATTGGTTAAATCCATTGACACTTAAAAGACAACAATTAATGATACTAGATTCTCCAATGGGGAAGGGGTTGAGGGATGCCTAGGGACCCTTCTGATCTTCATGAATGACAACGCTGTCTCTTGAGCAGCCTGGAGAGAGCATGCTTTTGATTCTATGGAAACTACTGTGTAATATAGTTCACAACTGTATTTTTATAAAACTCATTTTTGTAGCTATACAATTTATATATTTTTTGTATATTGTTGAAAAATACAGAAAAGTAGGAACAAGAAAATAAAAATTACCTGTAATTGTATTAGTCACTATTAACATTGTGGTGTATAAGCTATGAAGCTTTTAATTATGTAATTCTTAAAAAAATAAACATATCAGCTGACCTGCAAATAAGAAGAGGAAGTTCAGAGAAGACAGGAAGTTTTCATGCCCAAAGAAAACAGCATGTATGTATGGGTTGGCAAGAAATTAATAGAGAACTTTATATCTATCCACATATGAAAGTGAGCAAGAACCGGGTTGGCTTCTGAAGAGGGGAAGAATAAACCTAAGCACCAGCCCAGGAAGGTGCTTGTTCAGGATGCATGGAGGAAAAATGGAGTGACACAGAAAGCAGCCTGTGCAGTCATCAAGAGGGCTTCCTGTATCCTGGACACAGGAAGATGAGGGCAAGCAACAGTGACCAAATGATGAGAGGGATGAATTCAAGAAAAACTGGATTTGTCGTCTAAAGATTTCAGGGGTGGAAGCAATATGAAATAATAATTAATATAATGGTGAGGGCAGCTAGTATTTATAAAATACAGCATAGAGTAGGTATTGTTTTAAGTATCTATTGGATGAGGAAACTAAGGCACACAGCGATTAAGGCACAGCGCCATTTTGGCTCAATATATGGAATGTCCTGACAGAGCTTCCCAAAGCCTAGAAAGGCAGGCTTCCATGGGGAGGGCTTGGGCAGGAATCCCAAGCACTAGTGCAGTGTGAACAGGATGGTCCTGGTCTCTTCCTCTCTGAAATGCTACTAAAGCAGAATGAGCTGGGCATAATGGGAGAGTGGGACGTAGGAAGACTTCCTTTGTGACTCTGGAGAAAAGCGGTGCTAGAGATGATAACCAGGGTGCTGGGAAGGTCTGTGTGTTTGAAGTGAAGTCCTGTGCCCACTGTCCTGGAATGCCACAATGCACAGCAGCACAGAGCAGACACTTCTGGGTCAGACTGCCTAGGTTTCAATCTCACCTCCTTCTCTCACTAGCCATGGGGTCTTGGTGTTAGCTGGCCTTCTGGGGTTCAGTTTCCTCGCGTGTATAACAAAGATTATGATATCACCCTCATAGGACCAGACAGTCTAAATGTAACCACACACTGAAACTGTTCAGTAGTAGGTCCAGCAGACAGGAAATGTGCAATAGTCGTTATTATTACCAGTTATGCAATCTTGGGCAGTATTCTGAACTTCCCATGCCTTAGTTTACTATCTGTAAAATCAGTTTGACAATACAAAGCAAGATAAGGCATATATGGTGCTTAGTATGGTATCTGGTACATGGTGAGACTATTGTCAGTGCAGTCAACATTAAAGATAATACAGTAGTAACCAATACTTAAAACACTTACTAATTTGCTTATAAACATAAAGCACTTTTTAAGTGTTCTATGTATGTTAACTCACTTCATCTTTTCAATAACTGTATGAAATAGGTAAGAATGCCTAGCAACAACTATTGCTGAATGCGAATTATCATCAGTGTAATAGTTTTTTTCTTCTACTTCTCCTTATACCCTAGACATAGAAAAGTAAGAAAAGAAAAAGAAAGTAGGAAGAAGTCATTATTATACTAGAAAAACAAAATAAAACCAGAAAAACCACATTAAAAAAACCTTTAAAAAAAAAACATAAACCCACTACTCTGTCTGGGTTTGGAAAGGACCTATATTTGCTCCCACATTCATGTTTCAGAATTAGAAAAGATTTGAGGAAAAATTTATGGATGAAAGCTATAATTTGTCACTCTGAGAATTTAGTTCCTTTTTTATCCTGTTGTTTCGCCTGCCATTCATTTCCACTGAGATCTCTGGGTTTTAAATATTTGTAATTTACAAAGACCAGGTTGAAAATTCCTTCTCCCTCAACTGACCCATTTGCATCCTACGGCCAGTTGATGCTGTCTTTTTACTTAATGATGAGTGCATATTTTCTTACAGTAAAATTTATCCGCTTGGATTACATAGGGGAAGACGCCCAGTTTTTGCAGAGACTTAGTTATCAGCATCACTGAGACACAATACCCGTCACTTGCAACTTAAAGGAGGAAAGGTTTATTTTGGCTCGTATCTCAGCCCATACTTGGCAGGCTCCAAAGGAGACACAGCAGCCAGAGGGCCACAGTGGACAGGAAGCAGAGAGAAGGGGGGAGCTGGGGAGGGAGATGAACCCTTCCAGGCTGTGCCTTGTGACCGCCTCTTCCAGCCAGACCCACCCACTGACAGACTATAGACAGCTCTCAGTCCCATGATCCAATCACCTTCCAAAAGCCCACCTATGAGCCCGTGAGGCTTTTTTGGGGGTGGGGGACATTAAGGTATAAACCATACAATGTATTTCTTACTATGGAATCTTGTCAGCTATATTTTTAGTAAACAGACAAAATTAGGTTAAATCAACCGCAACTACCTTCAACTTTTGTGCTTAAACACTTTAAAGAGTATCTTCTTGCTTATTTATTAGGTGAATCAAGTGTCTTTCTTTTAAAATGTACATTAAAGTTTAATTGGATTGGCTGGGCAGTTTTTCCTGGACAGTCTAATGACAGTTCAAAGGATCTCAAACCCTCAGTGAAGTTCAGGTTGCTAAGTTCCCTCTGTCCTGTCATGTGGCAGCTCTGCACACGCAGTTGGAGGGATGCACTGGTCCCTGTGTAGCTCTCGTCTCTAGCCTGCTCATGGCTTCACTCATCCCAACAGCTTCAGGCTGGGGCCAAGACTAAGCTCTCATTTTGTGTGTGGCAAGGATTTCCATATCCAGATGTGGATGTGAGGCTATACACAGTTATCTTGTTTCAAAAATCATTATAGATCTAAAAACAGAAGCTTTTCTCTAACAACAGTTTCCTAAAAAACTCTGGCTGGAAACCAGCTCTCTGAGCTGAAGCTTTCCTGATCCTCTCTGCTTAGTTTCTGAAGATGGAGAGAGCCCCAGCCCCTCCTAGCTTGAACACTGGAGTTTATAGGGCTCCTAGGAAGTTAGCAGCAGAAACCTTGTGCCTTTCTTGAGTTTTAAAAAAGAATTCTGAGAAAGTGTGTGCACTTTAGAAGCCTTTGGAACAATCTCTTTTCTGTCTTACTAAGTCTTTCAACCACACTGTTTTTGTTTCCATCAATGTAAAACAAGGATAAAAATGCTGGCCACCCCCAGGGTGATTGTGAAGAGGAAATAAGATCCTGGGTGTGGCCAGCACTCTGCACCTGGCAGTAAAGATCTCAGGTACAGGGCTCTTGAATTCCCCCTGCAGTTGCCACTGGACTGGGAACATAGACAAAACTGATTTACCTACTAAAAGGAGTTGTTTCAGTCAGGTTGTATCTAGGACTCTGACTGACAGCCATGAATGTCCTGGTGCTACTGATTGCCCAACCTTGGAATAATTGAGATCTTCCCAGCTGTCAAGAGAACAAAGGATTGTTAAGAAATTATGAATAAGATCCTAATGAGATAATTGACAATGTGAAATAGGAAGAAAAGGGCTAAAGGTGTAGGGAAAGTGGGAAGGGTAGGGGAAAGGTAATAAGGGAAAAGAAAAAAATATGAGAAAATGAAAAAATGGAAATAAAGTATTTGTAAACGGGGAGGGGAGGAGGGGGTAAAGGGAGGGCAGGGACAAGGGGCAAAAATGAGAACCAAGACCTGTCATGTAAAGGTACAAGATCCCAATGATTAACTGTACTGTATACCTAAAATGTACCAATAAATTCAATTAAAAAAAAAAAGAAATTATGAGGGGAGATGTGGGCACACCACCTACATTCTAGACGCTAAGTCTACATAATATGCTAAACCACAGGTCTGGCTCAAAGGGTGAAAACAGAGTGAACTAGGACAGAGTCTTAATTCTTGCTCTACCCTGAGATCACCTGAGTCCTATAGTCACCTTCACACCTAAGTCTGGCTCCCTTGACCCCAGCTCAGCTCAGCCCCTGGCCTGTGGCCTGGCCCAGCTTGGCTCAGCTTCGCCCAGACTGGCTGAGTGTCAGCTCCTGACTTTTTGCCCCCTTTAAGGATCTGAATAACCATGTTCAGCCGCAACAGTTGTGATTATATTGGCCTTGCAGGAGCAATCTGCCTCCCCAGGAGCCCACCCTCTGGGTGGTCAGTTTGGTGATGTGGAAGTTCTCAGATGAGCCTCCCTGACAGCTATCTGTCATTCTCACTGTGTCAGTACTGGGTACCTAGAGGGGCAACAACACCACCAGGGGACTTGGCTCAAAGGCGACATTCTAATTCACATAATTTCGGAATGGATCCAACACCCTACGACAGCACATACTTGAAATAAAATGTGAAGAGTTTGTGGAGGGCACGTAACTCATGATGAGGAAAGAGAGGCTATGTGCTGGGATGGAAGGAAGAGCAGACTGACCTGTCATGGGTATGCCAGGAGCAAGCACCAGAAGAATCAAGCAGAAGGAAGAGAAGAATGAGGGAAGCAAGAAGTACGTAAAACCAAGAGGAGAGGGGCAGGGTGAGACAGGATGCCAGATTCCAAAATTAGTTGAGGCCAAGAGATTATAGGAGTTGACTGAAGCTCAGAGCAACTGCTGCTCAAGTTATCATTCAATGCCTGACTGTAAGGGAAGCTAACAAACATCAGTTGTGTTTTTTTTTTTTTCCGTTATCCAAGCTGCCTCGCCAGTTTTACCAGAGCTAGTTAATGAAGTATGTGCTTGGGATTGGGGTCTCTGGCTTTGAAGCCAGATCCCTGGGGCAGCTCCTCTGTCAACAGCCCTATAACCATATGCGTTTTACTCGGACTCCGCTTTCGCATGATTAAATGAGTAATTATCTCATGTTTTTGTTTTGTTTTGAATTAAATAAGACAGTAAACTGGGAGCCTTTATCAGAGGCCCTGGCACATAATAACCTCTCAATAAAGTTAACAGTTATTATTAAAAGGACATAATTTAGTGACAGCAATGGTGTTCAGACTTTTTGCGTGGCAAAATCTTCCCTTCAAGCAAACTCTATGCTGCACCCCTTACATGAGGCAGCTAAAAGTAGGGCTTCCCATCCTGTACCTTAGGTCACCTGTGGCAGTCCCTGAAGGTCCACTTCGCTTCCATGGACTCTAGGTGGAAGCCCATGGCTGGGTACTGCACTCAGGCCAAGCAGCATTGAGAGCTAGGGTCATGTAGCCCAGCTCCTCTGCATGGCCGCCTACCCCTGAGTCCCTGTGTAGCTCTACCAGTGTGGACTGGACGTGTACAACAGGGAGGCCTGGCCACCATACAAGGTCCCCTCCTTTCTGGACTTACACTTGATTGCTGTGAGCTTTCTGTTCCACTCACACTGTTTACTTAGAATCCCATTTGTCCTCAGTAAGATCTTTACAACATGCAACAGGAGTATTGGGAAAAATGTACCAGACATGAAGCTAATCAGAAAAAGGTGAGTAGGAATATGATGGGTGTTATTTATTACCTACAAGGGGAAAATCAAAATGCTCATAATTTTTATAGATGTACTCCACATGATGTATTTAAAATGAAACTAAGTTTATGATTTTCAGTTTACAAAGTCAATTTCTCAGACACCTACTCACTCAGTCCATATTTGATACTTTAAGAGTTCTAGTGAAACAAAAGAGCTTTGATGTGGCTTGCTCAGCCTAGCCGGAGTTTAAATGTTAATCTTTCTTGAACTGTGCATAATAAGTATTCAGAGAATCTGCCTGTTTTATGGGGAGCTTCAATGTTGGTCAATGTCTGACACTGCCAGGCGTGTCAACTGAGAAATGTATTCCAGCAAAGAAAAAAACAACTCCTAATGAATCCTCAATCCATGACCATCTCTGCAAATTATCCTACATGTATCTGAAATGGGCCAAGGAGAGACCTTCTCATGCTTTGGTTTAACTCAAATCTTGGATAAATAATGTATTCATTTATCTATTAAATAAATATCTATTTTTGTTGATCACTATAGGTGCTATATACCAAGTTCTCAGAATGAATAACCTAGAGTCCAGCAGGTAATAGGAAAATAATCTTGCTAGAACATTACAGATTCTAAAATGCTGGAATAAACATTTGTGGCCTAAATGAATAAGCACCCTGACTCCGGAGGAGATAGAACTTCCCCGGAAGGACTCAGGAAGGTAGGGCTGGCTGAGCTTGGCCCTAAGGACAGAATCAATGTGACAGGCAAGGACAAAGACCATCCAGGTAGAAGGGTGGCTGCTCTTCTCACCCTTTCTTCTCCTTTTCAATCTCTAAGTAAGAAAATACATGCAGAATCCTCATCCCAGTTCTAGGCATGGGAAAAAAACAAAAAAATCAACAATAACAAAAAAACTTACTCAGCCAAGTCAAGCTCTACCTGAAATTCTTTTTCAGATTCCTTTTCACTTTCTTCTTTCTCTGTTCATTTCTGAAAAGTTTTCATTCCCCAGTGTATGAGCTCAACATTCCCCTGGGTATTTTACACTCCAAAATTTTATCTCTTATCCAAATTTTTCTGTCTACCAAAGCTCCAGGGCCTCTAACCCAGGCTAACCTACCCAGGAACCAAGTGGCCAATGTCTAGACTTCTTGGTTTAATCACACATTGCCCCTTCAGTTGGGTGTCAACCCTGCATCTGTATGGAGGGAATCTACCCTTCAGCTCCTGTTTCTGACCTTGGCCATGAAAACAAGTTCAAGTTCTTTAGTCTGCCCCTTCTCCACTCCTCCACCTTCACGTTGACCCAAGAGCCACCTGGCCCTTTTTTCAGCCCCAATGTCTGGGGTATATTGGAGGGGCAAGAGTCAGAAATCTACATCTGACAGCTCATAAGGTGGCTTCTATGACAACTCCTTCCTGATATCCCCTGCATATTGACATATCTTGGATTCCCAACCTGGGAGCTGTATCTCCACTTCTTCCTGCTATAGTGAAATACTAGAAATGTGGGCCGGGAAGAGAGAGGAGTAGAATATGGAATGTTGGAGAGCACCAACACCAAAAGACAAAGAGAGGAAGGAGTCCCTCAAAGACTAGGAAGGAGGAGTTGGACTGGAAGAGCTCAACAGTAGCTAGAGTCCATGGAGAAGATGGTAGAGATAGGGGAAGTATGAGAAACCAGGAAACGGGAGTACTGGATTTAGCAAACAGTATGACATGAAGAAAGCAGTGGCACTGGGCTTTTTTAATGCCCATATAACCATGAACTTGAGGTCCAAGAGCTTACATCAACAAAGACAAGGCACATAGAAAGCAAAGTGTGCATTCTCTCTAATCATCCTTCAATTAAAGTGGTAACAGATGGTCGGCCCTGGCACAGTGTTCATGTATCAGCCCCCTCTTAGCTCTGATCCTTCCGCACAACAGGCTCAACTAACATGGGATGATGGCTACCCATCGGACACACATTTTTAGTCTGTCTCTCTCTAAATACACGTTTTTAAAGCAATTGGTGGAGCCCATCAACAAATAGCTATAAATAGGCATTTTGTGTATAAAAAATAAAGGGAAACTAACCAAAATATCCATCTTGAGCCTATGATTAAGATGATGAGCATGAAGCGGCTGAGTTGTCTATTCTCTGGCTCAGGATAAAAGAAGAAAGACTCCCCAGCCCCCAGCCACAAAGTCTCATGGTCCAAAATGCCTTGCTGACGGCCAAGCTCTTCCTGTGTGTACAGCTCATACTCTAGTGTGTGGGAAAGGCCTGTGTAGTTTTTGTGTGCATTCGGATAATGAAGAGATACTGTTAATTTAATATGGTACTTAATTTGAAAGAGGGCCTTGCCCCTGATGGCTGTCAAGACGAGCCTGACCTTTCTAGGCAGCCGGGTGATACTGCCTGGCACAAGACTACAGGCCCATGCTGGGGTAGCAGTGGTGACAATTATGGTGCAGAAAACTGAAGATGGCCGGCATCCATCCAAGCACAGCCCTCTACTGTATCCCTGTGCATGGCCCCAAATCCCACACGTTACACACATCCTGTAATCATTGCAGTGAGGGCCACAAGGTGCTGTCTGCCAAAGGTGGAAAAGCTAACATGCAAGATGACTCTTTGTAGCTTACTCTGGTTCTTGGCAGCAGCCCAGGTGAAATAAGGATGTTTTCTATTTTGAGAAGCTATCAGGGTCTCACATAAACTGAGATTCAGAACACAATCACTTTTTTTCAAAGAAAGCTGGAAATAATCTGAGACAGTAAGCAAAGAGTTTTCCCCCAAATTGATTTAGAGAAGATGAAATGTTAAAAGTAGTGCCACCAACTCTTCTGATCAGCTTTGAAAAGGTTCCATTTCACACAGGATCTATCTTAAATGTACTGAAATTGCAGCTACTGATTTGAATTGAATAGCTTTATTGTGGGGTCTGAAAGATAGCTATCCTGAGATTCCTGAGCAATCTGAGTTCACTCATACAACCATAATCCTGAAGCACTTCCTAAGTGCTGGACACCTCACATGGTCATGAGCTGACTCCTGCCCATGGGAAGATGCATCCTCTCACTTTCCTGTCCCTGATACTGGCGCTGGCTGCACACTGTCAGAGAGATGTGTTCGGCAGAGGCCTGCTGCTGAGCTTGCATATGGAAAACCAATTACAACAGGGAGCAAAACAAGACAGAACTGAATTTTCCATCGGACTACAGTGATAATGTTTAGAACGAGACAGATTTAGAAGTAGAATGCAAGGCCTGCTATCACATGAGGGGCTGTCTTGTTAGAGGAAGGTACCCTAGAGTGACAGAGATGAGTAAAACCCACACAAGTAGTATAAGTTCTGAAAATATGTCCAGTTGGTGTGGACCAGAGCAGCTCGGCTGTAGGCAGATCCAGACAGGGCCCTGCCCTAACCCCAGAAGCTTGTGCACACAGGCCCAAGCCAAAGGACTCCCTGAAAAGAGCTGCACAGGTGTACAAGCATCATCCAGAAGCCAGACCTGTTACTATCTGTAGTGGCACAGATCCCAGAGAGCAGTCGTGTGGTCCAGAGCAGTGCAGCTGTAGGCAGGTCCACTCAGCCCTCCCCTTGTGTGCCCACCTGGAAAAGAGCTGCACAGGTGCACAAGGAACAGCCAGAGGCTTGCCCCAATACCATGGGTAAGTGGGTGGAGACCCTAGCTAGAAGCCTCTCAGACACCAGGGAAGGGAGTGCATAGCTCCCAGCCAAAGGTCCTCCCAGACAACAGCTACATGGGAGGGCAGGCCCTAGCCAGAAGCACACCTAGATACCATCCCAAGTGTGCACAGGCCCCAGACAGAAGCCCTCCCAGACAACATGTCAGCTCAGGGATCCAGAAGGCCACCATTCTGAATCCAGGAATTGGTGCACTGGTGAGTAGCAGAGAAAAGGCTGCTTGGTAGCTTGCTGGGAATTGAATACCACTGGGTGAGCAAAAAAGTTGCCTCAACAAAGGCACAGCAGGCTGCATCTGCTGATGTGAGAAGACACATAAACAAGTGTCAAAACCAGACCTCCAGATTACCAATGAAAACTCCAAAGGGTAATGAGATGGAACAATCTGATACTCAACCACCTGGACTCCCCGAACTGGCAACAAGAAAGGATCTGGAAAAAATGAAATAAGAAATACTTTCTCTGATAACAACAGAGATTGTGCCCATAATGTAAGACATGACTAACAGATCTAGAGCAGAAAAAGAATAAAAAAAAATAGAGGAGTTGAGGAACATAATGGAATCCCAACACAGGAAACAAATGGAATCTATAAAAATAGATGTAGATTTTCAGGAGATTAAAAGCTCCATTAAAAGTTTACCCAGCAGAATGAGCCAATGTGAGGACAGAATTTCAGATGTAGAACATACTATTGCAATTTGTGACCAGGAAAAGAAAAATTTCTTAAAAATAGTAAGGGACCATGAGAAGTCAATCCAGCAGCTGCTAGACTATGCAAAGAATAACATAAGATGATTACAGTCAATGAAGAAAGAGTGCAGACAACATAAAAAAAAAAAAACTGTTCACAGAAGTAAAGGCAGAAAACTACTGAAGTAGGGGAAAAGAACTTTGCACACAGATAAGTGAGGCACATAGGACTCCAACTAGCCATGATTAAAAATATCCACACACAGGAATATAATAGTTAAGATTCCAGAAACCCAACATAAGAACAAAATTCTCCAAGCAGTTAGAGAAAAGAAACAAATCACATGCAAAGGAAAGCCCACCAGAATCACAGCAGACTTCTCAACACAAACCCTCAAGGCAAGAAGAGCACGGAGTGATGTATTTCCAGCCCTAAAAGAAAACAACCTCCAACCCAGACTTACGTATCCTGTAAAACTATCTTTCAAAATTGATGGAGAAAAAAAGACTTTCATGACAAAGAGGTCTTAGGAACTTCATGAATACCAAACCAGCACTCCAAAAAATTTTAAACAATATCCTAGGAAAAGACAATGAGGATCACAACCCCAGGAAGCCCAGCAGAATGAATCCATAAGGCATGACAAGAAATTAAATGCAAAGAGGGAAAATCCAACAAAAAGAAAAAGTCATAGCAACGATAAGTCAATACATATCAGTTACAATCATCAATGTTGATGGTCTCAATTCACCAATCAAAAGAAATAGACTGGCAGAATGGGACAAGAAGTAAGATTCAACAATATGCTGCATACAAGAAACACACAATTTAAAAAGAAACTCAGAGACTGAAAGTTAAAGGATGGAAAACAATACTCCATGAGACAGGATCCCTTCCCCCAAAAAAGCAGCAGTAGCTATCCTTTTTGCAGATCAAATGGATTTCAAACCAACACTGATTAAGAGACACAAAGAAGGATGATATATCCTTGTAAAGGGAACAACCCAAGAGGAAGACATGACAATCATAAATATATATGTATCAAACACTAGTGCACCCAACTATATAAAACAAATACTAATGGACACGATAAATCAAATAAGCAGTAATATAATAGTAGTGAGGGACCTTAATACCCCACTGTCACAAATAGATCAACTTAACAAAAAATAAACAATAAAATACTAGAACTCAAACTCTTGAACAAATGAACTTAACAGATGTTTAGTGTTCCACCCCACAATCAGAATACACATTCTTTTCACATGGGTTGTTCTCCAAAACAGGCCACATACTCACTCATAACATGTTTACATAAGTGCAAAGGAATTGTATATTATCATATCAAAGTGCAATGAAATTGGGGATCAATAGCAAAAGAAACTGCAAGAATTTCATAAATGCATGGAAATTGAACAAAACATTTTTGAATAACCAATGGGTCACAGAGAAGAAATCAGACAATTTCTACAATTAAATGACAATGTCAACACAACATATCAGAATCTATGGGACACAATAAAAGCAGTCTTACAAGGGAAATTCATAGCAGTGAATTTTCATATTAGGAAAACAGAGTGAGCTCAATTACGCAGCCTGAAGCTGAATCTCAAGCTCCTACAAAAAGAGCAGGGCAAACTCAAAGCTCACACAAAGGAGGAAATTATAAAGATCAGAGCAGAAATCAATGCAATGGAGGCTAAAAGAATGATATAAAAAAATCAATGAAGCAGAGTTGATTCTTTGAAAGAATAAAATTGACAAACCCTTAGCCAACCTTATTTAAAAAAAAAAAGAAAAAGCCTAAATCCATGCAATTAGGAATGAAAAGGGTGAAATTACAACAAACCTAGGGGAAATCCATAGGATCATCAATACCTACTTCGAGAACCTATACTCCAATAAGATGGAAAACAGAAGAAAAGGCAGATTCCTAGATATGTATGAATTACCAAAGTTGAATGAAGAAGATCATTCTAAACAACCCCCCAATATCAATGAAGTTGAAGTCATAATTAAAAATCTGCCAACTAAGAAAGACCCAGGCCCTGATGGCTTCAATGGTGAAGTCTATAAGACATTTAGAAAGGAACTATTGTCACTACTATTTAAACTCTTCAGTGAAATTTAAAAGGAAGCAATACTACCAAATTTATTCCTGGAAGCAAGCATCACCTTGATCCCCAAAGCAGAGAAAGACCCAACTGAAAAAGAGAACTATAGGCCAATTTCAATAATGAACATAGATGCAAAAATCCTTAATAAGATACTGGCAAGCAAAATGCAGAAGATCATCAAAATTATACACCCTGACCAAGTGGGATTCATCTCACAGAAGCATGGATGATGGTTCAACATATGCAAATCAATATATGTAATATACTATATTAATAGAGCCAGGGACAAAAACCATGTGATCATCTCATAGATGCAGGAAAAGTGTTTGACAAACTCCATCATGCAATCATGATAAAAACCCTACAAAAAATTGGAATCTGATAAAAGCCATCTATGAAAAAACCAACCGAAGGGCTGGGGAGTTAGCTCAGTGGTGTTACCACCTGCCTTGCAAGAGCAAGGTCCTAAGTTCCATCCATAGCAAAAAAAAAAAAAAAAAAAAAAAAAAAGAAAAAAAGAAAAACCAACAGAAATTCTTCACACTAAAATCAGGACAAGGATGTCCACTATCACCACTCATGTTCAATATAGTTTTGGAAACATTAGCCACAGCAATTAGTCAAAAGAAAGAAATAAAAGGAATAAAGATAGGAAATGAAGAAGTCAAATTGTCATTATTTGCAGAGAAAATGATACTCTATACAGAAGAGCTCAAGAACTCCACCAAAAGTTTACTAGACTTAATAACCAAATTTAGTAAAGTAGCTAGATACAAGATAAACACACAGAAACAATAATCTTCCTACACACAAATAACAGACTTATTGAGAAAGAAATGGGGCAAACAATTCCTTTCACAATAGCATCCAATAAACTGAAATACCTAATGAAAGAAATTGAAGACCTCTACTCTGAAAACTATAGCACTCAGAAATAAGAGATCAAAGAAGACATCAGAAAATAGAAAGACATCCCTTGCTCCTGGGTAGGAAAAACCAACATAGTGAAAATGGCCATACTTCCCAAATTGCTATATACATTAAATGCAATCCCAATTAAAATTCCAGCAGCATACTTTACAGACCTTGAGAAAACAATCCAAAAATTCATATGGAATAAGAAGAGACCTAGAATAGCAAAAGCAATTCTAGGCAATAAAGACAAGGTAGGGGATATCACAATCTCCAACTTGAAACTATACTACAAAGCTACTGTGATAAAACAGCATGATACTGGCAAAGAAACAGACCTGAAGACCAGTGGAACAGATTAGAAGATGCAAAAACAACTCCGGCCACCTCACCTTTGACAAAGGAGCCAAACACTCTTATTGGAGGAAAGATAGACTCTTTAATAAATGGTGCTGGAAAAATTGGGTTTCAACCTGCCAAAGATTAAAACTAGATCTATATCTCTCACCATGCACTAAACTAAAATAGAAATGGATTAAAAATCTAAACATTAAAACAGAAACACTAAACAGGCTGGAAGAGAGGTTAGGTAGAACTCTTGAAGACATTGGCAAGGAAAAGATTTTATGTACAAAACCATAGTTTGTACGTGAACTAGCACAAACAATCAATAAGTAGGATCTCTTCTTATTAAAAAAGCTTTTGCACAGCAAGAGAAACAACCAAGTGTGAAGAGACAACCCACAACATGGGAAAATATTTTCACCAGCTGTTCCTCAAAGGTCTACTAACTAGAATGTACACAGAACTTTAAAAAAATCAGACCTTCCAAATTTAAAGACCCAATCCAAAAATGGGCAACTGAAATGAACAGACAGTTCTCAGACAAAGAGGCAGAAATAGCAATTAAACATATGAAAAAATGTTCAACACCACTGGTCATTGGAGAGATGCAAATGAGAACAATGCTGAGATTCCATTTCACTCAAGAAACAATGGTTACTATTATGAAATCAACCACTAACAAAGGCTGGTGGGGCTGTGGGGAAAAAGAAACCCTGTTCCACTGCTGATGGGAGTGTAGACTGGTGCCACCATTGTGGAAATCAGTATGAAGACACCTCAAAGAACTAGGACTAGAGGTCCCATTTGACCCAGCTATACCCCTGCACACATGTTCATAGTAGCACAGTTTGTAATAGCTAAAACTTGGAAACAGCCCAATTGCCCACCAACTGGAGCCTGGATAGAGAAAATGTGTGTTTTTTAAAAATGAAATGGCCATAAAAAATGAGAAATTAGAGATGTTGTAATTACTGAATAGTTTCTCTGGTGTGAGAAACTGAAAGTGTAAATAAGGACTAAAAGGTATAGTAGATAAGGTGAAACAGGAAGAAAAGGGGAAAAGGAGAAGGGGAAGTGAGGGGGGAAGGGAAAGGAATTAATATGAGAAAATGAAAAAAATGGAAACAAAGTCTTTGTAAATAGGGTGGGGTGGAGGGGTTGAAGGGAGGGTAGCAGAATGGGAAAGAAAATAAGAACCAAGATATATGTAAAGGTACAAATTTCCAATGATGGATGTCATTATATTGAATACCTAAAATGTACCATAAAAAAGAAAATATGGACAGTTGATCCAATATCTTCTCCTGACCCTAGGACAGACTGTCACATAAAAAAATCCTGGAAGGAGGAATAACAGGTACCAAAACAGTTAGAGGAGAAGGCTGATCTGCTGCTGGATGGCCCCATAGGACAACCTCAATCTTCGGCAACTAATTCTACAGTTTGGAAGGATTAGAGAAGAGTTTGAACGTTCCTGAAATAGGTGATGAAAATGCTATTTGCTCTGACTTGATCATTACATGCCACATACATGTGCTGAACTATAACAGTTACCCCATAAATACACACAAACATTATATGCCCCCAAATCTCGATAATGTAGAAAATTAAAAGACCCTGGAGTAACACCCCTATACCTGATGGCTTCTTTCTCAAGGAAGAGAGGGATAAACAGGAAAGTAGGGGTATTTGTAACTGAACACTCCATGCAACACCCAGGGTTGGCTTGCTGGATGGACAGAAGCAAAGTAGGAAATTGCTCTCAGGGGCCAGAGTTCACTTGAGGTCACTGCTCCTCAACCAAACCCCTCACCCAAAGGCCTCCCTTTCAGGTAAAACTAGCATAAAAGACTTTCCTCAATTGACTGAGGTTGTGCATTTTTTATTTCCTTTTGTAGTACTAGAACCTTGAACCTAAAGAGTGCAGAGCTACTTCTTCAGCCTTTTTTTATTTTATTATGAGATAAGATTTTGAACAGCTGGGAGAGGTGGCACAAGCCTGTACTTCCAGCACTCTGAAAGCTGAGGCAGGAGGATCTCTGCAGGTTCTAGGTCAGCCTGGACTACATAGTGAGTTCAAGACCAACCTAAATAACATAGCAAGACTTTGTCTCAAAAAAAAAAAAAAAAAAAAAAAAAGTTTTCCAAGTTTACCTCAAACTCATGATCCTTCTGCCTCAGCCTCCCAGGCAGCCAAGATTACAAGTGTGTACCACCCAGCAAGGCTGTGTTTGTTTGTTTGTTGTTTTGTTTTCTGGTAATGGGGATCAACCTCAGGACCTTGTGCTTGCAAGGCAGGCATGGTTAAATCCCTGGCCCAAGGCTGTGTATTTTAGAAAGGATCACATGGTAAAACAACAATGGTAACAAATCAACAATATCTTTCTGAATATATTTGTTCAAGGAATTATCAAAAAACATTAATTTTCCTTTATTTCTCTCCTCTCCTTTTTGAGGATGTGCCATGTATTGTTTTAGATACCAGAGTGGTATCTAAAAGAAGTAATATCAACAAAAAGCCATACTGTACATGGCAAAGAGTACCTAGTATTGGCATGTCAGTGTTAAAAAAGACCAAGGACTAAGTGCTATAAACCTCTAGAGACACAAAGTTTATTCATGGTTGGTGAGGCAAGAAAAGGCTTCCCTGAAAAGGTGAGGTGTCAGGTGAGGGTTCATACCAACAGTCAGTGGGATTCACAGAGGAGGACAGGCAGGAATCAGGCCACCTCAGGCAGGGTAAGGTTAAAATTGGCTTCACTGGGGAACGTTTACCTGGATGTGACAGTGAGGCTTCCCTGGAGAAACCACAGCAGGTTACTGAGGGGCCAGGGCAGAAGCACTTTCCTCTCTGCCCTGTGGGACTTATCTGCTGTCACAGGAAAGTCTTCCCTTGGGCACTGGAGCTCCAGCCCCCGTGGCAGTTCACCATCAGATGCTGCTCCCAGTACTGGGGAAGGATTCCTCTGGGATTGATATGGTTAAATCAGCCTGTAGTTCTATGGTACCCTCTGAACACTTGAGACAAAGTTGGCAGCATACTGGGGCTTTTCCAAGAGAAATATTTGCTACCGAAAGTGATTTTTACACACATCTTTGCCTCCTTTGATCAAGAGATAATTACTAAGCTGTTAAACACAGAAGCCAAAGCCTGGCAAAGCAAGAGTATGCTGCTTTAAGAGCACCAAGGGAACAGAAGGAACTCTGGGGTGCATGGGTCAGGGACTGCTGCTCTTGCATGCCTCTTGTGAGCGAGGTCTGTGGCCTCAAATTCCCACAGACACAGCACTGTCTCTCTATTGTAGGGCTTGGACTGCCATCTGCTTCTTTGCTCATGGCTGCTTTCCTGCTTTACCCAGCTCCATTCCAGAAGTTCAAATGATGCAAACTCTATAAAGACTGGAATTCTTTCCCCAAGGAATATAGGAATTTATTACTCACACTAACAAGTATTTATTGAGCATCTATGCTGTGCTTGGTGCGGGAAGAGAAACTGGGTTTGATCCATGCAACTGTTAGTACTGAGAATTCCCAGTGCACTGGGAATGAATGGTGCTGTCTTGCCCACACCCCCTGCAACAGGCCCAGAGCTAGAGGATCAGGCCAGGCCTGTGAACGTTTCTGTGCCCTATTCTCCCACCTGAGGGATTTGGAAGAACTAGGTGAGGCCCTGGGCAGTGCAGAAGAGGCCAAGGCACAGTGTAAGCAGAGTGCCTGAATAGCTCAGTCTGCAGCCACTAACATTCTTTATAGCTCAAGGAGCAAAGGTGTATACTGAGTGAGATTCCTGTACAGTATAAGAAATGCCAGGGAGGAATGGAGATTGTCTTTCAGGATTAGTAACTGCTTATTGCAGATGTAACCAAAATGTGTGGAATTGAAAAAAATTTGCTGCTGGCTCAAAGTGAAACTCTTCAAAATCAAAAATAATCAATTCCTCTTTCCTTGCCACTTCTCCACACTGTCCCATCACTGAGGTTAGAGGACTTATTCTGTCAGTGTCATCACATAAGCTGCTCTAAGACAGAGAGGCTAGGGACAGGCTCATTTTCATGCGACAGAGCAGAAATGGACACTACTGAGCTATTCTGACTTACCAAGCCAGGTGAAAACAGCCAGTGGGAGGGAAAGAGATGCTCAGAGGGATCAGAAGTCTCTTGACATGGCAGGTAATTCATCCACTAAAACTAACAACCAAAGACAGCGATAGATGCTGTAATTACCCAAACACCTTCAAAGAATGGGACCTGGAGAGGAGACAAGACGTGCAATTTCTACTCAAGTAGAAGCTGATGGCTGTAGGACAGACCCTTGGCCACAATAGTGGCCCTCCCAGCGGTGATTTCCTCGGGAACATGGGAAATGCTACCAGGTATCCTGTTTGTTTTCTGAGGCCTACTGATAAGGCTCCTTTGTAATCCAGTCCACCTGAGGGCTATGGCTCTCCTTCAAGCTCTGTTCCTGTTACCCAGTACTTAGTTCCAAAGGCCCCGTCAATGTTTGCCAATCAGAGTCCATGCATGGGCCTCAGCACTGGCTTCCAGCCCAACACCCCCCACACCCATGGCACAGTGAACAGCAGGCAACTCCTCACAATTAACCTCAGTGACGACCTCCCTGTCCTCATTGAAGTATTTGCCCCACCCGCAGAAGCTTATGCCCGCATGGGACATACTTTGGAAGAGATCAAGAAGTTTCTCATCCTTGACTATAATGATGAGATCAGGCAAGTACAGCTGCTGGAATTAACATATTTGAATGGTGGATCAGAAAACACAGATGTTCCAGTAGTTCGAGAGAAACCCACCTTGCATACAAGAGGTGTGCCAATCCCAGCAATAACCAGGGGAAGAGGAACAGTTACAGCCTGGCCAGTTGGACTTGGGGTTCCACGAGGGACACCAATGACCAGGGGAATCCTTTCTACCCCGAGGGCCAGTGAGCCGGGGAAAAGGCCTTCTCATGCCCATAGCAAGAGGAGTCCCTTGCACTGGGTACAGACCTCTACCACCAGCCCCAGCATGGGAGACCTGTGGAGAAAATGACTATGATGATGGGCGTGGCACTGCTTATGATGGACAGAGTTACAGTTCCTGCGATAACAGCTACAGCACCCCAGCCCAAAGTGGCACTAATGACTATGATTATGGACACGGGCTCAGCCAGGAGACCTACAGTTCCTATGGACAAGAGGAGCGGACTAACTGCAGACACAAGGCGCCTTGGGAGAAGACAGAGAAGGGCATCTACAGGGACCAGCCACGTGGCAGATACTGATTGTATTGTCTGATGCTGTGAAATAGCCAATCTCCAGCGTCCTGTCTACTGTTCAAAGTAATTTTTTCTATGAACAATCCCTTTTTAAATAAATCAAAATGTTTAAAGACTGAATGAATGGAATTTAAAACTAATCTGTCAAAACATCAACCTGGTGAGGAAAAAAAAAGACATGTAAAATTTTGTTATTTCCAGTCTGTATATGAAAAAATAGGTCATCAAAAGAAAAAGAAAAACTTTAACTAGTGTTAAAAAAACAGGTTTACTAAATATATTAATCCATTCTTTTAACATAAGCCTTCCTTTCATTTCAAAGGTTTCCACAGAATTGTTATTTTATCTTTCAGCCATATGCTAGCTTTTTTTCCTCTTGCCAACATGTGTAAAAAGGGAAGCCAATTACAAATGCAAATAATGTGGTATTCTTTTGTAATTTAAGTCTTGAAATGTTCTGTAGTGTTAAGCAAAGTCTCCTCTTGCTTGATACTAAATAAACTTTTGAAAGAAAAGAAAAAACAAAACAAAACAAAAAAAAACTCCAGGGGATGTGTGTTGGAGAGGGCAAGAGCCCCACCAGAGTTGTGATATTATAAATAATGCCTCATGGGGAATTCTGAAAACACCAAAGCCTTTTTCCAGTAATTGCTGAACCACATAACAAGCATTAGGCTTAATCCTATAATCACATCAGTTTTATCTGATTCTGGGCTGCTTTCTGTATTTACCAGTCCAACCAGAGCAGCATTAAGCCAGGGAGGTGACAGGCAGCTAATACTAGATGACCAGAACCTAATTTTGAGAAAGAAGCTTCCATCAGGTATGTGATAAAGACTGAACTAAGTGTGGCTGTTAGGAAGGAAAGTATGTTTTTCTTTCTATTCATTACTTTCATTTCCAATCATTTTCTTCCCATTCATCTTTTCATGATGTATGCACGCTGTTCTACTGCTTCCATAGCATAAGAACCATGGCTGAGAAAGCACAGCTCACTCTTCTCAGCCCTAGATTCTTTTTCTGGTTCCATCTGACCTTGACAGAAAACCAAGTAGGAGTAGGGGGAATGATATATGATGACTCATATGTGGTCAGCATACCTTTGTCCTCTGAGAAGGACCATGGCTGGGAGCGGGAGGTCCGTGGATAGGAGCTCGACACTGGTGACTGCCGGAGACTCTGAGGGCTCTGGATGCTCATGCGCAGAGGGAGGCGTGACCTTGGGAGAGGTCGCAGTTGGGCCCAGAGCAGTGCTTCAGTGCTGTGGGAGGCACTGTGATGAGGACAGACTCTGGCCTCCTTGAAGGAACCGGGGTTCTGCCCTGCCACTTCCTAGCAGGGTAGACTTGGGGACAAAGGACTAAACTTTTCTAGGACTTCTTGGTAGGATGGGGATAATGCTATCACCAACGTGCAAGCGGATTCTGTGAGGATTACATGAGGTGATGAACAGTTCAGTGCAACACGATGGAAAATATGGTGGCCTTTCTTGTCACAGTTGCAAAATCTACTATGGATTCCCCTACTCTTGCCACCCTATTGTGTAATTCCAGAGTATTAAGGTGGTGACAACAATAAAACAAAACTACTTGGTTATCAGGAAATAAAAAAAAGATAAGAGTCCCCATGTCCCCCAATATGGATACAGATTTTATAGCAGAAGGATGTCATGAGGCTATTAATAAGCTATTAATAAGATGATCTTTACAGATCATCTGCATTCAACACACAAGAGACACCACTAGAGAAGCAGCAACACCTTTCATATGAACACTAACACTGACTGAAGCACACAGGAAACAGACCATAGTTTCTGGATTGGCCCTGCTTCTCTGGATGTGTTACTATACTGACACTTTCAACAAAGATTTAAAAATTGCAGCAACATCCAATGGTGGCCCATAGCAAGCTCCCAGGCAACCATCCTCCTCCTCCTCCGCTCATTGCATATGGTCCAAAGCACAGCTTCTACATTTACCTTGGTCACATCAACAAGAAAGGTTTGCCTGGTTACTCAGCTGGCAGCTGGCAGCCTCTCCTGGACTGACTGACTCATTCACCCACAGCTCTTAAAGTGTCTGATGTGACATGCATGGTTTTTGGTTGCTTCTTCTATGTCATACTACTAGCAAGTGGCACATGGTGGGGGAGCAGACAAGACAGCTAACCCATATGAGTAGACACCCCAGAGATATAGTTACTCTTCTACTCCCTGTCACCTCCTGTGAGTCTTTCTCTGCTCTCTCACAACTCTGTCTGCAGTATGCAGGGGCAGAATGCTGGGTGGTGAAAGTGGGGAGTGTCTGAGGACAACATAGCAAGCACAGGGCACTCCATGTTGGGCTGTCGTGGTGGTGGGGGGATTGGAAACAAGAAGAGGGTGGGAATGAGGCCAATGAAAAATCCACTCTGGAAATGTTAAGCTAATGGACTCGAGAGCTTCTGGTCCAGAAGGAAATATACAGAAACAGCGTGAGATTCAATAATTCAGCACTGAGCCTGTCCTCCACATTTTATGCTTCTAACTGGCCAGGGGTCCCAGGCTCCATCAGAATGCAGCTCCACCAGTGGCCTTCCCAGGAGAGTTAGCTCTGTGCAAACATCTCTCTCTTAAAGTGCTCTTGTGCCCACTTTCCTGGGCACAGGCATGTAGAAAAGAGCACACTACTCCTCTGTAATCTGCCACGAGAGGCCATGATTCCTTCTCGGTGGACTCATCTCAAAAGAAGCCCAGTTCCTCACCCTTATCTGAATGAGGCAGGAAACAGATCCTATTTTCAAGGCCTTTTAAACCTATTTGAGGAAATTTAAGGAAAGTTAAAGTTAGGCACAAAGTGACAAAGGGTTGCGTATGGCAATAATGTGGACCCTCTTCCCTAACAAGGAGATCCTCAGAGGTGACCTTGGATGAGACAAAGACACAATAAAAGGAACCTAAGAAATGAGAGGTTGAGAACAAAATAACCTTTCTACCTTCCTTTCCATGTACTAAAAACAACAACTGAGCCAGGGATTTAGCTCAGTGGTTCCGCCACCTGCTTCACAAGTACAAGGACCTGAGTCCGATCCCCGGTACCACCCCCACCAAAACCCAAAAAACTCCAATAACTTATTATGAAAAATTCCAAGTCAATCGAATAGAATAATAAACACCAATTCATATTCCATGCCACCCACAACTGGGGGCCAATCTTCTGTTATCTTTACTCTTCACCCCTCCTTTCCATATGATCTCAAAGCTACTCTCAGCTATCTTTCCATCAATAAATATTTCAGTATGAATCTCTAAAAGACAAGGATTCCTAAACACCTGCAACCACAGCACTACACAAAAGGTACCTAGCACTCAAAGACAAATAGCAGTTTGCAGAACTTTAGGATAACTCCCCAGTAGCTTCATAAACCCAGCTGCTGTTTGCATATCTGATTCCACATGGTTTGCAGGTGCTTTTCCCATGAGGCCTGTGACCTCCTGGTAGCTGGTGGACACTGATGAGAGCCTGCAGCAGGTTCAGGGTGGCCCAGCTTGCTGGTAGGGCATGTCCTAAAGTGAGTGGAGCAAGGGTCAGTTCAGGTTGCCTTTACAACTCCTGCACAGAGAAGAGCTCCCTGGAAAGTACTTCTTAGACTTCCAGAGCCATAGGCTCTGCAGAAAGCCAGATACTTCTGAGGACAACAAGGGACAGCTCGGCATTCCTGCCTCAGCTGGTACCTCTGTGCTGTTTGCAGTGTGTTGCTGGAGAGAACCTGGATGGTTGCTGAGCACACTGGCATGGGCCAGAGACTTCTTGGCTGACTTCTGCAGTATGTGAGGTGGGTGGGGCAGCACCCCAGAAGACACCAATAAATCTGAGCAATTCTATTTGGCCCACTTTCTGTTTCTTAACCAGTCATTAAAATGTTAGTGAGGGCTAAAGGCTTCTTCCAAGCAGGGTAAAAAATTTGCAAAACACATTGTTTCCAAAATGGTGAATGGACAGACATCTATGTCTCTGTAACATTTAGAATATAACAAAGAATGTGCATGAACAAACAATCCTATCAGAGTAGGCACAGAGACACAGAAAAGACTAAGGGAGGAGCAATTAGTACTTAGTTCTGACAGGAAAGGTAGTGGCCGCAGCTAGGGAGACTTATTTCTAAAGGAGATGGTGTTTGAGCTGGACCTCAGGGGCCGAGCCTGGAAAAGGCCAGACAGGGCCATCAGCAGCAGCCCAAGGAAAAGCACATGGGTGGGATGGCAGGTGACATTAGGAGAGAGGAAGCTCTAGAGAGCTCGGGGAGAGATGTGCAGGGAGGCTGGACCCCCTGCCTGGGCCCACCTGTGCAGGGGCTCTGCAGAGTGGCCTGGCACCCAGCTATGCTCTAGAGCAGGCACCAGGGATGTACTGGGGGACTCTAAGCAGGCTACTGCCTTTCATGGAGAGGATGTTAGTGGGAAGCAGGAGAGGTGAAAGGTCTTTTGGTACCTGTCATGGGTGGCTCACTCAGAGGAGGCCAGAAAGAGTGAGGATTGATAGGAGATAGATGGCTGGGGAGCGTGTTCAGGAAGGAGGGCCTATCAGGTCTGGCTGAGTCCCCGTGTTGGCAGTTCTTCCCGCACTGGGGCTAGGAGAACCATTCTGAAGTCAGGCTGAGGACCGCAACAGTCCAGCGCAGCCCTCACACAAGGCTGGAGAGAACCTGCCACCATCTGGTATGCAGCACCTGGCCACCACCAGTCACTCTTCACCCGCTCCTCTCTGATCAGTGTCCTGGCCACTGGCAGAGAACACCCGGGGCCTGCCTCGGTCATAACAGCTCAGGGACACGCTTCTCAACCTACATGCCCATGTAACTGGCCCTTGATTCTGGCTGTCCCTGAGACTTCTGGCCACTGAGAGGACACTGTAGCAGCTGACAACTGTAAGCAGGACCCTCTCTAGCCCTTCTATCAGATCCTGGTCTGGTGGCCCAGGGTAGGAACACTCTAGGAACCCACAGCTTCTTGGCACCACATGCTGCTCTCCTGATTTCTACTCACTCCTCACACTTGCATCACCCACATCCTCCTGCCCTCACCCAACTTCACACCACACCACCAGGCTATGCACCTTCCCTCAAGTGCTCAGAGAACAATCTTTTCTCTTTTTCGGGCGGACACAGAGCAGAAGTAAACATGGGAGTGATTAAATCTGTACCCAACACCAGTCCTGTGACTCCATGAATGTCTAGGATTGCTGGCCTAAGTACTCCAGAGAGAACTCAGTTGGGAAGAGACAGGTAGAAACAGCACAGCAAGGTCTCTTTCTGCACTGAAGGAAAAACAGATTGGTGCCTGTGGGTTATTTGTTTCTCATTTGCTTTGGAAAAAGACCGTCTAGAGAATTTGGAAACCTGCATTCCATTGCAGAATGCAGAGCAGATTTCTGCTGACAGTCAGTTTGGCAGGGGGTAGACTGGTCTGTTTTTGCTGGTGAGCTCATGTTCTGGGGTACACATTACAGAGTTCTGATTCTGATGCCAGCAATGCTGTACCTTCAGCACGAAACTGTAATTAGCACTGAACGGCTTTTGAGTTCTTCTTTAGGACACACTTTAAGAAAAACCCAAGGCCTTCCTACTGAAAGCTGTCAGCACCCCCAGGGACCATTCTGGTTAAACATCTTCAACTAGAACTGCAGTTGGCCTTCCTGTACTTTGGTAGTTTCAGGAACTTCCAGCCACAGAGCCAGCCCTGTGTTCAGAAAATGACTGTGATTGGATTTCTCCCAAGTTCTCCAAGGCCTTGAATCTTTGACTTAGTGCTGTTAACACAGTTAAACTTTTTGTTACATACTAGTTTTTACCCAATATAAAAAATCAGCAATACTAGAAAAGATAGATCAAGTTTTCTATAGAAACTTCAGGTCCTAATGTGTGGATTAAATTAAAAATTTTGAAAAAATGCCCAGAGCTGTGGGTGTAACAAGCTCTTCCTGAAAACTACTCTTGATTTTGGGGGCACCAAGAACCTAGGACAAAGCATGTGTTTGATATTTACCATACATTTCCATCTATTGTTGTTTTAGGTTTCACCTCTCTAATCGGAGTACAAAGTTATTGGGTTGTTTTGCAGTACTTGAGACTAAACCCAGGGCCTCATGGATGCCAGTCAAGCACACCTGACCTACTGACCCACATCACCAGCCCTTTATGTTTTACTTTTGAGACAGGATCTCATTAAGTTGCCCAGACTGGGCTCAAACTTGGCGATCCTCTTGTCTCAGCCTCCTGAGGAGCTACAATTATAAGAATGTGCCACTAGCCCTGGCTAGAGCACACTGTTTTTGAAGTTAGCACCTTTACATTATCTTTGTCTTACCTGCATTCCTGAGTGAATCAATAAGCTCTCAGTCTTATTTGTTGATTTAATAGTTGAAGGTGACAGGGACAGGCTAGCATTTTCCTGGCTTCTTTGGTCAGTGAACACCTCCCCAAGAAAGGTGATATTTTGTCCGGGTCTCAGTGTTCTCTGGTCTGCTTCCTTCTTCCTTTCCCTAAGAAGCTAAATTCCATCAAGAGGATACAACCAAACTAGCAATATAAACTAACAGGACACTGAAATTCACCAGAGGACACTCAACAGATAATTCATTTCTGACACGAGAATTATGAGACAAGTGTATGAAGACAACACCCAATGCCTTTCCAACAAATAAGATTCTGTGTTAAAAGGACAAAAGTACTGACTGGGGACATTTCAGATGAAGAAATAACTGTGTTAGCCTCACTGCTCTTTGACATTTGCATCTGTGACTTGCAGAGGCCCAATGGAAAGCAGACTGCCGGTATCCACAGAAAGCCATTCCAGCATAAGAAAGTTCTTTTGCCTAAAGCAAAACAGATGTGCAAGAGGGACAAAGTGGAGTTTCTTAGGGGTGCACTAACATTCAGAATTACATAGCTATCTCAGGAAATATGTACTGAAGTGATGAATATAGAATCCTGATCACTCTTTGTCCCTAAAAATGCAATATAAAGAGCAGAAACTTTTATCTAGAAAAATGTTAATTATTACTATAGATGAAAAACTTCAATTTATATTCACATTTCATCTGTGTACATATATATTTTTAAGCTGGAAGGATATATGCCAACTGAACTAACCCTGCACCGGAGGTTTAACTATCCAGAAATTGTGGTCAAGAGCTGCCTGACAGATGTGGATTCAGATCCACTTGACTAATGAGCAATTACAAAGGTTGCTACATCTTTGCAAATGCTTCCAAGCAGGCAAGAGCATACCCGGGTCATTTGCACATGTGTCCACACATAGGAGCCACAGGCAAACGGACCTGGAAACAGAAAAGCACAGCCAGCTTCCTTCTTTGAGTTGTAGGTCAGAAATCACAGAGTAGCAAACAGGTGTTCAGCTTCTTTGAGGTCCTGGAAAAGACAAAGAGCAACACAAGCCAGAGCACAGGCACTGAGCAGGGAGGAGTGTGCTATATGTTGAAGGGCAGAGAGAAGAGGACTTACAGTAGGAGAGGGGAGAGCATGGACAAATGCCTCCACAAGCAGCCATCTGAACCAGGCTGGAAAAGATGCTGCAGGAGTCTTGAAGTTTGATCAAACTATAAAATGTATATATGTAATAGACTGGAAATAGCTAGCTACACAGCAGTCAAGATCAATTTAGTAGACAAGAATGCTAAGATGATTAAAACCATCCCACACATTTGGATGGTCACATTACAGAAATGAAGTCACAGGAACATTTTGTCCAAGCACACACATAAAAACATTACACATAGCATTAGATGTAGCTTAGAGAGCTAGAACTGTCCAGGAAATATAGCATATAATAATAATATTTGATGATGATGATAAAAGGTCTACACATTATGAATATACAGTACAGACAGAATAAGCACACATTTTTCACTAAGTTTTTCTACTCTTACACAAATTAAACTTTAGATATAGTCTCTACTTAAACTACACAGCGTTTATCACTTAAAACACATAGCAGTGATTTGTGATCATCTAGACAGTCATGCAGTACTGTGAAAATCTTCACTTTTCTCATTTTGTATTTATTATGAGCATTAGCAGAATAGTGTTCTGTTCACTTTCTTCCAATTTTACTAAACATAACGTATTTGCTAAAACTGTACAGTATTTCAATATTCAAAACTGCTTGAGTGAAACAAAAGGATTACAAAACACAAATGCTGAATGCTAATAAAACCACCTATATAATGATGTATTTAAAAAGAATGAGCCCAGATATGGATTATATGCAGAAATGGAGACTCCACAACTGCACTGGGTTGATAGGATGTTTTCAGTTTTAATATCTGCCCACTTCCTCTACTTCGCTGAGTGATAGTAAGCCTAAGACGTCTGCAGACCTGCCACTTCTGATGGAAAATGTGCAGAGTCAAAAAAAAAAATGCTGCTAATGAAAGGTTCTGGCATCTGAATTTAATAATCAGATGGCATTTGGAGCCTAGTTTTCAACAGTATAGATGCTTAAACAAATCAAGCTGAAATAATACATAACTCAGTGCATGTATTTCAACGGTGATTATTCTCATTTTACATGTTCATGTGCAACCTCTTAGGAGATACTCTTAAAAGCAACCTCACAGGAAGAAGAGTGAGGCTGTGGTTCACAAAGGACCACACTGAAGTAAGGAGGATGCACCAGTGCAGTCCCCTCCAAGTTGCTGTCAGCCATCTGCCACAATACCAGGCAACCTGCAATGCCCTCTCCTCTCCTTTAAAAGCTGTTTGGTTTTTTTTTTGTTTTTGTTTTTTGTACTGGGGATTGAACTTGGGTCCTTGCACTTGCAAGGCAGGCCACCAAGATAAAAGCCAGGTTTTTAAAAATCCTCTGAGAATGCCATTTGGGAATATTCTTCCTCTTCCCAACTCGTTTCTCATCTGCTCTTCAGTTTTTTGGCATTGGCTGTCATTTTTGACATAGGTTTACAACATATTCTCTAACTCAATTATATCTTCTTTGAAGACAAGAAATGATGGGTTATGTCTTTTCATTTCTAGAGAAACTTTCCTCAAAGTTTACGGTCCTTGAATCATCAGAATTGCCTGGTGTTTGATCAGAGTACAGCTCAGAGAACTGGAAGCTATACAGAGGGAGGCCCCAGGAAGCTGCTTTTTGGACATACTATCGTGGTGACTGTTAGGGATGCTAAAGATTGAGGACTACTACATACAAGGACTATGCAGCAGGACTACCAGCACTGTAAGCAGAATTAGTATCAATAAATATTTGTGGACTATATAAAGGCATACAGAATTAAAAAAAAAAACAACCAAACAAACAAAAAGTATGTGCACCATTAACAAGTTAAGATTATGTAGTCTTGATCAATACATACAAGAAGAAATGCTCAACATGACTGACCATTAGAGAAATGCAAATAAAACACTAAGATTCCATCCTACCCCAGAAAGAATGGTCATCATCAAAAAACCAAACAATAACAAATGCTGGCAAGGCTACTGGAAAAAGGAACCCTTTACATTTGGTAGAAATGGAAATCAGTATGGAGAGTCCTCAAAAACTGAAACTATTCCCCTTCTAGGTATCTTCCCGAGGAAGTTACAGACATGAGATTATAGTGGTAGGTACATGTATGCCTATGTTTATAGCAGCACAATTCGTAAGAGCTAAATCTTGAAAGGGGCCTATATGTTCATCAACAGATGAATGAATAAAGAAACTGGTATTTCTCTATCATCGAGTACTACACTGTTATAAAGAAAGATAAACTTGAATCACTTGTAGGAAACCTCCTGGCCTTCTTTCTCCATGAAGCCCCTTTTCTTGTAATAGGAGACTTGAGGTCCCTGGCTTTGTCTGCAGGAGCCACTGGCTCTGGTGGTCCCTTTCAGCATCAAGATCTGAGTCTGAAATTCTTGCTTCTGACAGCCTCAGGTACATTCTTCAGGAGAAAGTTGTTGGTGGCTACAGCAGTTACAGGCACTCAGCTGGGCTGTGAAATGTAGAAAACCATCCGCTGCAGTTGTGGGGATGTCTCAGGGTAAAATCCTATTGAGACAGTCTGTCCAAGAGATTTCTTGGACTCTCATTGCACTGTGAACTGAAGGACATGGACTCGTATCTCCTTCTTTTACTGCCCAGTGGGGCCCAGTGAAGAGGCTGCTCCATACAAGTATTGCTGATTCAAGGGTTTGAATTCCCAGCTCAGGTACCTGACTCTGTTCGGCTCCTGGATAGGGTTCCCTCCTATGTTACTGCCACCTTGCTGCAGTCATAGTCATTTTACCCCTGGAACTCCAACATCAGAAAGACCCACCCTGGGTGGCTGTGGGTGGTCCATGAACCTTAGCTCCTGGTGACACTCTTGTGAGGTAGTTACACTTACTGCGAGAGGGGTTACAGCTCTGCTTACTCACCAGTGACCTTAAGATAGGGAGAGAATCCAAGTGGCCTAACCTAGACACTGGAGTCTTATAAAAGCTGAGTATCTTCTCTGCCTCGAAGCACAAGAGAAGGCATAGAAGTTTTGCATATAAGGGATCCGATAAGAGCCAAGTTCTCTGTTGCTGGCTCTAAGCTGGAGGGGAACTGGGGCAGGACTTGAGAGACTGAAGGCCTCCATGCGGAGGAGCAGGGACTTTCATCCTATAGCCACAGCTAACAGCCATGCCAGTGATGTGCGTGAGCTTGGTGGCAACTCTTCCCAGGTAGGAATCCAGCCTGGAGGCTCCTTGATCTCTGTCTCAGGAAACCCCAGCAGAGAACTGTCTGGCCATTCATCTAGCAATTAGGAGATAGGCAGTGGTGCTATTAGAAGCTGCTAAATTCCATGAAATTTGTTATTTGGAACCTGCAGCCCTCTGGGAACGTCAATAGCTGTGTTCTCCTTGGCTCTCAGACTCTAGTGCAATCAGGTCTCCACTTGGGACAGATGAAGGATGGTCGTTAGGCAGGCAGAAGTAAGGAAGGACCATGAGGATGACTGTTGTCCTATTTCACCATCCTGGCCAATCCCTGCTTCCCTCCTTCCCTGTGTATGTCCACCCGACCCTACACCTGTGAAATCTTCCTTTGTCTGGTGGGGCACCGTACTTCATTCTAAAAGTCTCTATGTTTAACCTATATCCTTTATGCTCCCAGGACACTACTGGGCTTCAACATGAGCAATAGAAATAGGAATATCAACAAATGTTATTATGGAGATCCTGCAGCACTTTCCAGTCAGATCTGAAGCAATTGATAGGTATATCCTTAAGAATGTAATAGAAAAAACAGCTTGGTGTCACGATGCATGCCTATAATTCCAGCACTCAGGAGGCTGAAGCAGCCTGGGATACACAGTGAGAACTTATTCCAAAAAACAAAACAAAACAAAAAAGTAATGAGTCTAATTAAGATCCTTGACATACAACCAGGGATGCTCAGACTTGAGCATTTGGGATGGAGACAGCTGCAATGCTGGATGCTTTGTTGATATCTGAGAGGAAAACTCCCATTTCTAAGGTTCAGGAATGGCCTCCATCAAACTATAAGGTACTTGTCAAAATCATGCTCTTGGTTTCACATCCCACTTTCCTTGTGTTTAAATGGAAAGAATCTACCAAAGCTCCTTTTCATTTTTGAGAGAGGGGACATGATTTTCAAGTGCCTTGCTTGATCCCCTATCCTAACTAATCCTCCCTTTCTCCTAGGGCCACTCTGCTCAATCCTTTGTTTAGGCCTAACTTTATTCTGCTTTGCACTGTAAGTGGCCATTTACACATGTTCCCCTCTCCCACCCCACCTCATCAGTTGCTTGGGGGTAGGGGCCATGTCCTCAATGTCTGCATAGCATGCACTCAGTACGTGCTGCAGGAGTTCAACTTCTTTATCGGGTTGTTGGATTTATAGCTGAGATTTGTCAGGTTTCAGGTCCTTTGATCCGGGGAGATGAGGACCAGGTGGCAGCCACAGCTCAGTTCACTCCTGCAGCTCCTCACAGGAGCCAGGGGCTGTAGGAATTGATGGTCCCACAATCTCAGGAAGCTGAAAAGAAGGAAGCCAGTTTAGGGGCTACCTCCCCTCCCACCCTCAGCAACAAGCAGGACTGCTTCGCTAATGTGACCTTTCCTTGCCTAGGCAGAGGCCAAGGGCATTCCCTGCAGAGCGAATATGAAATAACTCAGTTGCTGTTTCAAAGCAGAAAAAAGAGTGGTGGTGGTAAAACATAAGGAAAAGCCTTTCCTGGATTTGTTTTTTGTAATGCATGCTGTAGGAGAAGTAGTATGAAGATAAAATATGCAGTAAAACCTGAACCATGAAGAAAAGCACTTCTCACTCATCTTTATTCTACATCTAATCATGCATTCAATCACTCAGCAAACTGCATAAACCCTGACCCAAGGGTCTCTGGGCAAGAACCCTTCAAAGGCCATCTCCACATCCCAATGCCTGGAAGACAGCAAGAGCTTGGGACAGTGCTGTTGGGAAGCCAGAGAGCCTGCCGGGGTAGCAAAGGCAGGAAAGCAGACACGAACTGAAGGCTGGACAGCAGGGTGACACACCCTGGCAAAGGGCTCAGATGGGCCAGCGTGGCTTCCCAGAAGAAGCCACAGGATTTGGAAATCCTCTGGTGATCAGTAGGGTTGCCATGGTGTGAATGTTTGTGTGCCTCAAAATGCCTCTGTTGAAACTTAACCAGGAGGCATTAAGAGGTGGGGCCATTTGGAGGGTGATTAGGCCCTGGGGCTCCTCCATAACAATGGGACTCAAGGGCAAGGACTCTTCCTTTCCACTTCTGCTCTTATGTCCCTTCAATAAGCAAAGACACTCTGTCCCTCCCCTCCAGAGAGTAGCAACCATCCTGGAAGCAGAGGACAGGACCTATACAGACACCAGATCTGCCAACACCTTGATGTTAGACTATCCAGCAAACTCACTTTCAAGAACTATGGGAAATAACTCAATTTATTTTTACACATTGCCTAGTATGTGAGGTGTTGTTAGAGCTGCAGGAATGGACTAAGGCAGGAGTGTTCAGGGACGAGGGCTGATTGGAGTTGAGTGCAAAGCAAATGAATGAAAGAATTACCCACTGATGGGCACAGACATATTTTTAAATGTCATCAGGAGATTTCCAGTGTCCTCCTGGCAGTAGCCATTGTGGTTGCTCTATGGTTTCCTCCACTGTCCAGGCTTATTGGAGCACTTGGTTGTCAGTGAGAGGACAGAAGAGCAACGTGTGAGAAGGGGTTGGTTCCCACTCCACAGAGTCAGTGATGAGGCCCAGCTGCACCGGGCTAGCAATCGTGGAGAGTTAAATTTGGGGGAATCATAAAGCTCACACGAGGGAGCAACTTTACATGCAAGGAGGGCTGGAAGGAATTGCTAGTCACTTTTGGCCTTCTCCAACATGAGGTCTCTCACAGGGTGGAAGCCAGACAGGAAGACTGAGGGCATGAAAGCACTTCAAACTAGCTACAATGATTACACACACAGTCAATGTGGAAAAGCCAGTCATACGGAAATGCTGGTTTGCTGAACACCAGGAAATCCGCACCGAAGAAAGGTTTTATGAGTACAGCAAATGTGGGGAAACTCCTTATGCACAATGCCAATTTCAATGAAACATCACAGAATTCACAGTGGAGAAAGGACTGAGTGTGACATTTGTGGAATTATTTATGGATAGCTCCACACTCATTAAACATCAGAGGTCAAGCGGGAGAAAGGTCTTGTAAGTAAAGTAAATATTCTGTAGGTCTAATCCACATTTGCTAGGCATCAGAGACCACACACTGGAGTAAGGGCTTATGAGTGCAGCATGTGTGGGGAATTCTTTAGGTTCAACTCCACACCCAATGAACACTGGGAAAGTTCACTTGAGAAGGTCCCTACAAAGGCAGTATATCAGTCACTTTCCTGTTACTGGGATACAATATCCAAAACTCATGGTTAAAAAATGAGAGGTTTATAGGACTCATAGTTTCTGAGAGTTCAGTCCATGGTCAGCTGGCTGGAAGGCAGAAATAGCATGGTGCAAGGGCCTGGTGGAGGAAAGCTGCTAAACATATGGTAGCCAGGAAACAGAGAGGGTGAGAAGAGCCAGGGAGAGAGATGCACTCTCCAAAGGCATACCCCTAGTGACCCACTTCCTGTACCCAGTCCCACTTCCAAACAACACAGTCAGTTGTGAATGCATCTACGGATGAATCCACTGAGCAGTTCAGCACCCCTGTGATCCAACTGCCTTTAGAAAGCCCAATCTCTGAACATATGAGACCTTTGGGGGATATTTTAGATCTGAATCATAACAAGCATTGGACGTGAGAAACCCTTTAGGTACTACTGCACACTCATTAAACATCAGAGAGTTTGCACCAGAAAAAGACCTTATGAGTGAAGTCAATGTAGGGAATTTGTTCAGTACAGCTCTAATCTCACTAAACATTAGAGAAATCATACTGGAGAAAGGCTGTATGAATGCAGTGAGTGCGGAAAGCCTTAGCCACAAAATATACTTCTTAAGCACCAGAAAGTACACCCTGAAGGTAGGCTCTACAGGTGCAGTGGAGGCTGGAAGGCCTTCAGTGCAAGTCCCACCTGGTGCAGCACCAGAAAACCCACACTGGGAATGTGGGGAATTCTTTGGGTACAGTTTCATTAAGCACCAGAGATTTAACAATAAAAAAATTTACCATTGACCACTTTAATCAGACAGTTCATGTTGTGCAAATGCACATATTAATACAGTTAATCTCTGGGACTCTTTTACCTTGCAGAAGTAAACCATTCCTATTAAGAATTCATTCCACAAGATCCCAATAATGAATGTAACTGTACTGTATACCTAAAATGTACCAATAAACTTAATGAGGAAAAAAAAAGAATTCATTCCCCTTAAAATTTTTTTAACCTGCTGTTACATGACTAGTTAAATTTACTACAGACTGCTATGCAGCAGCTGAGGAATAGAGGAGATAAATACAAGGGTTTCTCAACTTCAGTCGTATGGACATTTTGGGTGGAAAATTCTTAGTTGTACAGTTGTTCTGTGATTTGCAGGATGTTTGATAACACCCTTGTCTCTACCCTACTAGACGCTAACTCATGTTATAATCATCAAAAAGGTCTCCAGAAATCACCAAAATAGCCCCACTGAGACCTGTTGATCTATGCTTACTGACCTGCAAAGACCACCAAAATAGATCATTGAGAGAAAAAAAAAAAAAACACATGGAAAAAAATTATATGATACATCCAGGTATATGAAAAAGTATTATATGCCATACATCCATATTTGGTAAGGAAACACCTTTTTTATGAAAAAAAATAAAACAAAATTTCATAACAAAATAATAGGAGAACAACAATAGTTAATACACTGTGTATCACTGTGCTCAAAGTAGTTACTCAGAGTATAAAACAGAGATTCTTACAAAGAAGAGATAATAATACAAAATTTTCTTTTCAACAATCTAGGGTTAGCTAGTAGGACAAATGAAACACATTTACATATATATATTATCATAATTCTGAAACAATAGACTATGTAATTTGGGGACATATTTAAACTTCTCCCTACTTCCTATTTATCTCTTTTTTTTGTGTGTGTGTGTGTATGTGTATCTATCTATCTATCTATCTATCTATCTATGGTGTTTCTCATATAAGAGAAACCATGCAGTATATTTACGTTTGTGTGTCTGATTTATTTCACTTAACATTACATTCTCAGGTTGCATCCATTTACCTATGAATGCCTCAAGTTTATCTTTGTTTATGGCAGTGTAGGACTCCATTGTGCATAAATATCATGTTTTCCTTTTCCATTTATCTCCTGTTGGACATAAATGCTGTTTTCGAAATCTAGCTATTATAAATTATAGTGCCATAAACACGGATATGCCTGTATCCCTGAAAATATAATTATTTTAACTCTTTTGGGAAGGTACCTAGAAGGAAGATAAGTACATCAAATGGAATTTCTAGTTTTAGTTTTTTGAGGAATTTCCACACTTATTTTCATGGCAGTTGTACTAGTTTACATTCTCAACAACAATGTACAAGGGTTCCTATTTCCCCATATCCTCACCAGCATTTGTTATTGTTAATTTTTTTAATGCTTGCTATTCTTTCTGGGTTAAGATGACATGTCAGTATAGTTTTAACTTGCTTTTCTCTGATGGCTAGAGATGATGAGCATTTTTTCATGTATTTAAGGGCCATTTGTACTTCTTCTGGAAAGTATCTATTCATTTTGGTTACCTATTTTTTGATTGGGTCTATAATTTTTGGGGAGTCTTTTTGAGTATTTTATGTCTTTTTGATGTTAGCCCTCTGTTCAAGGAATAGCTGGCTGATTTTTTTCCCCATTCTGTAGGTTTCTCTTCACTCTGTTGATAGCTTCCTTTTCTGTGCAGAAGCTTTTTAATTTGATATGAACCATTTGTTGATTCTAGGTATTATTTCTTGTGCCACCGAGGTCGGGAAGGACAAGATTATTAACATGGTTCCCTCTATGGAGAGGGGCCACAGCTGGAGTTAGAGTGAATTCTGCCTTTCTGTGCAATGCTTGTATTTACAAAAATAATGGAAATGGAAATGTACCTGATGTTAAAAATTGTTAATGAATGGAAATTGAAGAGAGGGAGAAAACATGTGTAAGCTACTTCTTGACAAAGTTTAGTGTGCTAGTGAAGCAGAATTGAAGGAAAGAATTTTTAGGATGTGGGAAAACTGAGCACTGCTAAGTTCAGTCAAGTTATAATTTCATATAAAGCACTATGAAAATAAAGTGAATAACTTCTAAAATGCTTGCACTTATTGGCTCAATATTTCAGTGATGGTCCGCCAGCAGTGACTTTCCCATACAGCTAAGTATGCATGAAACGATGATAGAATTTCCTTTTCTGTGTCTCCACTGCATGCCTCTTTAATTTGGGTTTCTTTGGTGTGTGTACGGCTTTCTGTGACCACGGCACTGATGCCATTGTGGAAACTGTCAGTCTTCCCAGTTAGACAGACGTGAGAAACGAAGTGGACTGTGACTGTGTTTGGTCTGGCAATGACCTGCTGTGCTGCAGGAGCGTATTTGTTTTTCAGTAATTTGTTTGTCATTTTTCTCCATAATCTATGGAACATTTATTTCCCCTGAAGCAAAAGGATCTGAAATGTCAGAGGTTTCCCTTGGTTCTGAGGGGGTAATGAATTGTTGAGAAAAAGAGATTTTCTTACATGCTATTTTATTATGGTATGAGTCATTTTGTGACCTTCTGCTGCTTTACAGTGGTAATGAATTTTGTGACAAACCTAGAAACCTGGGTTTCTACTATTTGTTAAAATAAAAGGGGTTGAGGAATAACTTTGACCTGGACCTTTGTAGAATTACTCAAACAGAGATTTTGGAAAAATTGATGAGTTTGGTCTTTACAGAGACACTCTAATTTATTACTGTCATTTAGGCACTGTACAGGTCTATGTCACATAAACACACCAAACAATTAACTGCAGACCCAAGGATTGTACAGAGATTTCAATACTCCTGGGGGTGGGGTGCTGGCCCCAGAGACTCCTGCCTGATCACTGAGCTTCACTGCTTTCTCTTTGTTGTTTAAAAAATTTAGTTGTAAAAGTAATACATATACTGAATGAATATAAAGGATAATAAATATTATCCATAATCACTCCCCTAAACTAATGGACTACCATAGCATTTCTATCTATTCCTTCTAGTATTGTTTTGACACCTGTGTTATTTTTTTACACAATTCTCAAGATACTCCATGTTTTTTCTCTTTTAAATATTAGATAAAGAGTATGCTTCCAAATCTCTTAAACACTTTGAAGGTCAACTATAGGAAGACTAATTTTCTACCATTTCCTTTCTGAATTTCAGTTATGTTATTAGATATTTTTCTCACATTCTCCAAAGCTGTAGATGTCTTTTTTGTTATTTTTGAGGGGAAAGAAATCAGGCTCCAGATTTAGCTAATAAAAATTGTGCTGCTCTAAAAATGAGTATGCATGTATCACTGTAATATGATATCTTTAACTCTTTGGGGAAGATACTTAAAGGAAGAATAGCTGGGTTGAATGGAATTTCTTGTTTCAGTCTTTTTTTTTAGGAATGTCCATCTTGATTTCCATAGTGGTTATACTAATTTACATTTCTACCAACAATATAGAAGGCCCCCAGCTGGGCCAAAGCCTTGCCAGCACTTGGTATTATTTAATTTCTTGATGAGGGCCATTCTTTCCGGGGTAGGGTTGGACAGAATCTAAATTTTATTTTAATTTAGTTTTCTCCCATGATCAGCAATGTTGAACATTTCCATGTTGAACATGGAATTAATGGCCATTTGTATTTCTTCTTTTGAGATGTATCTATTCATTTCAGTTGTCCATTTTTGTTTGTTTGTTTGTTTTTTGGTACCAGGGATCAAACTTGGGTCCTTGTGCTTGCGATGCAGGCGGCAGAAGCACTGAGCTAAATCCCCGGCCCAGTTGTCCATTTTTGGATTGTTAACTATGTGAAATGAGACACACAGTCTTAACTATTACATGGTTTCTCTTACATGAGAAGCCCAAAAAACAAATAATCAAAAGATAATAGGAAGTAGGGAGACAGATCTTCCTCAAATGGGAAGGGTATCAAGAGATGGAGGAAGTGGAGGGGGAAAACGGGAGGGGGAAAAAGGGAAAGATGCAGCCAGGACAGAAAAGGATGTAAAAAGAGTTAAGATGTATTATGCACACGTACCAACTCCCCATGATGAATGTAATTATTATGTACTGCAAATACATACTAAAGAAAAAAGGAAGATGAGTCCAGAATGCAGGATAGGCTCATATAATGATGATGGTGTGTAGGAGTACTGTGGTCCTTCAGAACAGTGGGTGTCTCAGCTCTACTCTGACCAGCCAAACAAATTCATGAATGTCAAAACCCAGGCCAGAGTAACCTCTCTGCCACTTACAGAAGCAGGAGCATGGGGACCACCCTACCCACCCTTACAAAAGTGGCACTGTCAGTCACCCGGTCTCTCTACACTTTCTCTCTCTGGGGGCTTTGTGGAGGTTTGTCTACAACAATCCACAGCACTTTCGCAAGTTCAGAAGTCCTGGAAAACAGAAGCCTCAGCCAGGTCAGAGAGGAGCTGGGTAGGAGAAGTGTTAGTTTACTCTTGATTTGTGAACCATTTCAAAAATATTCAAATTGCTGTCCTTTGTGGAAGTGTGTATTTTCTTTCTGAATGTTTACTTAACAGAACATCAGGGGAAAAAGGATAAGCAACTAAGCTTCTGAGATGAGCTCTAAGATCTTCATACTTTGCTGGGTTGAATATACTTTTATTTTTTCCATCAAATCTATCTTATTACTTTAGGATTAAAAAAATGGGGGTTTGGATAATCAGAAAGATAATGTAAATTGCTGCACAAGTAGCTTAAAAAGGAGCTTGGGGGAAGATTTCTAAACACTTTTTCCTCTCCCCTCCTTCCCAGGGCTGGGGATTGAATCCAGGGCCTTGTGCATGCTAGGCAAGTGCTGTCCCACTAAGTAAGCTACATGCTCAGCCATGAAATTTCAGGTCTTGTATCTTTCTCTTTAAATGTACATCACAAAAATATTTAGTCTTAAAGAGAATATTTTATTGTAAATATTTTAAATTTTAAATCTTGGACTTTAAGTTGGATGGAAAGTCCACACACTTAGGGACTCTGCTACTCAAATCGTGGTCAGAGAACCAGCAGGGCAGGTTCCCACTACTAGGCAATACCTCAGAAATGTTAGATCCAGGCCTACCAGCCCACTGAATCAGGTGATTTGAATGTGTACTGGAGTCTGAGAGGCCCTCGTCTATGAGCAGAGCAGGAGTCTGGAATGCAATTGTTTGTCACCAGGTGGTCACGGGTGAGTATCTAGGAGATGCAGGGAAGCTAGTCCTATTCATAGCCTGCTCTTTTCTTTCAATATAACAGCCTGATTTCTAGTATTATCTTTTTTTCAGCAACCCCTTATTGATCATTGGCATCTGACACAGCTGCTGAGAGAGACTACAGCTCAGATAACTATATGTAACTTTTTGAAGTGGGCAAACAATGCTAAGATTGTTATCCTCCTGGTTTTAAGTCAGGTAGAAGACGGCTGGTGTGAAAGCACCTGAAAGGTTGGCATGTGGTACTGACAATGCTGCACATTTCGACAGAAAAGATCAGTAGCTCTACAGAGTGCCTTTTTCTCGCACTTCACTTTCTAGAAATAAAGCAGCTTATGGGTAAAATAAATTCCCAGGAGTGTTCAAAAGAAGGTCCAAGATCGGGAATATGTTCAGTTTAACAGTTAGGGGAATTTAAACTCAAACCGAGTTGGTTTTTAATTCACCTGACGAAGTGCCATTAAGCTGTTGAAAAGAAAGCAGGTACACCATGACGGTAGAGGTGATGTCACCCTTGGAGCTGCGGAACCATCCATAGTTTGGAAAGTGGGTTTCTAAGAAGCAAAATGTAAAATTATGAAAAAATGTAGTTCTTAGATTTGCTTACATACTCTTCCAAGAGTCCAGTGATTTATGTGCACCTCTTTTCCTTTCTTTTCTCTGGTTTCCACTGTCAGTATTTTCATTTTAAAAGAATGTGTATTCATTTGAGCTCAGTACAGGGTAAATGCTGCTCTTTATAACTGGTGGAATAATTAAGAAAAAAATAACATTGCAAACTTGAAAATATGGCTGAAATTAGGTAAACGAAAAGGCTTAGATTAATTTTTAATCTAAAGGAATTTTTATAAAATAAAATAAAAGAAAGTCTGAAAAGAATATTAGACTCCAAATAATCATAACTTCCTGTTTCAGTCACTATAAATTTATACCAGTGTCAGTATCAAGTAAACTTCAGTCTGTCAAACTTGCCGTCAATTAAGCCAATCTAAACTTTCTTATGTCTTACTTTATAAACAAGCATTTGCTATTACAACCAAGTACCTTTGACATTTATCCAATTTCTTTTTTAGAGGTCCTTTTTTAAAGGTCTATTAAAGCCTTTTCCAAGTCTTCACTCTTTCTTTTTTCTTTATATGAATGGGACATTAATTTCACAGCTACTTTTTGTTGTACCGCTGTTCTAGATGCTTTTATACAGATATCAGCGCCAAGGGCAAGATGCCTGTCTCATGGAACTTATATTTCATGCAGGAGAAGATGACAGACAAATACTTTTAAATGATTATTCCAGGTATGTGCTATAAAGAAAAGGCAGGTATAGGAAACAGGAAGAGAGTTCAGAGCGCCTGGAGTGCAGCACATTGTCAGCAACTATTAGTTTCTTTTATTTCTTTCAACTCCCTTACTTCTGAGGAGGCTCTGAGGAAAGAGGGCAAGAAGCATGCGTAAAGGATGATGGAGACAACGACGACGACGATGATGATACAAACACTGACCAAAACAACTTTCATGAGAAAATAGTATGGCACCTCAGCAAGTAAGTGTAGAAAACGAGAGAGATTATAATGGACTAATCTAGAAATAAGGGCAGGTTACAGGACAGAAAGGGAACCCCCAATGGAGAGCCTCTGTCATGGTTGTGAACCTATCACTGTAAAGACTGAGGTACACTATAACAGAACTACTGAGGTCAGTGTGAGAAGAACTTACTGAAGAAAGACAGTAACAACTTGGTGCTCTTGCTGTGATCAAATGAAATATTAATTCTATAAAAGCAGAAGTTAAAAAATAGGAAAACTTTTTTGGACTGAAAAGTCTATTAAAAAAAACAACAGTAAAGAAAGATTTTCCATATTGCATTTTGAAATGCCCTTGGAAGAACTAAGGAGAAGCTGAACCAGATCTATAAAATAAATATAAACAAAATAAATGCAATGAAGTAAAACTCATTCCAGAATGTAAGGATAAATGACAAATCTCAGTGAGCCCTCCCTCTAAAAGCAGCAAAACATACTACATAAGTTTATTTTAAAAAGAAAACAATTTCAAGTGCAGTGCTGAGATGGTAAAAAAGCAAGCTTGAAGATTACATACTGACGAATGCGCTGCTTTCCAACCCACATGGAATTACCATGTTGCCACAAATGACTAGAAAGTTGGACAAATTTTCAGAAGCAACTGTTGTTAGGCACTCAAAAATATGCAAAATAGAATCACAATGATATTATATACCTTCTAGCATGGATAGAACTAGAAACTACCAATGCCAATGTTGGTAAGGAAGTAGAATAATACTAAAGTCTGTTCGACTGGATTAAGAAAAATGGGCACAGGCTCCTTATAAGAGACACTCTTAGAACTGTGAGAAGGTGGAGAGGTGGTGTTGGAAAAGGTTGAAACAACTATCCCATGAGAATATCATCCAGAAGAGAAATAGAGCTGTTGTACTTCAATCCAAATCAGAAAAAAAGGGACTTTCAGACCAACATAAATAAACAAACAAACAAATAAATAAAACTTTAGGGGGAAAAAGATCACTTTTCTATGGTAAAATTAAATAAAAGAGCAAAGAAGACAACTTGAAAATGCATTCTATTCTCAGACAATGCCATTAAGATAACATTTAAAAATAAAAAGGATAAATGGCTATACATCTGCAACTTTTAAAACGTATTTTGAAATAACTCATGGGTCTAAAAGAACATTTTTTATAATGATAATAATTTGATAGTAAAATGATAAAAATATATTAATATGGCCTTCCTATAATCCTAGCATTCTGAGAGGTTGAGGCAAGAGGATCACAAATTTAAGTCCAGCCTGGGCAACTGAGCAACTTAGGAAGTCCCTGTCTCAATATTTGAGAAAGGGCTAGAGATGTAGCTCAGTGTGAAAGTTTAAATACTTATTTTTAAAAAAGAGTTAAAACTGAATATATTTCAGTTGAATTTTCAACTTATGTCATAAAGGGAACAACAGGCAAAAAGTATAAATTACTGGCATAAAAACAACATATAAATCAAGAGAACAGAAGAGATGTAGAAGCAAACCTGCATAGGTGCCAGGGATGTAGCTCAGTGTTGCCACCTCTGCCTGGCAAATCCAAGATCCTGAGTTTGATTCCTGGTACTGGGGAGGGGGGATTATATATATATATATAATCCTGCACAGGTGAGAGCAGCGATTGTCATGAAGGTGCCAAGAACACTCCTCCATGGGTAAAGGAGAGTCTGTAATGGGTGATCTTGGGAGAAAGTTGGATATCCCCAAAGAGTAAAGCTAGATCCTTACTTTACACCATACACAAAAATCAACCCACAGTAGATTAAAGATTTAAATGTAAAACTCCTAGAAGAAAACATAAGGATAAAGCTTTGTGATGCTGATTTTGGCAATGATTTCCTGGCTATGACACCAGAAGCTCAAGCAACAAAAGCAAAAATATACAAGACTATATCAAATGAAAATACTGCTCCATAGTAGTGGAAGAAATCAAAAGCAAAAAGGCAACAGAAAGTTTCCCCTCCTCTCTCTCCTGTCCCAGGGTCTTTGGTGGCCACCACTCTACTCTCTACTTCTGTAATCTTAACTTGTCTGGATTCCACAGGTAGGTGGTACTTGTCTTTCTGTGTCTGGCTATTTTACCTAATGTAGTATCCTCCAAATTCATCGGTGCTGACCCAAATGATAACATTTCTTTCGTTTTATGGCTGAATAGTATTCCACTGTGTGTAGACTGTTTTCTTTAACCATTTAGCTGTTGATGGACACTTAAGTTGATTTATAATCTCGCCATATGAAAAATGCTGTGATAGACCCGAGAACACAGACATCCCTTTGACATACCAATTTCATTTCCTTTGAATGTCAGTGGCAAAGTACCTAAATAAACATTTCTCCAAAGAAGACACACAAATGGCTAACTAGCATGTGCAAACATGCTCAGCATCATGCTCCAAGAATGATAGTGTGACAAGTGTGTTCAAAGTGACAAGAAGTACTTTGAGGAGGATTGAGGGCCATGTGTCTTTTACTATAACGCATTTTCAAATGTAAATGTTCACTTTATTTTATGATCACACCTCACTGAATAACCATTGGCAGCACTTTCTGTCAAATAAAAACATGACAGTTCAATCCCCAAAAAATAAAAAATAAGAATAAATAAAAACATGACAGTGTGTCCTTCTGCACCTTATTCATCAGATCTGGCACTGTAGGACCTCTGGCTCTCCCTCAAAGTCGTAATGACCGCGAAATGTAAATGTTTTGCATCAATGCAGGATATCAGGGCAGCTCTGACAGCAACTTCCAGACCTGCTTCAGAAAGTGGCATGAATGATGAGATAAGTGTGTTTGAAGCAAAGGGGAATATTTTAAGGGGGATTAATAGCAATGTGTCTTTTACTGTAGTAAAATTTAAGAAATTTTAACTATAATCCTAATTTTGGATCGCGTTTGGAGATCTTGGTTGAAAACTTTCTATTCTGCTCCCCCTGCCTCCTATTCTTCTCACAAGGCACTTAGTCTTGGTGTTTACCAAGCTTCCCCACTGTCCTACTTCTTAGGCCAAGGGACAACTGTTAGCCACTGAGGGTGACCACCAGGAAGGAAAGGGCTGCAAAGTGGCTACAGTGGTCAGAGGATTAGCAGCAAAACCTTGTTTGTGGGACACTGGCCTTGTGCACCTCAGAAGCAGCCATGTTGGGCCTGTGTGCAGTGCATCTTGTTCTGGTGCTGTCACCTCCCTGTGGCTGCTGTGGACCAGCCTGATGTAACAATTCAGGCAGTGAGCCTGGGCAGCTCATAGGAGAATGCCCAGGCTGAGTTGTCCACTGCTTCTAGGACCTGTCCCGCTCCGGGCCTTGATTCTCAATGAAAGGATGTGAGACTGGGTTTCAGCACTTCCCATGGTCTATGATCTTGGCCACATTATCTGTCCTCTTGGAGTCCTGCTATCTTTCTTTGCAAAGAACAAGAAGCTACCCCTTCCTGAGAGAATCAGGTGCACTCAGGTATCCTCCCTGTTGAGTAGCTGAGGACTGAAGAGCAGCACCTGAACTGGCATCTGACTGGCTGCCTGGGAGAGGGTATGTCCGAATTCAGTGAGGACTGCGAGTCATACAGATTCCAAACCCTAGTGCACCAAAGGCAGAACAAGAGTTTGTCTGTCTCTACTGATGCATAGTACCATTTCTAAACCTTCAAAGAGTTTCCAGTCAAACAGGAAGTACTAAAACTTCAGCCACTTTACAACTCACTGTGCAATTAGTAGATTTTTGTTTATTCTAGAACTAAAATAATTGAGTCATTCAGGGTCTTTCTCATAGATGATAGCAATATCGCATCTTTATGGTAACCTTGCTTGCACCGTCCTCAGTGTTCACACCAAACTTCCTTTTAGGGGTAACACTGGATCCATGAGGTTGTCTTGGGGGTAAGGTCCTTGGGGTGGTGGCACTCAACTTCTAGCCAGATGTGTCTGCAGGTGACTGACACATGGGTCAACTACCCTGGCCATCAGGACCCAGCTGTCTCTTGCCTGGGACCAAACACTCCAGTCAGAGGTTCTGAAGCAACCCTGCCACCAGCTGAGAGTAACATTTATTTGTGCTACAGTGGAGAGAAAATAGAAGCACCCTGTCACCCATCAATCCATCGAGTTTTCACAAAGCTTGTATTCTCCACAGGAAAGCAGTGCTGTACAAGGGCCTGCAATACTAATTTACCTTGGTTTTGTCATTGTGAAATTAGTGGTGTGTGCGTGTGCGTGTGTGTGTGTGTGTGTGTACAAATGACAAATATTCAAGAAGAAAACAAAGAAAAGGCAATTTATGGAATGGGATAAAATATTTGACAACCATATACCTGATAAGCAGGTAAAGGTTAAGGAACTCCTACAACTGTAATTAAGAAACGCCTACAACTCCACAGCAAAAACTCAACATACAAAAGGACCTGAACACAAGTCTCTCCAAAGAATGGTGGTTGCCAGAGGCTGAAGGAAAGAGAAGTGGGGAGCTGTTATTCAACAGGGACCAGGGTTCAGCTATAAAAGATGAACAAGACATGGTGCCTGGTGTTAACAACACTACATTGTACACTTGAAATTCTGTAGAACAGGAGACCTTGTACTAATGTTCTTACTATAATTTTTAAAAGAAGAGTAAATAAGAAGCAGAAATTAGTAAAATAGGAAATGCAGACAATAGGGAGGAAAAGAAAAGCTTAAAGAAGGTTCTTGAAAAAAGTAAGTAAAATAGGCAAATGCCTTAAAATATCACTCATGGAAAATTAGAAAGCACTAATACCGGATGTAATATTACGAAGAGATTATAGTGGTGGTAGTAGTATAAACCATGTGAAATTACTATGTTTGTAGATTTTAAAAAAGGTAAAATGTTGGCAATTTCCTATGGTTTACTCTAACAAAAGTTTATTTCAAATAAAATGGCTGCTAATAAATTTGAAAACCTGAACAAAAAGTATAAATTCATACAATTTGGGCTTTAGCAAACAGAAAATTTTAGTAACCCTGTGATCAAAAGTAATTGAATTAGGAGTTTATCACCACAAGAAAACACTAAGGTTAGGTGATTTTTATGCTTGAGTTCAACCAGCAACACACATTAATCTGCATCATCAGGAACTCTTTATAGGCACAGAGAGGGAACACCCTCCCAATTATTTTATGTCACTAGTATAACCATGGTCACAAGTCGTCACAAAGACAGCATAAGAAATCACAATTACAAGTTGCTGTTATATATACACATACAAGAATGCCAAATAAAATATGAATAAATTAAATCCACTAACATATAAATTGAGCTTATCTCTGAAGTACAAATTTGTTTATCATCAGAAAATTATATAAAAAAAAGGGAAATCCAGATGATCCTATCAATACAATTATCATAGGTAGCTAAATAAGACAGAAATGCATATACAGTCAGAAGGGGGTGGACTCTCAAGGAAGTCAGTAGAAAAAATAAAAGCATCAGAATTGTGGCTGGAGGCACATCTGAAGAAGGCCTGGCCTCAAGATAAAGATTCAATGGCAAGGCCTACATGCCTCCCTAAGGGATAAAGAATAACTCTTGATTATATTGTAATTAGCATCACCGGTTCCAGTAAAGGCCAGACAGACATGAGTCACACAGGTGGGTGACCAGAGCATCTGGACCCATCCCTTCCCCAAAATGCCTTTGTTCCTTCCACGTACCCTTGTTATATGACCCACCTCCTCCAGGATTAGGGCTATTAGCAGCTATTCTTATAAACCTGTAGGTTGATGGAGTTGGACCCATGTTGTACCCACATTGTGACTTTGCTATACAAATTACCCCTGACAAAGGGCCTTGGCAGCAACCCACTTCCGAGGCCCTCCTTTATTTTGATAGAGTTTCCTGTAGATAAGATGGCCCTAACCCCACATCCTAAATGACTCTTCCCGGCAGGTAATAAATCATTCTAAGGAAACAAAGACCTAATTTTCCTGCCACAAAGCTCTACCTTCACTAAAACATCTATCTCCACTATGTCCCCTTATAACCCTTTGACCATATAAAACCTCACCCAGCCAGCCCCTCCCCGCTGCTCACTGTCAGAGACAGCCCGACACCTCGTTCTCTATACCCTGTCCCCCTAATAAAAGCCTAGTTTCAGGTGTTCATGTCTCTGATTCAATTCCCATCTTCTCATCTCTCAGGAGCAATTCCTGCTTCCCAATAAACCTATCCTTCTCTTAACTTCCTTTGTCCTTTGAAATTCATTCTTCAATTTCAGGGGACATGAACTCAGTGTGTTCAACATCAGGTAGGTTGGGAATTATATTTTCTTTGATATCACATTCAGAACAATTTTGAAAAAAGAAACCAAACATCTATTCATGATTTTTTAAAAAATCCTATAAACCGAGCTACCCATCGTTAAAATTTCTAGGCTCTACCAGAATTAAAGACAAGCAGATAAGTGGCTGGCTGGAAAGGAGGAGGTCTGGCTGCAGGAGACCAGGGAGCAGGAAGCTAATAAGTCAGGGCTGCTATCAGAGGACAGGATCTGAGTGGATCTGGGGCCTACATTAGAAGCTGGGTCCTCCATGAGACCAGGCTGGGAGGGGACGTAGCTGTTAAGAGGTGGGGCTCAGTGCATAGTGGTTGGGTTTTGAGGGCACTGCTCTGGAAGGAGCTGATGCCACTTCTTATGGGCCCTGAGGAGTTTCCATCCCTGGGACCGGCTGTACCACATTCTCTCACTACCCAGCTCATGTGTGACCACTCACTCTTATGAGAACTTCCGTCATGACACCATCTGCCACATGACACAGACATGATGCTGGCACCAGAGCTGAGCAGATGATGGTGCCATGCTCCTGAAACCCCAGAATTGTGACTCACATGAATCTTCCATCCTTACAATTACCCTGCCCCAGGCATTTTGTTGTAAGAACAGAAAACGGACTAGTGGGGATATGGACAAGTGGCTACATGGGATACACCTCTGAGGCCCAGATTTGGAATGCTGTAAATTCTAGCTCCAATGTTTAACAGCTGTGGGGACATGTGACTCAATTTCTTCATCTGAGTTAGGCAGATGGTGGACAAGCTGACTGCTTGGGTCTTCCAGCCTCTGCCATCGTGTATCAGGAGCAGGCAGGCATAGCAGGTGACCTTGTGTGTCCCATCTAACTCCTATTCTGCTAGTCTTCATTTCAGGCAGAAAGACAGGAAGTTGATTTTCTGTTACTAATTCCCAATAGGCCCAGGAGAAATGAAAGTGGCTTGGAAATAATATATGCTACAGTCTTGGCTCTGCCGGGCCTATTCTAGTCAAAGGAGCTGATGGTCACTCAGGCACTTGTTAGCACACTTTCCTCCAGTGTGCACTAATCCTGACAGGAAGCACTGAGAGAGCTACACAGAGGAAGCCTGGCCTCCAGAGCCTGCAGGTCTAGGTGGGGAAGCCTATCAATAGGGTGGTTGCACATGAGGCAGCAAGAGCTCAGGTACTTTGAAATTCTAAGCACTTGGGGACTCAAGGATACAAGTGTGGGAGGATTGGGGAGGGCTTCCTGGAGGAGTGGGATGTAGCTGGGCCCTAAAGAAGGACAGAGAACAAAGGAAGATGAGGGTGGCTGCTGGAGGTTGTTTCAGTTGAATGAAGAGCTTGCAGGGGGCAGGTGGATATCTGCACTTGACCATGGGCAACCAGGAACCCTTCATGGCGGGAGGGGAGAGGCTGCGGCACTGCCTCTTTCAGACCAGTTTCTACCAAAAACTCGAGGCTCACGGGTCTCTGGACCTACAGCAGCCCCCATACAGTGTGGCTGCTGGTGTTCACCAGAGGGATAATCTCAGAAATCCAACAGCACACAACAATGGGAAATGGATTTGAATGTTGCTCTAAAGAGGACACAGGGTGGCCCAAGCACTTGAACCTGGATGACTCTCAGATGTCGAGGTTTGGCAACTGTACCCCAGAAAATGTGTGCCAGACAGAAGAGGGCTGGAGGACTGTCCTCTTGCCCTGTAATTATGAACATAGATAACCTCTAATTATAACCTGTAATAAGAAATACCCTGGCCTCTGGAGCTGTGGAGGGCGCTCAACTCTACCTTACATGTGTGAGCATGTGAGTACACATGTACATCTACATGCCTAGGGTGCACGAGAGTTCTGAGGACCACAGGAGGCCACGTCTGCCTCCCACTTGAGTTGTGATCCCAGATGAACAGCCCAAGTCCACCTGGCACCCGCAGGAAGGGAGCATATATGTTTCTAAGGCAAACTAAGATAAAGTGCTTCTCCTTGCCAAGCTGGCTGGGCCCTAGAGAAAGCATGGAGAAAGACAGCTCAGGCCTCCTCGCATCACCACGGCTCCCAATTAATTCTTTATATACAGGCAGGTGTTCCCATAAATCAGGTTCAACTGCACCACTTGAGGCCCAGCCCCTTGAGGGTTACTTCTGTCCACCATGTCCTGCTGTAGAGATGTTGAAGTGAGGTCAGCCTGTTGGAAAGAATGATCTGGAAGACATAAGGTATCTGATTTGTGTCTGGGTTGTCCTCAAGTGCTCATGCATTGGAAGCCTTGTCCTTGGAGGGGTGGTGTTGAGGTGGAGGGACCTCTAAGAGGTGAGGCCTTTCTGAGAGTTAGTGAGGTAGATGAGGGCACTGCCCTAGGACAGAAGTGATGTAGCTCCTGTGGAACCCCAAGTTAGTTCCTTTAATGGGCCTGGCCCCTCCTGCTCTCTGCTTTCCTGTCTTGCCATGCCATCTCTTCCAGTCAGACTCCTCCCATGACCTTGTGTGTCCCATCTACCATGGCATTATTGGCCATGAATTCCTCACCAGGTGCTGAGCTTGTGAGAGCCCTGATCCTAGATTTTCTGCTTTCAGAACTGTGAGGTAGATAAGCCTCTTTTCCTTATAAAACAACCAGACTTGGGTATTTTGTTACTACAATAGAATGTAGGCAAATCTGTGGGAAGACAGACCTTCTTAGGACTTTTTTAGAAGGGAAAACAAAGGTACCATCTGAACCAAAATACTTCCAAAGTTAACTCGAAAACAAAGCCTACAAAGATCAACAAAAAGTGCCATGAAAGCATAGGTCAGCAATTACAGCTCACATCTCACACAGGCACTGGGGCTGAGAGGGAATAAAAGCAGAACCAGACTTGGGGCTCTGAGATGATCAGTGACCAAGGTGACAATGAAAGGAGCCTTCCCACAAAGGCAGGGACGGACAAGGACTGAGAGGAGCAGCCAGAGACACAGTGTCTGATACAGAGGGAAGCCGGAGGCTGAATGTTCTAATTCTCCATCTGCCTGTCAAGGAGGGTCAGGAAAGGAATGGAATAGCAGGGGAGTCACTTGTCACCTCTTCTGGGTATCTTCCAGGCAGCAGAAGATGAGGGAGGACATGCATAAGTGGACAAATAGTTTCAAACATCTGTGTGTGATCACGCCAGTACAAAGCAAGAAGTAGCTGGTAACTTTAAATTATGTGAGGTACTTTTAGATTCAGGAAAGGCTATGAAATGACAAACTGTAGGAATACAAAGATATAGTTACTCTTCTTATTCCTCCTCTATTTCCAATGTGCATTATTTTTTATTCCTTAAAGCTGTCATAAAATATGAACAACATAAAGTTTATTATTTTAACTACAGTATTTTTAATTGCACAGTTCAGTTGCATTAAACCACATTCCCCTTAATGTGGTACCATCACTACCATCTTCATTTCACAAAACCAAAACTCTGCACTTGTTAAACAATAATTCCCCATCCTCTTCTCACCTCATGCTCCAGTAGCCATTGTACTACTATATTTTGTCGTGATGACTTCAGGTATCTCATGTAAGAGGAATCACACAGTTATTTTTCCTTTTGTGACTGGCTATCGCACTTAGCATGGCATCCTTAAACTTCATCCATGTTGTAGCAGATAGCAAAATTTCTTTCCTTTTCAAGGCTGAATCATATTCCATTGTATCTTGCCCTTTTTGTTTATCCACTTTCTCTTATTTCTTTTAAACATTTTTATTAGTAGCAGCATTATTAGTGTAATTGCTGAGGATAAACCCAAGGTATTTCACATGCTAGGCAAGAGCTCGACCACTGAGCCATCCATTCAGTGTATGACTTTTGACTATTATGGATGATGCTACTATGAACATGAGAGTACAAATACCTCTTTGAGTCCCTGCTTCCATCTCTTTTGACTATGTACCCAGAAGCGGAATTGCTGGATCCTATGACAACTCTATTTTTAATTTTTCAAGAACCACAATACTATTTTCCAAAGTGGCTTCCCAGGTTACATTCCCACCACAGTGCCCAGGATTCCAGCCTCTTCACATTGTCATCAGTATCAGCACCTTCCTCCCTCCATCCATCTCCTTCTCGTCCTTTGATAGTAGTCATCCTGATGGGTGTGATCTATGCATCTCTGAGATGTTCATGCTTTACTGAAAAACTGTGGGAGATCTTACAACCTCTGGGGTGTGTGTGTGTGTGTGTGTGTGTGTGTGTGTGTGTGTGTAGACCAATCTTTTGAGCTGGTCTTTGAGTATTTTTACTATTAGTACCAAGTCGCAACCCACTAAGGGTATGTGACCATGAAAAAAATCCTAACTCTATCAGCAGGAAGGGCCTGGATATGCTACCTTCTCTGGATAAGGGCGTGGGTCCCTGCTAAAATCTAACAGGCTAGCAGCTGAGGGGAGCCGGTGCTGTGTAGAAGACATAGCCCTGAGAAACATCCAATGATGTTAATATGACTCATGATTGGGGGAGATATTGGCCCAGTCCTCAGAACAATCCACTGAAGGGAGAGGAGACATGGACAGTGGATTGATACAGTGATGCTTTAGAAGAGGAATCAGAAAGGTGAGCAGGATGTAACAGCATAATTATGTGATAATTAAAATTGTTTTAACCTTGCCGCCTGCATTCATGAGTTTATGGCCATACCTGTGGCAACATCACTGTTTATGAAGGAATACTCCCCTTCTAGCAGTGTGAAAAAGGAGAGAGACTGAGGAGCCAATTTTGCTCTCTTGACTTATATATGCAGAGACCAAAGAACTGAAGCTGAAAGGGACCTTATAGACTGTTTAACTTAGTTCTCAGAGGTGAACATAGGGATGAAGTGGCTTTTGCACAGGTGGAGATGAAACATCACCTTTTTCCTGTCTGTGGAATCAGCTGAGAAGAACTGGAGGAAGAGACCACGGAAATGCTTCTGTGATCATGCTAACTCAAACACCCCTAGTTAATACCCTACATGGGCTGCTTTCTGATTTCACTCCACAAAACCTTCTAGAACCTATTTGTAAAATGTAGTTATAAATATGATTTGAAATTTTGGCTCTCTGGTATGTACATATTTTCATATAGCTGGATAACACACACACACACACACACACACACACACACACACACAAATACTAATTGCAGAGAAAAGGAAACAGGCTTATATCTTCATAAAAGCAGCAGGCCCCCAATGACAGCCCTTTGTCTTTCTACAATAGCCTGAAATACTGAAGCAATCATGAAGACTGGGCAGAAGAGGCCCACAAGAAGAGGATGGCACCCTGCTTCTGGCAGGCACAGACAATAGAGACCACTCTGCATGAACCAACAGGGAGTGTGGTTCTACGCTGACACAAGACAGTGTTCCTCATTGGACTCAGGAATCAGAGGAGGGTCCCAAGCCAGTGTGGAAGGCCACCAAGAGGAAGGTTTCAAAGATGGCAGCACAAGGAGCAGAAGGTCAAATGCATGTCTGAGTTCATTAACAGCAACAACAAGTCCACCAAGTAATATGCAGAATGCAAGAAAAGTAAACATCCTTATAATCCATGGGGTCAAGGCTACCAAGTTCTCTGTTCTGAGTTCTACACCCTTACCAATGTTAACCCTTCAAGATCCTTTCACTTGTGCTATTATTGCTAGTAGTACTCTAGGGAAGAGAGCAATGATTATAGCAGGTTACATTGAGAACCTGCTACAAGCAGGTCACTGTGGCCATACAGAAACATGGTTCCCACACTGCCACTTCTAATGCTAAGCCTAATGCAGCTGAGTGAGAGGATGCAAGGCTTCTATCTACAGCAGTGACTTAGCAAGGAAAAACAGCTGACAGCCATTGCAATGTGGGCAGCACAGTCTGAACATCCTGTGGACCTGGGTTATGCTGGGTTTGTCATAATTTTAGTTACTCAGAAGTTGTAACAATCATTCCTGCTTCACCATTATATACAAAGTATATAAAGCAGAGATAAAGTATATTCTGATATCATGGTACATTATGACATATATTACATATGAGAACTAAGTCTTAAAAATCAGATGTTGGTGGAGGTTTTCTGTGGTACTAGGGATAGGACCTGGAGCCTTTCCAATGAGCTATATTCCCAGACCTCACCTTTTAAAATTCTAATTTTTAGACAGGGTCTTGCTAAATTGCCCAGGTTAGGCTTGAACTTGAAATCCTCCTCCTTGGCCTCCCAAATTGCTAGGATTACAGAAGTGCAGCACCACACCCATTGGATGTGTATTTCAGAACTACAGCACATCCCAATCCATAATGAGCCACCCTTCAAGGGACCAGTAGGCACACATGGCTGGTGGCTACCACAGAGGACAGTGCAAATCCAGGCTGTTCTTATAGTCCTCAGGACTCAAACCATACTCTTGCATCTCCCATCACTGTAAGTTTAGTCCAACAGAAACAGAAACTACCCCACCCCGTCTCAGGGCCATTTCTTTTCCAGGTTTAATACATCCATTTTGATCTTTATTGCATCCCAACACTTCTCCAATTATCCATTCCATCATCAAGCTGTCATTACTGAATGTCTACCAAGTGCTGAGTGTCTGTATTAACTGATGAGGATGAAAAGATAAATAAGTTGTAGTAGCTCTCAGCTTAGTGGGATATGCAGATGCAAACACAAAAATGTGCTGAATGCCTCTCATAGACACAGACAAAGGGAAGGAAAGAGGAGGGGACAGCTGCTTCTCATGGGGCTTCTGGAAAGCATTCAGATAGGGATGCTGGGTTGGGTTGTGAGAGAAACTATAGAGGGGCAGGGAAAAGGTATTGCAAGCCCAGGGAAAGCACGTTCAATACACAGCGAGATAGATCTTTTGCAAATAGGAAGAGGATCAAGGGATGGAGGGAGGTTGGAGGGAGGAGGAAAGGCAAGGGAAAGGGAAGTAAAAAAAATTAGGATGTGTTATGTAGATGTAACAACTTCCTATGTTGAATGTAATCATATACAGTAAACATGTACAGTACTAATAATAATTTTACAAAGATACCAGTATAATGATCTGAATATTTGGAAATGGCAAGTAAGGCAAACAGTACTTATACAGAACCATTATGGTCTGTCCTCATCTGAGAACACTGACTGTGCCTTGCCCTGAAGGAATTAAGAGGGCTCCTCACAGGTTATGTAGGCATCAAGTTGAATGACTTCCAAGATGTCCAGGAAAATCACACTGAGACCCTACAGCTGGGTAGCACCTGACTGCCAAACAGATGTAGTGGTTCATGCTAATCTGAGCACTAACATGGCATTATTTGATGCTAAGTTTTCTGCAAGAAGATTCTGAAATATCCAGGTGAGAATGTAGCTCAGCGTGAAGGCCCTAGGTTCAACCCCCAGTATCATACACACACACACACACACACACACACACACACACACACACACACACACACACACAGAGAGAGAGGCAACAACGAGAAGGCATGGACAATGAAATGACGTGGTTATACAGCTTGTCAATAGCAGAACCTAGCATAGAATTCAGCTCTTGTGATTTGTTACCCGGTGTCCCTTTCACAGTATATTGTCCTTGGTTGCACCAAAACTATAACGAGATTAGTGAGGTGTATGTCCTGAAGAACTGTTTACCTTTACTGCAACTCAAGTGGACAATCAGAAAGTCAGACTAGAACGACAGTAGACAGTAACACCACATTGTGAGCCAGGAGTCTCACAAAGTAGCAGCAACCTGGGTACTCACATGGCGAGGGGTCTACAAAGCCTGGGTCGATGTTGTGCAGTAGCTCCACTCTGGGGGACGGGCTTCCTTCACTAGAAAAGAATTTTTTAGGAAATGTTAATTTCCTTTCTCAAATGGGCAGGAGTTATTTTAATACTTCCTTTTCTTGTATGTGTTGAAAATAACAAACTGGATGGTGGCAGTTAACAATTTTATCATGAATTCAGAGGTCTCCAAAATCCATGCTTGGTGTATCTTTAAGTAGTCATGTCTGAACACTTTAGATAAAAATGTCCATGTCAAGCATATGACCATATAACAATAAATACATGAGCAGGGGTTTTAGCCCAGTGGTTCTAGCGCCTTCCTTGCAAGCACAAGGACCTGAGTTTGATCCCTGGTACCAAAAACAAACAAACAAACAAACAAAAAATACAAAAATAAATACGTGAAACAGTCCTAGGACCCTCTGCAATAATGGTGTGGTTATATTCATACATGGCTATTCTTCCACCTGAGAAATGAGGTCTGTGGTGATTTCATACCAGCAAACAAAACGGCATCTGCCGAATGGCAGTGCTCATATTACAGGTACAGTGTGCATCTTCTTTTTGGGAGGGGGGTACCAGGGATCGAACTCAGGCCCTTGCACTTTTGCACTTGTGAGGCAGGTGGCAGAACTACTGAGCCAAATCCCCAGCCCTGCAGTGTGCATCTTAAAGACAAGCTACATCAGAAATTTTAATGTCTCCCATATCCAAATGGACCACAGATTTAACACAAATATCTGTGAAATAATTTCCTGAACACTTTTTTAAAAAAGTATACATGCAGCTACAGTCACAACCTACATGAGTGCTGAAAACAAACCTGGAAACCACTTGGTCCCATCCCATCCTGATAAGAAGGTACAGAACTTAGTAAATTATTGGCAGAATATTGGGTTGTGTGATTCTCAAAGCAGTATTGTTTAAAAATTGGGCACACAAGTGCCACCAGATGTTCACAGAGAATACATGAAGTATGCAGGTAATTTTACTAATGTAGACTCAGTCTTACGGAAACTGTTAAACACAATTTAAATTACCAGGAGAGTACTACAAACTTCTTGATAATCTAATGCTGCTCAGCTAATGAAGAAAAGCATTATTTACACCACAGGATTTATGTACAGTCTGAACAACCAATAAGGCTCTTTATATAACCAAGAAGACATACTTTCAAGTAGCCCAATATCCAGACCCCAAACTCATAGCTGTTTACAACAATGGTTTGGGGTTTCAAGGACCAGTAAAAACTCTATGAGTTGTGGCTTGCAACTGAGTTGTGATTTGCCGAATAAGCAAATGTTAACATAAAATTTAATTAATTTAAGCCAAATGCCATCCAAAGTTCAACTATTGCCATCATTTTCTAAAATAAAAGTAATTTAATAGAGACAGTTAGGAAGGACACAATCTCAGAATAAATGACGGTCCTTCAAATGGAGTATACTTAATTTCAGTATTCTAAGATTTCATTGTCTTCTCTACTCCACAAAACATACTAACCAGAGAAAGTACAAGGGAAATACTCAGGACACCTCCAGTACTCAGTCCAGTGCTCAGGAATAGCACTGCAGGGTGAGTGGGGCTGAGGGTAAGACATATCACACAGGACTCTTCTCATTTTCTTCCTAAGGCATTTAATTAAGTCCCTATTTATCCTATTTATCTAGCAGTCCAAAGGCCAGGAACTAGGATGTGATCCTAGAAGCCTTGGATGCACGTAAGAATTATGTACAAAGGAATTGGTAAATGCAAGAAAATATAAACAGAATATTGAGATGATGTTTAATCTGGTGACTTAAAAGAATTAAAATCTTGGGTAATAACAGCAAGGAAGCCAGGAGAATAAAAATATGATTAAGTCTTTGTATTATTTGGGCAAAGGGCAACATTATTGATTTAAATTAAGCTAAATAAAAATTTATGTGTTAGGTGGCTAGAGTAATAATTTTTAAAAAGGAGTTCTACAGACTACATAAAATCAAATCAAAATTTATTTAATTCAAAAGAAGGTACCAGGGATTTAGCTCAGTGGTGCTGCCACCTGCCTTGCAGGTGCAAGGTACTGAGTTTGATCCCTGGTTAAAATAAAAGCTTTTGCTGGCATGGTAGTGCACACCTGTAATCACAGCACTCAGGAGGCTGAGTTCAGGAGGAACACTGGGAGTTCAAGACCAGCCTGGGCTATATAGTGAGTTCCAAGGCACTATGAACTACATAGTGACACCCTGGCTCAAAAAAAAAAAAAAGGGGGGGGGGAGACAGTATGACATACCCAAACTTATGGGACTATGGGATACAATGAAAGGAATCCTATCAGGGAAATTTATAGTGATGAATTCCTACAACAAAAAAACAGAGTATGCTCAAATAAATAACCTAATGTTGAATCTCAAAATTCTAGAAAAGAATAGCAAGTTAAACCCAAAGTGTACAAGGGAGGAAATTAATGCAATTGAGACTAAGAAAACAATACAAAAATCAATGAATCAAAGAACTGTTTGAAAGATTAAATAAAATGGACAACTCTTAGTCAACTTTATAAAAAAGAAGGAAAGACCCAAATCCATGCAATTAGGAATGAAAAAAGGTGAAATCACAACAGATCCTGCAGAAATCCAGAAGATCATCAATACCTACTTTGAGAACGTGTACCCTAATAAGATGGAAAATTCAGAAGAAATGGACAGATTCCTAGATATATATGAATTACCAAAGCTGAATCAAGAAGATAGAAAAATTCCAAGTAAACCAATATAGGTCAATGAAATCAAAGAACTAATAAAGAAAACTATCAAAAAAGAAAAGCCCAGGTCCTGACAGATTCACTGCTGAATTCTACAAAAACTTTAGAGAAGATTGATTGCAACTATTCCTCAAATTCTTCAATAAAATCGAAAGAGAAGCAATCCTGCCAAATTCATTCCTGGAAGCATTACCATGGTAATGCTTGGTAAACCAAAGAAGAGTCTAACCCAAAAAGACAATCTCCTTAATGAACACAGATGCAAAAATCCTCAATAAGATACTGGCAAACAAATGCAGCAAATCATCAGAAGATATTCCATAACCAAGTAGGATTTATCCCAGGGATGTAGGAATGATTTAATATACACAAATCAATAAATGTAATACACTGTATCAACTAAGCCAAAGACAAAAAACACATGATCTTCTCAACAGATGCAGAAAAAGCATTTGACAAAGTTCAACATCATTCATAATAAAAACCCTACAGAAAATAGAAATAAAAGCTCTTTAACTCAATCTGTAAAACATATCTATGACAAACCAACAGCCAACATCATACTAAATGGTCAAAAACTGAAATCTTTCATTCTAAGACAGGAACAAAACAAGGATGCCCACTATCACTACTCTTATTCAATCAACATTAGCCAGAGCAATTAGATAAGAGAAAGAAATAAAAGGAACATGGATAGGAAAAAGAAGTTGCTAAATTATTATTACTTGCTGATGACATGATACTTTACATAGAAGATCCCCAAAACTCCACCAAAATACTCCTAGAATTAATAACCAAATTCAGCAGCATAGTAGATACAAAGTCAACACTGAATAGTCAATAGCATTCCTGTATTCCAATAACAAACTGACTGAGAGAGAAATTAGAGAAGCACAGGGGAATGGGGGAAAAAAAAGAACCAACATACATCATGTAAAGGTACAAGATCCCAATGATGAATGTAACTGAACTGTATACCTAAAATGTATTTAAAAACTTATAATAATAGGAAAAAAATTAGGGAAACAACACCTTCCACAGATATTGGGAAATAAGAAGAGCATGTTCAAATGGGAAGGGTAACAAGGAAGGAGGGAAAAGAGAAAGGAAGGAAAGGAAAAGGGAAAAAGAGAATAGAAAAAAAATGGAAATAAAGCTTTTGTAAATGGAGAGGGGGAAAAAAGGGTTGAGGGAAGGGGAGGAGAGTGGAATGGGGAAAAAAGAATTAACATATAGTATGTGCAGGTACAAATTCCCTACGATGAATGTGATAAATATGTATAACAAATATATATTAATAAAAAATAAAGTTAGAAATAACAAATGAGGGGAAAAAGAAGGCAAGAATGAAGAGGAAAATAAATTTCAAGTTATATATTAATATAACCACTCATCTTTGGATGAATCCCCTGGTGTACACCAAAACATGAATCACAGTTTTAAATAAAATATTCTTTCCTAGTAATTCTAGAGAGGGTTTATATGTATATTATTTATTCGTTTTAGTTTTTCATTGTTCAGAAGTGTCACAGGTATTTTAAAATAAGGAAACAGTAAAATGAGATGACTCTGAGGTTGTGAATAACTCTAATAGACTATTCATATGTACAAGTGAATTACGGAGGCAAAACAGAAGAGAGGGAGAAGGGCGGAGGGTCCACGTGGCAGGGAAGCACAAATGTGCCTGAACACGCAATGCCAGCAGGCTCGGAGCCATCCGCTTCATCTCAGTGGAGACAGGAGCACGCCTGTTGGTGCTGAAACCAAGAAGGCAAACTCTTACAGGAGCACATGGGCCTGGAAATTTTTATCATCAATAATCACTCATCCATGTATGTTTCTCTATCCTTATAGTAGGAACAAAATAATAAATGTCATTTATTAGCCATCTTAACATCACATAGCTCCAATGTTTTACTTATTCTCAAACTCTGTTGTACATAAGAATCACCTGTGGCACTTCCAAAATCCAGGTGCAGAGGCTGCTGGATGTCCCAGTGAGATCACTGGGTGGAACCCAGCCGTGGCTTGAGTCCCCAGCTGATCCCAGTGAACAGCTCGGCCTGGATAGCTGAGCCCAAGCTGAGCTTCTCAGGCTCTAATGTGCCTGAAAGTTACATATGGATCTCCTTAAACTGTGGGTTCTGACTTACCAGAATCTTGGGCTGGCAGGGACCCAACAATCTGCTTTTCTACCTGGTTCCCAGGTGACACCAATGCTGCTGGCCTGTGCATCACACCAAGTACGAAGTCCCTCTATACAGGGCCAAAGCTTTTTGGAGTGTCTTAGTTTAGAATCCACTTAGAGGAGGGCTGACTCCAGAGCAAGGCTTCTCAGCCCTGGCCCCACTATGCCAGCACTGGTGAGCCGGAATACACACTTGATGCCTGTGGTTCCCTCAGAGGTCGATTTCATTGTTCTGAGTTTCAGCCAGGGCATAAAGGTTTGTAAAAGTACTCAAGCTGATTTTTAAAAATTAATTTTATCCAAATATAATGTACAAACCACAGTCACTCCATTTACAGTGTGTTACTGAATGTGTTCAGTATGTTCACAGGGCTGCACAACCATTAACACAGTCTAATTTTCAGAACATTTTTAACGCCCTGAAAGAACTGGCATCTTCTTTACTTTCTACCCTGTCTAGGCAATTCGTAGCTGTCTCTGTAGATTTGCCTTTTATGAACATTTCATATAAATGGAATCACACAATGCATGGCCTGTTTGATGGCGTCTTTCACTTTATAACATATTTTCGGAACTCATCCATGCTGTACTGTATATTAAAACTCCATTCCCTTATATGGCTGAATAGTGCTCCACAGCAGGGATATACCACATTTACTCTTATCCATTCAGCGGTTGTTCCCGCTTTGGATTATTATGAATAATACTGTTATGAACACTCATGTACAAATTTCCATGTAGGCATTTATTTTCGTTTCTCTTGAGTGCGTATCTAGGAGTGGAATTGTTAGCTCATATGGTAACTTCCATGTTTAACTTTTTGAGGACTTGTCGAACTGCTTTCCAAACCTTCTACACCATTTCCCACTTTTACCAGCAATTCGTGAGCATTCTGATTACTCCCTTTCCAATACTCAGTAATTGTTTTTTTGTTTTTGTTTTTTTTGGTACTGGGGATCAAATTCGGGTCCTTAAGCTTGAGAGGCAGGCGGTGGAACCACTGAGCCAAACCCCTACCTTCTTCTTTTTTTTATATAGTTGTCCCAGATGGTGTGAAGTGGTGCCTCACTGTGGTTTAGAGTTGTATTCTCCTAATGATTAATGACACTGACATCTTTTAACATATGTACAGAGGATTTGTATATTTTCTTCGGAGGAATGTCTATTCAGATCCTTTGCTCTTTGACAATTTGGCTATGCATCTATCGGTAATTGAATTATAAGAATTATTTATACAAGCCCCTTATCACATGCCTGATTTGCTAATGTTTTCTCCATTCCATGGGTTGTCTTTTTTTTTTCTTAATGGTATTTTTTGAAGAACAAAAGTTTTAAACTTCGAGGTAGTTAAACTTATCTATTTTTTTCTTTATTGATTTCTGTATTGTGTTGTTACTTTTCTCTCATAGATGAGACAAAATACTGGACACCCAAAGTTAAAAGGGAAGGGATTTATTTGGCTCACAGTTTGCAGAGAACAGTCATTCTCCTATCCATTTTTCTAGGTGGCAAGCATGCCCTTTATAAAACACAGTGGGGTAACTTAAATTTTAATTTTTAACACATGTTATGATGTTCTCCCTACGGTAAATCTCATTTTAGAAAAACATCAGTTTCACGATAGATAAGTCACACAGTCTACTAATTATGAACTGTAATTAAAAGAAGAAATAGGGCGATCGGTTATTCACGAATTTTCCCTTTTTTGGTGTAGGCAGATGGTACAGTTTAGCTATATAAGCAACACTATCTTCAACAGCTATTAGTTCCATTTGTGAAATTTAACTCTGAATAATACCTGCTAATGCTGATGAAAAATGATTCTTCAATAGTTACACAAGTTTATGAAATGCCCTGGTTTTGGGTGAACCAAAGCAATGAGTGTTTTTATGACAGCGAATTTGGGTTCCAGACTGAGGGAAACAAAGCCAAGTTCTCTACTCAGCTTCTTTAAGGTAGCCTCCCATGAGCTACTGACTTATGTGCTTGGCCCTGCTGGAATATTCTAACGACCACTGCAATAAGCAGACACAACTACATCAAGAGAAAGAGCAGCACTGCTGTGTTCACATCGGGGCACTTGGTAACATCTCTAATCTGTGAAAGGAGCATGTTTCACCCAGCCCTTGGCAACCAAATTAGAGTCAGTTGGGGATTTTGTCTATTTGGACCAGGCTGGTTTGAACAATAGCAGGTAGCTAGCATTGAAAGAACACTTTTCTTGCTATACTTTGAATGCCTTACATGTTTTATTTCATTTAATCCTCAACACTGAGAGAGACACAACTTGGACAGCATGATCAAGTGACTTACAAGATCCCTGGCTGAGCAGGTGACAGTCTCTGGGTTTGAAACTCAGGCCAACTGACTCCCAGCAACTATGCCAACAGCAAGATATTCAGTGTCTCCCTGAATGTCTTACACTAGCTGATTCTTAAGGCTTCATAAGCAAATAATTTGATTAACTGCCAAATGCCTCTATTAATAAATGTTAGTAAGTTTTCTCCATCCTCTTCTTTTAAAGATGTATAAAGTGATATTCTGTTGCTGGTGATGACATTTCAGCATTCAATTAAATTTACCCCAAATTTCAGATTTTTTATATTAGTTTTATTTTTAAAAAACAGGACAAGGAGACAGTGATGAGTGACTAGTTTCTAATACTCCATAAATATTTTCTAAAAGTCTACAGTTTCAGACACTGAGATCACAGCACTGTCCACTTATAAAGTTTCCAGTTTTTTATTCTAATTTTCCTACTTGTTGAAGGGTGGGGCAGTAAAATTCTTCCCATAAATAAATGAAATGCTATTCCATTCCATCCTTTCTTTACCACTAGCTGCTGATCATCTGCTAAACGACACACCCTAGAAGTCAATATCAAATTCTCAGAAAAACAAATAACCAGGGCCATATTTTCTGAGGAGAGTTTTTGAAGAAGGGGTAGGGAAGAAAGCAGTTTTTGATGAAAACACTTAGGGGACACCCATGAGGTAATTTCCACCAACCCTTGTCGGTATCTTCATCATCTTCACTTCCCACCACTGAGCATCTACACTTCATGCCTGGTACTAAGTGCACATCCTTCCACTAAATCCTCAAACAAGTGTGCACAAGGTAAGAACCACTGTTGTTCACTCTACACACAAGGAAAATAATCCTTAAAAATGTTAAAGAACTTGCCCAAGATCGCAGGACTGATGGGGTCACAGGACAGTAGTGAAATTCCTTGCAGGACTTATTTTCTTTGTTGTGTGTAGGGGTGGGATGGGTAAGGTTGGATTTGCATCCCAGGCTCCCTGAAAAGCCCTTTAACATGCAAACATCACCATGAGTAAAGAGTTCAGGCATAGAAATTATAAAATTTTGATTAGATTTTATAATGAAATATTTGAATGCATTTGATATAGAGTAGGGAATATTTTTCATTGTTATTCATTTTTATGAAGGAGGCTTTCTAAGGCACACTACTCAAGAAAAAAGTAATATCCAAAATCTCTGATTCACAGAAATATAATTGTTTCCTATTAATTACTAAGAAATAATTGGTAGGTCTTCTGGGTTAGTATCAAGACAAACCAGAGGGGCTAATGTTCCCTTCTTCCAACATACCATTTAATATCCACGAAGAATTACAAAACAATGAAAACTGGCAAAGGTGTTGGAAACTGAAGAGGAGACCAGGTGCCAAAGTTCTCAGGGGATTTTCCCTAGTGCCAATGCTAAAGAGATTAACAACATATTCTTGGATTCTACCACAGGAATAAAAACCTGACCCTAAAGAAAGTAGAAAAAGATGGATTCAGTTTGTCTACCTCTAACTGTACAACTCAGGCAACTACACCAAATAGAAAAATGGGCAATGATCTCCCCGAATCATCCTCAGAGCTGCCCTACTGCGCCTCCCCAACCTAAACCATCCGTTCCCTGTATTCAGCCACCCAGGCAGCAAACTGCAGACCAACATGGGAGGACACAGTGTGGCAGCTTGCTTCCTAGAACATGAAGACACTTAGCAGAAAGTCCCAAAGTACTCTCAGAGCAGACCATGCTCTAAGCACAGGATAGAAGCTCCTTTCCAAAAAGGTTGGGAGAGGAGTGGGAATTTAGCTAAGTGGCACCACGGTTCTGAGTTCAACCTGGCACCCCCCCAAAAAAAAAACCCACAAAAAACAAAGAACAACAACAAAAAAAGGTTGGGAGAGAATCTAAAACAATACATCTTTCTTTAACATTTTGACTTAAAAAGCAGACAGCCACCCGGTACTTTATGTCACAAATACAAGACTTCATTTACAGTTCCTAGTAACGTGACTTCTAAAGTGGAGCAAGGAGTGGGGCGCAGTGGTGCACACCTGTAATCCCAGCACTTAGGAGGCTGAGGCAGGAGGATCACCATGAGTTCAAGGCCAGTCTGGGCTACATAGTGCATTCAAGACCAGCCTGAACTAAATAGTGAGACCGACCCTGTCTAAAATAATTAATTAATTAATTATTAAACAAGCAACCCTGTGATGCTGATGCAAAAGGTCAGTTAAAAAAAAAATGGAGCAAGAACCTAAGAGCATGTGAGTGTCTATATTTCTAGAATAATGGTGCCCATCATAATTTAAATCTATTCCTACAATTCTCTAAAAAACTACATTCATAAAGAAAGTACAAACACCCCAAGTTCAAGCCCACAACACAAACAAAAGATGGAGCACATCTGAGCCCCAGAAGCACACAAGGAAATACCATCTGAGATCTGAGAGTCAGGCTGGTGTCCAGCCCAGGGCAGCTGACCATGCAAGAAGGGAGAGAGGGCAAGAAGGGAAGGGACTCGGGTCACACCTGTAAGACAGCCCTAGAAAGAAAGGTCACACTTCGAGTGACAAAATGCTGCATGGGGCTGATGCCTTGTGGCTAGGTGGAGTTGAAAGAAAGCATGCAGGACGGAGAGGCAATCCTGTGCAGGCACCAATTCTGCTAGTGGAGAGGGGTAAGATAGGAGTAAAGGAAAATAGGAAGTGGCCAAAGAGCAGGATTTTCCTAAAACAGCGGAGTAGCATAAAAATCACGAGAAGGCAGAGCAGAAAGGGGCAGAATTTATTAAATAAGTTACACTTTCTTGTAGCAGTACAAGCTTCTTTTGAATTAAGAAATAAACTCTCCAAATCCTACCCTCACAGGAATAAACAAAAGTAAACAAATATGAACAAAAATAAAAAGAACCTAGCATCTATACAAAGTTACCATAGAGGTTTAAAAAATAATAGCAAAAGAGAATCCAAAGCTACTTTCATTGGCAAATGAAAACTACTTTCCTACTATGGAAAAAACGTTACAAAGGAGAGAAAACTATTATATAATATTTCAACATGAATTAAATATAATTAAATTAGCAAGTGCCAATATTTAAAAACAACATGAGTGTGAAATTTAACAACTCAAAATACTGAGCTAAGGGAAGACACTAAAAAAAAAAAAAAAAGACAAAA
>NW_022900913.1:61077855-61157991 GCF_012274545.1 Fukomys damarensis
AAAAAGCATAGAGAATAGAAATGAAAAGCAAGGAGATAATTCAAAATAAAGAAAATTAGAGGCAAAAAAAAATCAGAGAGACAGTGACAGAAACAAAACCTATGTAAAGAAGGCTTGACAGTGCCTGCAGTTGGAGTTGCCAGGGATGAAATGATTATAGACAGGCAGGTTACGCAGAAATATTACACACAATCAGACAGGAAAAGCATAGAGAATAGAAATGAAAAGCAAGGAGATAATTCAAAATAAAGAAAATTAGAGGCAAAAAAAAATCAGAGAGACAGTGACAGAAACAAAACCTATGTAAAGAAGGCTTGACAGTGCCTGCAGTTGGAGTTGCCAGGGATGAAATGATTATAGACAGGCAGGTTACGCAGAAATATTACACACAATCAGACAGGACTCGGCCCTTGAAGGAGTCAGTGCAGAAGATAACATATTACAACTGTGGCTAGAAGCATGTTTGTTGAAGGCAAGGCAAGATAAAGATGAAATAAATAGGCCTACGTGCCTCTCCAAGGGATAAGCAATATACTATAAAGGGTCAAATAAAGTTTAGATGGACAGCAGTCACCCAGGTGAGTGACCAGCATCTCCTGACCCCTGCCTTCCTAAAAAGGTCCTTGTTCTTTCCATGTACACTTGCTACATGACCTGCTTCCCCACTGGATCAGTGTTACCCTAAGAAGCTATGGTTATAAATTATTGATCATAATTTTGTGCCATGTTGTACACACCTAGTGATTTTGTACCCACATTGTGATTTTTCTGTATAAAATTTCCTCTGTGAAGTAGAACCCATGGCAACACATTTTCCAGGTCCCCTCCTGACTTTCAGGAGCTGTCTCTCTCAATAAAATTTTCTTACTCTTAACCTCCATTGTTTCTCAGAAATCATTCTTTGGTTTTGGGAACACAAACTTGGCAAATCAGACATCTAGCAGGTTTGGAGTTATATTATTTCCCCATACAAAAATAAAGGAATATTGTATTTAAAACTGTAATTCAAAAAAAGCAGAAATAAAAAAAATCTGAATGTACAAACTCAAAGAATCCACTTTGTAACTGGGAAAAGTGTGACAGCATGGTCAACTTTGAGACATAGTTAACAGAAGTCTTAGACTTTAAACAATAACAAGAGTAATAATAAAAATCTCCTGGGCCTCTAGATAAAAAGACCAGTGGACTTGCAAAAGAAATAAAAACAGGCTGACATCAGACGTAATAGCAACACAGATAACAAGACTGAGATAACGTTTTGAAGAAATTCAAGGAAAGTATGAGACAAAATTTTTTAAATCAGTTGAATTGTTTTTCAATTATCAAGGTTGTAAGAAATATTTTAGTAGACATGAAAGAATTTAAAGAATCCTGAGAAATGTATTCAAGGATGAATTCCTTCAGCTAAGAGATAATTGTGAACACTTTGGCAATGGAAAGGTATTTAGCATTGAATATATTACAATGGACCTAACACTAAAATAAAAATGTGGATAAGCAGAGAATGGCATTATATAATATTCTATTTCAGAAAGCTAGATCTTAGACTGAATTTAAAAACACTTGAAAGTGAGAAATAAACAAGGAAATACTGATCAAGAAATCATAGGCACAAAGCCGGGAATGGTGGCACATACCTGTAATCCCAGCACTTGGGAGGCTGAGGCAGGAGGATCTCTGCAAATTCAAGGCCAGCCTAGGTTACCCAGTGAGTTCAAGGCTAGCCTGAACTGCAGTGAGACCCTTATCTCAACCTGCTTCTTTCTGCCTCCCCACTACAAAAAGAAAAAAGAAAAGAAAGAAAGAAAATCACAGGCACAATAAATTTTTCTTTGGGCACTTTCGGTTACAGCTAAGAGAGGGAAATAGGCAAAACAGATTTTCTTAATGTCTTGCCTGAACCAACTCAAAGAAAAACAGACAGAACCCATGAAACAAAAGCTTTCAAAGCTCCAGATATAAGGCAGTGGAGGATGATCTTTGAAAGATGGGAAGCAAAGGAGGTGAGTCCTATGCTCACTAGAGCTTACTGCATTGAGAGATCCTATGTCCTGGGGAAGGAAAGGGCAGGCGAGCGGGGGCTAGTACCTTCCTGGAGCTGAGACAAGGCTGAGATCCCAGAGAGACCAAAGGAGCCAGAGGTAAAGCACAGACACCAGGGGAGAGAGCGGCGCACAGAGAATCCTGGAGGTCTGCAGAGGATGCACTTCCCCCTGAGGAAAGACCAATCTGAGAGGTACTGCAGAGAACCATGCTCAGTTTTACACCAAGTGGGGAACAGCACCTGTGCCCACCAGTCAGACTGAAAACACTCGGAATTCACAGGCAGTGGGTTGATCTCTAGACAGGGTTTTGACCCAGGAATGGGGAATAATTAGCCTTAGAATGGGTGCCACTCTGGACCTGCCAAATACATCATAAAAGCATTACTCAAATGAATGTAGTAACAAGTGCATCACAAAACAAAGCAAGAAAAGTTGTAAGAATATAAAACAATTCAGTACCCAACAATGTAAATACACACATGCCTTGAATAAAAGATCAAAAGGCACGGAGACATGAGCTACAGTCAGGAGAACAATCAGTCCATCACAACCAACCACAACATACAAGTCAGAGTGGGCAGCTACTACAGTTATTAGAATAGTACTTTATGTACTTAGGACGTTATGTAGAGACACAGAAGATACAAAAAGACCCAAGCTGAACTTTTAGAAGTAGAAGCTACATACAATTTGTGAGATGTAAAGTATACTAGATGGGATGATGATTGGATACTGAGAAAAAAATTGATAAATGACAGCTTATCAAGGGAATATTCAAAATGAAATATGAAGAAAAAATAGTATTTTAAAAAACAAAGAGCACATCAGCAAGTTGGGCAACAATATTAAGTGGCCAGGCAGTAATAATGAATATGCCTATTCTTCTCAAATTAATTTACAAGGGCTGGGGATTTAGCTCAGTAGTTCTGCCACCTGCCTTGCAAGCGCAAGGACCCAAGTTTGATCCCCGGTACAAAAAAAGAAAAAAGAAAAAAGAAGAGGAAGAAATAAATCAAATTAATTTACAGGTCTAATCTCATTCAATCCATTTTACAAGAAACTTTTCTTGTAATTCAGCAAAATAATTCTAGAGTTCATCGGGAAAAAGTTAAAAAGTGGGGCTTGTCAAGAAAATTTTGTAAAGGAAATATAATAAATTTCTATACGGATTTAAACACTCAACAGTGATTACAACAGGAAGGGGCCAAGATGGGAACAGACAAATCCATGGACTAAAATTACAGCACCAATGAGAGCTTACAACATAATTAAAGTGATATCATAAGTCAGTTAAAAGGAAGTATTATTCAATAATCAGTCTGCGTCATTTTGTTAATATTTGGAATAAAGAATGAAGATCAAAGGTTCTTAACCCTGGCTCATGGGCCATTATGCTTCACTGGTTTCATGTTATTTGTGAAAGTGAAATGAAAAGTGATTTATTTTTCTTTTAACATTCTTCTTGAACCTCGAGCTACAGGGTAAAAAATCTTCACAATGTCACAACAAGTCTGTAGCGTATTTTATATTATTAGTTAACACTCACTTGTCACCACTTTTGTGTCATGACATCCAGAAGACTTCTCCACTGGTGAGGAAGACCATTCTGACAGTACTATCAGAGGTTCTGGTTCTGTTTGGTACTGCGTTTAACTGCAGACAATATGAGCAAAGGGCAGCCTAAGGAGTGTGAATCCTTTGGTTTTCCCTTTGTCGACTAAGCTTATGACCTATCTTGAAACAACCTGTAAATTCCATATCAAGTTGAAAAGTATAGAAACTACACAGAAGTGGAAAGTGCTTGGAGGAACTGCATCCTCTAGAAATGGCAAAGAGGAAAAGCTGAAGAAGCAGTTGAAATGCTTCTGTTGCAAATAATGTCACCTACCCCAGAAAAGCTAATATTTCTCCCGATAGTTTAGTATCTTGAAGTAAACTAAGAGGAATTAATAATTATGTAATCAGCAAACCTCTAACATTCCCAGAACAAACAACTGCTTTTCTTCCATTACTGGTGTTATGAGTCTTATCTAGCTAGATGCTCCCCCAAAACCTCATGCACTCATAGGTAGAGGTTTTCAGAGGTCACTGGTCATAGAGTTCAATGCTAGGAATTAAGGGTGTCCCACCCTGGGTGTGGGTGGCACTGGCTAAAGGGAAGATACCCTAAATGGACTATAAAGGGATTAAAAGAAGGCAGGTTGCTGCCTGCTGCTGCTATTTCGCTGCTTTGCTGCCTTCTGCCTGACCTGCTCTGCCATGGACTGTTTGCTTCTCCTCTGAGATACCCCCTGCAATGCCATCCTGCCTTAGAGCCAGCCAACTAGGGACAGGAACCTCTATAAACTGTGAGCTGAAGTAAACCTTTCCTCCTTTAACCTTGGGTGTTGGGTATTTTGTCTCAGTAATGGGAAAAGTAACTAAGACAATTGGTATTCCTATTTCATAAGCCCCTTTTGAAATTTTCCAAAGCTGCCATCACCTCAAAAATGGTATTTCCATTTCTGGAAAAAAAGTTCCAGCTCTCTGGGTACTGATCAAGTATCTCTGACTTTTGGCTTTCCACTTGTTTGTGCTGCTTTGGAAAGGAAGCTTCGATGTTAATGTGACTGGTTGATTTCTGTATCAGCAGCCTGTGTGCAGGATGTCCTGCCACTGGTATGAAAAGAGGCTTGCCTTAACACTCGGTGAGGCAGCAATGTCATCAGGGCCAGAGGCTGGATTTTTTCCTATCAACAAATGGGAACTTTTATCAAAAACTGCAGAATGAGAGCAGTTCTTTATTTACCAAATGGAAATCTGCCATATTCCTGTAGCACAAGTCTTAACAATGCTTCATTAAACTTTAGATAGAAAATTTACCTTTTTATTTTTATTTTTTAAATAGAAAAGGAAAGCTCACTTTCTCATGATTTAGCACGCTTAGGCAAAAAAATTTTAGCCAGATCGACAGCCCTACAGTCAACATGACATGTGCTGCTCCATGAGACTGCTCACGGGAGGAAAGACATGCTACGATCAAGCTGAGTCTCTCACCAGCTTCTCTGCAGGCTGAGGCAAACATGGGCCAACCTCTTAAAAATCACTTCCGATCAAGAAAACCTTAAGATTGAAATATGGATTTATAATGCAAAACTTGGCAATATGGGTGAACGTCACTTTGACTCTGCCAAAGATAATAACCTCAGTAAGATGGGGACAAAAGAAATTACTCAAAATGAATTCACATGGTTCTCGACTGAGCTCAGTTCTGGCACAATCGTTACCATTCTGAGAGCCATTGCGTGCTCTCACAAGCCAGGATTCATAACACTATTACCAAGATGATTCAAAAAATAAAAACTGACTGGATGTTAGGCATCTTACAAATGTTGCTGTATCAAAAACCAGTCCAAGTTTTTTTCTACTTCTTTAAGTAAAACTTTAAGAGGTTGTTTTTGGTTTTTTGGGGTTTTTTTTGGTATTGGGGATCAAACTCGGGACCTTGAGCTTGTGAGGCAGGTGGCAGAACCACTGAGCTGAATCCCCGGCCCAAAAACCGTAATAGTTTTCACACTGAAAGTCGGTGATAATCTGAACTGATGTTCAAGTTTTGATTTTCCTGGACATTTTTATTTGCTATTGATCATTATAAGCTATTTTTAAATAGCTATTTGCCACTGGCTATTAATTTTGCATTAAAATAAGAGAGGCATACATTCGTTAAGGGTTTCATGCTTCTATGTATAATCATATAGAAATGAATGTAATCTATTACTAATATCACAAGTTATATCTAAATTTTTATATATGTCTAGACTTTTTTCTATAAATTTACAGTTTTTGTCAGTCTCAAGAATATCTACAATGTTAAACTAGAAAAAAATTTTACATCAGGCTCACACCATTTCACAAAAATTCAAAAAGAATATGGAAAAAGTCTTACCACCACACTTAGAAGAAAATACAGATAAATATTTAGCACATTTTAAGGTGAGAAAAGCCTTTGTGGATAAAAAAAACAAGAGAGAAACTGATTTTGCCAACAAACATAAGAAAGATATTCATGTCAAAAAACATCAACTAAATTAAAATAGATAAAATGTTTGCAAAAACAATCAAAAACTTAAAAAAGCAAACAAATTAGCAAGAAAACAAACTCTTCAGTAAAAACACAGTAAGTAAGCACTTTCAAAAGAGAAAATATAAATAGAATAAAATATCACTTTAATAATAAAATAAAAAATAAAGTTAAAACAAGATCACTTGCCTATAGTATTGGCAGGCATTTTTAAAAGCTATGAAAGCTATGAAGGAAAAGCTATGAAGGAAATGAACAATTTCATATATCATAAAATGAGTACATTGGAAAACAATTTTGTAATCTGTATCAAATGTTTATGAAGTGGTCACTTTCCTTTACTCAACAATTTAATTTCAAATCATTTATATCTAAGGGGAAGATTCCAAAATATAAAGATTCTATGTATTAACAGTTAATTTATTTTTTTCCCCTCATTGAGTTTATTGGTACATTTTAGGTATACAGTACAGTTACATTCATCATTGGGATCTTGTACCTTTACATGACAGGTCTTGGCTCTCATTTTTTCCCCTTATCCCTGCTTAACAGTTAAATTTCAATGTTATTGATTTTTAAATATTAGAAACAACGTTAAGGGAATAGTTAAGCATATCAAGTTACATCTATATTATTGAAACAGTATTTGTCATGAATTTCTTACATAACATGACAAAAAAAACTGTTCATCTGTTAGATGAAGAAATATGAAGTAAAAATGCTGAAAAGAATTTTTAAAAAAATATAGCAAAATCTATATAGTAACTGTTTCAGGATGGGATTTGGGTAGTTATTTTCTATAGCTTGAAAATTAGGTATGAGTATATATTACTGACAATGAAAAATTCAATTTAAATTAAACACCAAGCTTATGTTATGAAGAGAGGCAGATTTGTTTTTTATGATTGCAGCACATAATGATTAGTTATTGTGAGAAGCTGGTATATGTACACAGTAATTTTTATTTTTATTTTTATTTTTGTGAGGTAGAGTCTCACTAGGTAGTTCAAATGGGCCTTGAACTCAGAGTGGTCTACCTGCCTCAGTCTCCCAAGTGCTGGGATTGCATGTATGTAACACCACACCTGTCAAGAAGCAGAATAATTTAAGGTAAATTAAAAAGGCATACCATGAATGAACAAATAATGAAGATAAAGTTTTAGTACCTGGTAAGAGCAAAGGTTTTGTTTCTGTTTCTCAACGGAGCTAGCTATTCAGGGACACTGCCTTTCCTGTGACTTGGATGCTGCTGAGTGCTCTTTAAATGGAAAATCAAAAATTGGTCATTGTTTCCAAGAAGAAAAAAAAATCAACTTTTCAGGCAAGAAAATGAGAAAACGGTTTCAGACTGGTATGGCCTTTCCAACCTGGAAAAAAATTTCAGTATAGCTGAAACTTGCACAACAGTGCTTTGAATGGTGCAGGTCCACTTACATGGGGATTTTTTGGAAAAAAAAATCTGTGACAATTTGAAAAAAAAAATCTTGCAAACAAACTGCATAGACTAGAAATACTGAAAAAATTAAAGTGTCGTGAATGAATAAAATATATGTAGATAACAGTAGTCTATTTTACCACTTACTCTCATAAAATATACACAATTTATCAGAACCTCTGCATACTAACAGGCTGTGTGCGATCTGATCTGCCACTGAGAGAGATGTAAAGGATGTAAAGATGCATGGCTGTGGAACACGCAGTGTCCTGTGTACTGCCCCACTGTAGTACTGCACAGTCACCTCCTGAGCTCTGCACAAGTGTTGTGAGCACCCACTGACAAGACCCTGTGATCCACATCATTTCCAGTAACTTGCTCACTGCAGTAAAAAGTGCTTTCCTGTGGTTCTCGACACACTTTCTACAGCACGTACTACATATAACACTCAAAATTCGAGGTAATCCACAGTGATGTCATAGGTATGGCTTCTAGTCCACAGCAAGCTCTTAGTAAGTAACATTTTGAAAGACTCAAATATATGCAGACTTCTACCATAGTGGGAGAAGAGCAGACCCCTAAGCTCAGAGCTTCGCTGGTCCCACTTTTGTGAGCCTGGATGACACCACACCCCCAGGAGAGCTGTAGCTGCGCAGTGACCCAGTCACCTCGCTGCAGCCACAAGCAGCAAACAGAGACTGAGAAGCAGCCAGGCATCCATCCTCAGTGCTGCAGAAACCATGCCCGACATCAGGAGTAGGGGTAACAGGGACCAGTGGGCCAGGCAGCCTCACATAGGTTGTGCCTGCTAGTGTGGACAGGAAGGTGACGGCGCAGAGGTTTGGGGAGCAGTAATATAGCTCAATGTGGTCTCATCAATGGGAAGGTGTGCTGCACACCTGCTGCATTGCAGCAGCACGGGAGACTGTGGAGCTGGATGCCATGGAAGGAAGGACAGGAGTGGTGGCAGCAGATGTTCCAGGCCCTGGAAGAGTTCTAGGTAGAGGCAGCAACCACACAGATGCTCTCCAAGGCTGCAGGGTCTTACACACCATCACCAGGACAACTAGCAGGAGAGAGAATAGGAAAGACCAAGGGACTGCATGGCACCCCCTACGGAGTAGCAATGATGGCCAGCCTACAGCAGGTGATGGTCCCTTCCATGCAGAGCCCCCTGCGTGACTACCACAGCATGCTTCCTCCTGGGCAGGAAGAAGGATTGCGGGGGGGCGGGGGTGGGTGGTGCCAACAAGCAGGACACAGGAAAACAAGGTGTGTCTGGGGTTAGATTCCACAGGATCTCCCTAGCACAGTCCAGAGAGGATGCAGTGAAAGGAACACGGAAAATCAGGTGATGAGACCCAAGGTCAGCAGCTCCCTCAACACAGGGACCCCTGCAGCTTCAGTCACTGCTGGAGATGCCCCCATAACCCTGAACCACAAGAAGACAAAGAAGTAAAAGCAACCTGTCCACCAGATGACCAATGGTCTGCTCCCAAGGCATCTAGTCATCCAACAAGGAGAAATTAATATGAAATCCCTGTGATAAGGAACAAACAAAAGGTTAGAGCTAAAGCCTTTAAGAGCTCACATTTTTTTTCCCTGTTGACTGGATAACTAGAACTATTTGCATGGGGTTTTTATTATATTTACCTGAAGATGTCTCTTTTTAGTCATGACAAATGTGTGGTTTTTTTTAAAGACTGTTTTTTCTCAATATGGTTTAAAGTTTTTAAATTGTTTTATATCTGATCAAGTTGAGATTTTAAGAACTTCATTTTTAATTTGCAATAATAGTTTAAAGCCTTATTTTCAAAATGTCAACTGTAAGCAATTGTTAATAAAGGTATTAAATAGATTTTTTCTAAATTATACTGTATATGGATTTCTAACAGTAATGAAGTCAGCAACCCAAACCCCAGTATTATTCAAGGATTAGTATAAATAAAGGTGAAGAAATAGCTACTCCATGCTTTATATTTCATTGTTCAAAAAATAATCTTTAAAATTTGAGAAAGTCTCCAAGGAAGATCTGGAACTTTGAGTTGTGAAATGATTCACAAAAGATTAGAACACTAATTGATCAGATTTTCCCAGGGGTTTGGAAGAGATTAAATCTTTATGAGTCTCAACTTCCTGAACAGCCTCATTAGAGAGAAGCTAAGACTCAAGGTCTGAGAAGCTGAGCAGCCTGGTCACAATATTTCTTCCATCCTAAACTCATAGGATTTAAGAGTTTCAGTTTAAGCTTTCATAGATGTCTTAGTTACTTTTCTTGCTGCTGGGATAAAATATATGATACCCACAAGTTAAGGGAGAAAGGGTTTATTTATAGTTTGTAAAGGTTTCAGTCCATAGTCAGCTGGTAAAGGCAGGGTGGCACGGCAGAGATGCACTGCAGGTGAGAAACAGTTCATGGCAAGGCAAGCAGAAAGCAGCAAGCAGCTTTACCCTTTCATCCCATCCAGGCCTTTTCAGTAGTGCCACCCAGAACTAAGCTAATTCCATTGGTGGACTAATTTAGTGCCACACACCCATGATCCATCCAGCTCCGGAAAAGCCCACCTATGAGCACATGAGGCTTTGAAGAGACATCTAGATACAAGTCATAACAAAAGCTGTCAAACTTCCTTGCATAAAATAGCCTTTTGACAAACTGACTTTTTCACACTCAAGATTACATATTACAAAAAAACTGAGACTGTAAAAGTATAAGGAACACTCTGTGTGTCCAGCAGTTGGGGACTGGTTCCATTATGGGGTGTAAACAGTGTTGAGGACAGTGACTACACTGTCATCTGCATGGGTCACAAATTTCAATGCCTACACAGACCAGAGAGACAACAGAAATGACTGCAGGGGGAGCCTGTGTGGGGAGATGGGAGCAACAGGGATTTAAGGGGTCAATGTATCAGCTAAGGAAGGGAGCAAGTATGTGATTCCAGTCAGTTGCTAGCCTTGTGAAAACGTGGACCCTGTCCTGCCAGATCTTATTTTTAAAATTTTTTTATTTGGAAATAATTACAAATTTACAAAACATTACAAAATAAGACATGGTGAAAAAACACCTATACCATTTACCCACATTCTTTTATTACTCAGAATCCATTTGAATTCTCACCCTCACACACAATTTTTTCTTAACTACTGGAGGTATGTTTTATATATATATATATCACGGCTCTTCTAAATACTCTGTTGTGTTTTTCCTATGAAAAGAAACGTGGAACTTCCCCAGAGTGGGATGACAGAAGAGGAGCATGCAGATGTCATCTCTTCCTGGCCACCATGGGACTCGTCCATCAGCCCACAAACAGAGCTGATGACACCAAGAAGTGGAAAACCATCGCCCTGGACATCTGTCAGTCCTTCAGTAAAAACAATGCCTCCAATATGTGTATATTTACTCATGGGCTAGATATGCATATTTATCTACTGCTATATTACATACCTTCTAAACATAGAAAGGATAGATAAAATTAAATACAAAGTGCAAGTTTTTCTCCCTGTACTTAAGGAGTGGCCTGGATCCTCCAGGGCATGTGCCTCCCCACCGTAGTGTCACAGCACTATACTGGGAGTGGGGGTAGCAGATCCAAAGCTGAACCCTACTCCCCGAACAATTTCTATCAGACACACCCTTTCAATCCCTTCACAACTCTTATACCCATCTGAAATCATGTTGTGTGTCTACGTGATTACTTACGTAATACTTTTCTCCCCCTTCTAGAATACATACATGCTCCTTGAGAGCCAGGCCCTTGCCTGTCTTATTCATTCCTCATTCTCAGCACTTAGGACAGGGACCAGCATATAGTAGGTATTCATCACTTATTAATGAGTGGAACTGAACTTATTCACTGAGATTGCATAGCTGCTCTGGCCTCCTATTCCAGCCCATTCCCCTGCTTAGTCCTCCATTCTTCCAGCACACAGAAAGGCAGGCACCCTGACCCCTGCAGAAAGCCAACAAGACACACGCCTATTTCTCAGCAGAGCGTCTCAGCTTTAAAGACCTTTTATACAGAATGAAGGCTGAGGACAATCTTATTCTTCATGTAAAACACAGGCCTGCAGTCTCAGATTTCAAATTTTTAAAAATATATAATTATAATATCTCTACAGGTAGTTCACTTCTCAAAGGGGATCATTTATTTGTAAGCAGAACTGTACTTTCAACACAAAAGCTATCATTCTCACCCTATCATGTCAAGCTGTTCTTAGAGTTTCTATCTGAGGAGGGCAACACATGCAGTACCTGATGGTTCTCCACACGTCAAAGCCATCCAGGGGCTTGGTGCCTTGGGTGTGGCCCCCTGCCAGCTTCACCAGTGTCGGCAGCCAGTCAGAGATGTGGATGAGCTCCTGGCTCTTCACGCCCTTCTGCTTCAGCAAGGGGCTTGCAACAAAGCCCACCCCTCGGACACCTCCTTCCCACAGGGTCCATTTTCTTCCTCGAAGCGGCCAGTTGTTGCCTCCAGCCAGGGTCTGCCCTCCATTGTCTGAAACACAATTGGGCCAAGGCATCAGCATGTGAATACTGTCAGAATCAAAGTGGAGCCAGTTATGTCGAGTTCTGATTGACAAGAATAATAACGCTGAAGTTACAAAGGTCTCATGACTGTATCCCCAGTGATAGGTACTATCACTGTAAGACTGCCAGAACCACCACCTTTACCCAGGCCACCACAATCTATACAAAAATACTGCAGGGATGCCTGGCCACCATGTGTGTGCCACTCTTGTTACTGATCTCTGTAAGATAAGGATTACTGCTTCAAAATTACTCAAGTAATTCTCTCCAGTTTTCCTTTACAAAGTCCCCTTCCAACTCTGTGGAGATGCTCAGTTTGCCTTGATACATGTATTCCCAGTGCAATGCTCTGTAACACTCAAATTCACTTATTATCTTTAGAGAATCTGTTTGTTTTTTAGATAGAAAGGGACAGTGTCAACCCTTAAATACATTGAAGGACAGAAGGGTTCCATACACACTCTTAGTAAATGGTGCTCGAAGAATAACACAAGAATGTCTACCCTTTCCCACTGGATACTGCCTGCCACTGCACAGACAGAACCAAGGTCCAGCATGGGACTCGGGTGACGCAGGACCTCTTGCTCCACCACTAGTGAGGCCACTGAATGAGGAGTCCCTGCTAGGCACCTGTGCCAAGCAATCGCCTAGGTTTCATGTGCACGTGTGCAACTCTACAGCACAGGGGAAGAGTCCGTGCAAGCTGCGGCTGCTGTGTCTGTGAAAAGAAAGCTCTTGAGTGAGTTTCACCTAAGAACTTAGAGCTCCTGAGTCAGGACAGCAGACCTTTCAATAGTCTTGAAAAAAATTTCCAGTATTTAAACTGGTGACTGAATTAACTCTGCACTCCCTGGTTCTCCGAGCTTTCTTAAGTGTAAAAATTAAAGACTTCTCCAGGGATTTATAAACATCTCTGTAAACACAGGTTTATACATAAATTTTTCCCTTCCTGACAAGATGGCAAGGTAAAGCTCCATGAAGAGCAATGGCAGGGAAGAAAAGTTTCTCTTTCAAGACCACAGAGAGGATGGGGATACTAGGGAAGCTGAGGCAGGAGCTAGGAGAATGACTCAAGTCAGGTATCTTCCTGAGAGTCTGAGGTTGGGAATGTAGAAAATAAGCTGTTGTTCTTATACACTGAGTATGTAGAATCACATCACCTTCAAAAGCACTCACATACAGGGGACTTTAGAGACACATTTTAAATAACACTTAGTTGTGTTTATGTTAAACTTAAAAAAAAAAATCATCACAGTTGTCCAAATGAGCCATGTGAGGTAGTCCAATAGATCTGCACTATAGAATGTGTTACACCACAGTCCCCTCTAGCCCCTGGGGCATGCGTTCCAAGACTCCAGTGGATACCTGAACCTGGAATAATATCAAATTCCATATATACTATATTGTTTCCTACACATCCAGGCCTGGGGTAAAGTTAAATGATAAGTTAAGCATAGTAAGACATTAACAACACAACAGGACACTTATATTACAACCAGTTACATGGAGCTGGCACAGTGCTAAATGTCTATGTCCACAGCCACTCTAGAGGTTAAGGAGAAGGAAAACTTGAAACCAAGGAGCTCAAGGCCAGCTTGAACACAGCAACCCCCTACCCCCACCAAAAAAGAGTAAAAAGGTTACACAAACGAGTCTTTCTCTCAAAATATCTTACCGTACTGTCTGCTGGCCAAAAAGATGATTTATATCTTAGGCAGGACTAAGCAGGATGGTACAAGATACCATTGCCCTATGCAATTTTAATCTTATGAACTGTTTATTTTTGGAATTTTCCATTTAATGTTTTCATTAACCAACCATGGTTGGTTGCAGGTAACTGAAATCATGCAAAGCAAAACTGTGGCTATGGAGGGACTCTGAATAGAACATAATGGTGAGCATGGGAGGAAAGAGAAGTGATGTTTCTGAGCACCATCTATACCACAGCCACCACTCAGACTTTACATGCTCTCTCACAGGGCCTGATGTCCGACAAAGCTGGAATCGACACTTGACACCAGCCAATCACTGTGTGGCCAGGGCCAGTATCTACTTCAGCTTCCTCCTCTTCAATGTGGAGAGAATAAGCCTCGTTCACCTATTATGTTGAGAATAAAATGGCGAACTCTGCAATCATTTTGACAGGGTACCTCTGTAAACTTATGTGCTCAATCAGAGAGAGTGACTGTTGGTTCTGATGTTACGGCAACCCAAATAGTGTAGTCTTAAGACCATTTTGTACTTAAAGAAAATGAGGTTTGAAAAATCCAAACAACTAAGTAGATTCCAGCCAGGTCTTGTGCCTGCCCAGACCTCCATCCCTGGAGTATCAAGCCCTTGGGTCCCTAGTGCAGAGTGGGCCTACACATGGGGCCACACAGCCCTCCTTCCCCACAAACACCACAGCCTTGGCTGGTCCCAGGCATGAATGCACTCTTCCTATTGCAGGGTGAGGATAGTTCCTTTTGTGGCTAGTGGTAAAGTCAAAGCTGTGTTGCCAAGGAGGCTCTAATCAAGCTCCTAACACAGGGCACCTCAGTTCCTATGTGCCCCGTGAAGGGTATGGTGAAGGGTTACTGAATGAGATGCTCATACTTGTTTGTTTGTTTGTTTTTTAAGGCAAGATCTCCCCATGTAGTTCAGATTGGGCTTGAACTCACTATGTAGCCCAAGCCTCTAACCTGCAGCTATCTTTCTGTCTCAGCCTCCCAAATGCTCCCAATTGGGATTACAGGTGTGCACCACCACACCCAGCTAGCAGGTTGTGCCTCTTCAGTATAAGCTGGTTGGTGATCAAGCTCAGCATTCAGTGTCACACACTTCTAAGAGTCTTCCTCAAGTGTTGCTGCATGTTTTCTTCACTCACTAGGTTTATGAAATACACATTCCATTTCACATTCAATATTTCTCAGAGTTTCAGGTGTGCAAAAACAACACATCAAAACGGCTTAACCCACCGAGCATGACACTAGGTCCAGCGGACCCATCCCTTACTTTTTTACTGTAAATTTGTACGTTAGCATAACAGTAGCCAGCTATGCATCCCAGTACTTTTCCCTGAGGAATACAGGAGGCAACCTGTGTTTACTCACTTGGTGTGATAAACAGCAAGATGCATGCATGTGTGTAAAACTGGCAAAATGAGATTTTTTCCCCCATGCTATGCTCTAAATGGTTCTGCGCATTTTTATCTGGGCCACAAAGAGGGTCTAATAGACCCACACCACTCTAGGATTTGTTTTTAAAAAAAAGTATTCTTTTGATTTTTTTTGGTAGAAGTAGCCAATTTAGTACAGTTGCACATGAAAAACAAGATCTGCAAGTTTTGGAGATCAAAAGTAAAGTTAGTCATTCATGGATGATGAACACGATCCTTTATGGTAAAATATATGTTTTTGTAACCTAAGAGTGGTGTGGGTGGATGACGATGATAATGATGACAACAACGACTTTGACATTGGCCATGGGAGCCAAATTTCCTATGACAGTAAAATGGAGGAAGAATTAACTGATACAGACACAGGGGATGCAGATCTCCTTGATTCAGATGATGAAGAAAACAGCAATGTGAGTAGATATTTGACTAGTCGAAATGTTGCCACACAACCAAATGGAATGATCCAATGTTAGAACTATGTCTGAAAATATACTGAGGGTCTTGGCAGGTGTGAAAAACATTGCCATTCAATGTTAGAAACTATAACAGACAAAAATGCCATAAGATGTTGTGAAATACACAAAGGCTGAAATGCAAGTAAAATGTTCTATATGTACAAGTCATATTTTAAAATGTATTTATTATGATACCTCACCAGCTGAATAGAAAGCATTCATAGGTCTGCTGTTCTTAGCAGGGATTTCTCATGGTAACTACAGAAATGTAAAAGACTTATGGAAAAGGAATGGCTTAAAATATGGCATAAAATTTTATGACCTTGTAGATGCAAAGAATTATTAGTACAATCTTAGGAGGTCAGAAAGATTTACACTGGCCTCATATATGGCAAAGAAAAACAAAATGGTACTGTTGATGTCAACACTGCACCACAATGGAAATATTGATAGGAAAACCTTGACAAAATAGAAGCCTGAGATGGAAACTTTCTATAACAAAACCAAAGGCAGAGTAGATGTTATTGATGAGTTATGCAGCAACTATGATGTCGCTCAAAACACAAAACACTGGCCAATGGTTGTGTTTTACTCAATCCTAAACATGTACGGCATAAACAGTTTGACTGTTTATAAAGAAAATAACAAGTGCAAACTATCACAGACAATTTTTCTTAGAGGATTGGGACTGGAATTAATAAGAGATCATTTATAGCAGAGGGAAAACAAAATGTTTCTGCCTTCTGAACTTCTGAACTATGCAAAAATATTGTGGAGCACACTGGTGTGGTGAGGTGACAAGTGAATAGGCAGGTGCAGCATCACAAAGAACTACTACAACAGCAGGAAAAACAAGAAAGGGCAGGAAAACAAAACATATGTGCTATCAGTGTAAGTGATACTTGTATATGGAACATGTAATTGTCATGTGTGAAGACTAACTGGTGTGACAGCTGAAGCAAAGATTATTTCTGGGGTAGACTTTTTGTTTGTGTTTACACTATAGTTCACATAGGTTTTCATTTCTGATGTTATCTTTTAGGTTTTGTAAGCAAGTAAACAGGTGATGCGAAAATGGTGATGTCTATTCTAAGCACTCATAACACAGTTGATATTTTATTTGATTTATTTTCCTGCTAAGCACATGTAAAATACAGTAGAAAGCTCTGGATAAAACAGGAAGAGCAGTGACAAGAATGGCCTGCCACATAGGAAAGGAAAGCTAAGCACATGTTCTGTCAGGCTAAACAAAATGTGTGCATAGAACATGCAATTGTCATGCTAAAGACTGCCTTGGTTATGACAGTTAAAGCAAAGATTATTTCTGTGGTAGACTTTTGTTTCTGTTTACATTGTAGTTCACATAGGTTTTTATTTCTGATGTTATCTGTTAGGTTTTGTAAGGAAGTACACAGGTATATGAAAATGTTGATGTCTACTCTAAATGTACAATACATATTAAGAATTTAACACTTTGATATCTTATGTCCCTGTTAACTACACACTGTACAATATAATAAGAAACTCCTTACAAAACAGCAAGACCAGTTACATGTCAAGTATGTGATAAAAAAGGCCAAGAAAGCTAAACACATGTGCTGTCAGTGTAAGTGACATGTATGTATGGAATTGCTGCTGTCATGTGTGCAGACTGCCTTGAGTGTGATAACTGAAGCAAAAATTACTATTTTTGTAAAGTGATATTGGTATTTTCACTGTAGATCATTACGAATTTGTTTTTCTTTTTTAGACTTTGTACATTCAAAAACAGCTGATGGGCTGCCATCGCTCCAGTACAAGGAAGATGAGATTTGGGAAGGCTCCTCCAAGATCTGTTCTCCCTCCAGCCTTCTTTGGGCCCAATCCACGGGACCAGGTAGCCGTGCCCTCCCCTGCCTGCACCGCCACCATCGCTCCAGTGCAAGGAAGGTAGCCGCGAGGCTCTCAGACCTTCTGATTGTGCCAGTCTTTGGACCAACTCTGCAGAAGTATAGGTGGTCATAAAGGGTATTTTTATGAGCTCCCAACTTTGAACATATTTAAAGAAAAGGGTAGGGGAAACCTGTAGCAGAACTGTGTGCAGTTCAACCCTGCAGGAGGTTGGGGAACTCAATCTGGGCCTTGTGGCCCGAGGTCAGTGTACATTGTGGGGGTCTGCCATTGGCTGGCTGAGATCAGGAGATTTGTTTCTGCACATGGCTGTGAATGGTGTATATTATGACGGCAGAGATATAGTCTGAAAGAGGCTCTTCAAATTTTTTTTTTCTTTTCCTCATTCCACTCTGCAAATTCTTTTTTCTGACCTTTCTCCAACTCAGTCTCTTGCTCCACCATGTTATCCCTCATCTCCCTTTCTGTTCGTGCTCCTGCCCCTGCCCTAACTCAGATTTCTTCTTTTATCATTTTTTTCTTTTTTCTTCATGTTCTTTTCTTCTGTCATTTTACCTCACTTAAGGGTCAATAGTTTCAAGGGAAAGTGAGCCCTTATTACTGTTAAGGGGAAATATTCTTGTCCTTATACTTGCACTCTGTCTATCCCTTTTAAATTTAACATTATCCTAAAGATTTTGTGGTCATTCTATGTCCTCTGGCTTCACTTGAAACCTTCTCCAATTCTTTTACTTATCTACCCCTCTCATCCTAACCCTGTCTAAGTCCCCATCCTAAATGGTAAATATGCTATATTGAAAAGTTTATTCACTGCAAACATATTTTGGGCTGCTTCTTGATTTTAATTTAATTCACATGGTTTAAAGATGATAGACTAATGACCACCACAAGTAGTCAATTTCCAAGTTGTGCTTGATACTATTGTGTTGCTGATTGTATCAAGTGGGATAAAGGATTGTGATTGATTTGAGTTATTTTCTCTAATATTATGAAGATGAGAATGTCTATGAGTCATTAGAAACTCAAAAGTTAAAGCACAACTATATCAGGAAGATTTAAGTAATAACACAAAAATTAAACCAAGGAAAACCCAACAACAACCCAAGACACAAAGACAGACTTCCAATTCACCAACGGCAAACAGTAGGGCAAATGAGGATGAAAAGTCTGATAGTGAACCACCAGGCCACCCTGAACTCAGAGCACAGGAAGTAACAAAACAGATCAATCAGGCTCTAGAAAAATTCAAAACAGAAATAATTTCCCAGATAACCATAGAGATGGTAAGCAAAATGAAAGTCATGATTCAAGACTGTACAACAGAAACATTAAAAAAAAAATAGATGAGCTCAGGACAATGCTAGAAGCCATGAAGTCCCAATATAAGAAAGAAATGGAATCCATAAAACAGATTCAAACTGATATCCAGGAGATTAAAAATTCTATTGAAAGTGTTCAAAACAGAATAAAAGAATGCAAAGATAGAATCTCAGATATACAAGATAGGAATGCAGTCAGTGACCCTAAAAAGAGAAGTCTCTTAAAAACAGTAAGGGATCACAAGAAATCTATCCAACAACTCCTAGATGATTCAAAGAAGAATAACATAAGACTGATAGGAATTCATGTAGTAGCAGGAGAAAATATAAAAGACTTAAAAAAGCTGTTCACAGAATTAATGACAGAAAACTTCCCAAACAGAAGGGAAGAATTTGACATACAGATAAGTAAGGCATATAGGACTCCAATTAGCCACGATCAAAAAAATCTACACCTAACTCTCGCTCTCTCTCCCTCTCTTTCTCTCTCTCTTGTTCTCTTTCCACCGAGTGGGCCACCATGCCTCCTCAGCTATTTAATAAAGATCTCTCATACGAAAAAAAAAAATCTACACCTAGACATATAATAATCAAGATCCCAGAAACCCAACAGAAGAACAAAATACTACATGCAGTAAGAGAAAAGAAACAAATCACATGCAAAGGAAAGCCCATCAGAATCACAGCAGACTTTTCAACACAAATCTCAGATTAAGGAGAGCCTGGAGTGAGGGATTTCAAGTCCTAAAAGAAAACAACCTCCAACCTAGAATGATGTATCCTGCAAAGCTCCCTTTCAAAATGGATGGGGAAATAAGATACTTCCATGAGTATCTGAGAAACTTCATGAATACCAAACCAGCACTACAAGGAATTCTAAACAATATCCTAGAAAAAGACAATGAAGGTAACAACACCATAAAGCCCAACAGACCAAATCAAATAGGCAAGGCCAGAAACTAAAAGGAGAGGGAAAAAAATTAAAAAGAGTCAACAAAAGGACAATAATATGACAATAATAAGTCAGTACATATCAGTTATAACCATCAATGTCAATGGCTTCAACTCACCAATCAAGAGAAACAGACTGGCAGAATGGATTAAGAAGCAAAATCCAACAATATGTTGTATACAAGAAACACACCTAGTGCAAAAAGAAGCCCATAGACTGAAAGTGAAACAATGGAAAACAACTCGCTATGCCCAAGAGCCCAGAAAAAAGCAGGGGTAGCAATCTTATTCACAGACAAAGTAAATTTCAAACCAAAACTCATTAAAAGAGACAAAGAAGGCCACTACATCCTTGTAAAGGGAACAATTCAAGAGGAAGAAATGACAATCATAAACATACATACACCAAATGTTAATGCCCCCAACTATATAAAGCAAATATTAAGTAACATGAAAAACCAAATAAGCACTAATACAATTGTAGTGGGGTATTTAGATAACCCACTATCACAAATAGACAGATCATCTAGGCAAAAAAATCAACAATGAAATACTAGAAGTGAACCAAGATTTTGAACACATGGAGTTAACAGACATCTATAGAGTATTCCACCCCACAAAATCAGAATATACATTTTTTTGGCTGCACATGGGTCATTCCCCAAGATAGATCACTTATTAGCTCATACAACAGGTTTGAATAAATGCAAATGAATCAAAGTTATTCCCTGTACATTATCAGATCATAGTGCAATCAAACTGGAGATCAATAGCATAAGAAACCGTAGAAACTTCACAGACACATGGAAATTGAACAATACTCTCCTGAACAATCAATGGATCACAGAGGAAATTAAAGAAGAAATTAGACAGTTTTTACAAATAAACAAAAATGCCAGTACAACATACAGGCATCTATGGGACACAAAGAAAGCAGTTCTACATGGAAAGTTCATAGCACTGAATGGCCACACTAGGAAAACAGATGAGAACCAAGACTTGTCCTGTAAAGGTACAAGATCCCAATAATGAATGTAACTGTACTGTATACCTAAAATGTACCAATAAACTCAGTGAGGGGGGAAAAATACCAGTTGATGTTGAAAATTTTTATGCTTTTTTATAAACTCAATAAATATTAAAAATTCAGTACTTTATTTTTATTTTTTCTGTTACGTACTCATTGTTTAATATGATAAAGCTCACGAAATTAAAACTAATAATTCACTAATAAAATAATCTAAATAAACATGAGTCTGAGACAAAATTAGTGTTATGCTCCATGAATTAAAAGAAGGTGCACTTCGTGAGATACAAAATTTCAAAGGACAAAAGGTTCAGTTCCTACTACACCCTTAACACCATGAAGATTGAGACCATCCCATTCCTATCCCTCTCTGTTGCCTGGCTGCTATAAGTGATACCAGCTCCACACCATGGAAGGCACCTGTAGTCACTGTTTTGAACAGACATGCTTCCTTGAAATATTACATATCGTCTCCTTTGGCTCCACATATTTCCTTGTGCTCGATAAAGAGTACTAAATGATGATAGTCATGGAAATAAGGGAGGAGGTGATGGGGAAAGGACAGCTGATTTAAAATCTATTCTTGAAGCAGCCCCTCAGTTCTGTCTCCAAAAGGAAAATACTCTGGGCTGCAAAGAGAATCTGAACACTACTACTACGTAGGAGCTGGATGATGATTCCACATGGCAAGGGGAGGGCTGCTTTTACAATTAGCTCTCAGTGATGTTTTTGCCATTATCAATGACAAGAGATTCTTTCATCAGCTAACCATGTGGTTTCCTCTGTCATTTTTTCTATATTACTTTGTAGAGAAAGCGTTGCCCAGGGATACAACTGAAACTCCTCTGAACCACACCTCCCCACCCCACCCCACCTCTATCACTGAGCCACCTGTAGATGTAGCTGCAAGAAAGGGACAACTCAGCTTCCCCATGCAGAGGTGACCCTGCCACTCATCAGCAAAGGGGAAGAATCCAGCATGTCTGGCTTTATTTGGCCAAATACATGAGAAATAAGATGCTGCAGATTAGTGCTAGGCATTCACCTGGGTATTTCAGAGTTCAAGACAAAACTCAACAGAGTGACTGTAAGAATATAAGAGCTTCGCTGGGCACAGCAGCATACACTTATAATCTGAGCTTCTCAAGAGGCTGAGGCAGGAGGATCACAAGTGCAAGACCAGTCTAGGCAACATAGCAAGAACTTGTCACAAAATAAAAATTTTTAAAAGGGTTGGAGATGTAGCTCAGTGTTAGTGCTTGCCTAGCATGTTCAAGGCCCTGGGTTCAATCCCTATTACCATAAAAACAACAATAAAACAATATGTTCATTTCAAACAAGGTAGAAGAGTATTTCCTATATTGCTCACTTCAGTCTGACATAAATCCAAATTTTAAAAGACAGTGGGAACACCACAAATTCCATGTTTCTTTTCACCCTCCTGATTTTCTATTTAGGCGAGTTACTTTTTTTTTTTTTCTCATTAAGAATTGTTTCAAGGGCTAGGATATAGCTCAGTGGTGCCACACCTGCCTGGCAAGCACAAGGTCCTGAGTTCAATCCCTGGTACCACAAAAAGAAAAAAAAAGAGAGAATTTAGTTTCAAGAGAAATTTTAGTTTCATTTTGACTTATTAAAACAAAACAAAAAAACCCCTTGCAAATCAAAGTAGGATGACTCCAGCTAGTAAGGGAAATGATGAAGCCTTTTTTCAGGGATATAGTTTTTCTCAGTTAACAGTCTGGCAGAGGGGAAAAAAACCTAATTATAAAGCCTTTGCTGTCTAGAAAAGAAATGTCAAAATAAAACAAATGTTGCCTTATGCAGATTGTAAATCTCACTTTATTATTCATTATTGAGCAAAAAATAACTGTCAAAAAGTCATGGCAAAACATTGGCTAGCCAAAAATCTGAGCAAAAAACATTAAATTTATGACAATGAAAGCCTCATCCCTATCCAGCTGATAAAAATGAAAATGAAACCATGACAACAACATTAATTCTTAGAACTACTCCCCAAACAATTCAATGCTGTGGCTTGGCTCAGGAAGGCAATCCTGAACCATTAGCACAGACTTCTGCCTCAGTGCCCTGGCTGCTCCAGCCTGGGCTTCCACAAGCCTCCTCCACACTCTGACTCGGGCTCAGGGAAGGAAAGCAAGGACGGCTCAGCAGCCTCACACCAGGGCCTTGCCTCTCTACACTGGACAGATGGATGAGTAGGCAACATCACTCCTAAAGTGGAGATGCCTCTGACCCCAAACAGCACCTGCTTGCTGACATTCTCTCTTTTGGTTTGATTTTTTTTAATTACTAAAATAAAAACTGGGTAATTAATTTATGCCTAGTCATCTAAAGGAACAGGTAAATTCAATTCTCCCCTGCTAAACCATTTTGGAGAAAATATCCGGCCCTCCTGACACTCAGCTTGCACAGTGACATGCTCCTCAGATCTCTTTCCTTGATGCTGTCCATTCATTCACCTGAGACTGAATTGAATGGGCACTGAGCACACATTCAACTCTGCCCAGGACCCTGGGTTTCCAATCCATCTTCTCTCCAAGGTCAGGCCTTGGGTCGGGCAGCCTCCAGCCAGGCTCCTGGCCTGCAGCTCTCCTACTCCATGCAGCCACCAGGGGGAGCTCTGTAAGGCCCCAACCCAATCAGGCTACACTCAACGTTTAAACACCTGATTACTTTACAATCAGGAAAAAATTACAACTTCAGGCCAACAACTAGAATCCTTCACATGTGGCCCCAACCTATTTTGGAGTATCAACACTCACCCTTCTTCCCCCATAAAGAGTGCCCAATGGTCAATCATGCAGCATTGAACTCTGTGTTTAGAGTATGTCCTGTCCTTTCAGGCTAATGTCACTCTTGTGCATGTTGGCTCCCTTGCTTAAAAGTGCCCTTCCCCTCTTTCCTGCCTGACTTCAATTGAAGCCTTGGGTGAAATGTCACACCCTCTGTGAACCTGTTGCTTAGTGACATGACAGCTTCTCCTGCACTTATCTCTGTATACTGCCAATGAGTTGTCTATGGTTTTGTCTTCCCCATAACTCAGCTCCTCAAGAGCAAGAATAATACCTCATTGTTTGTATTCCCAAGACCTAGCACAGGACCTGCCAAAGAAAAGGACTCAATGACGGGGAGAGGGGCACAAACAAGTAGAAAAAGGCCATTCACTAAAAACAAAGGTTGAAGACACTAAGCATTATCTTTGGGTACCACACAGTTCTTTCTGAGTCTTCTTCCAACATTCTAAGGTCTTGACTTTTAGGAGGTTGTTCAATATACAGATGCTGCTTAATCTACAGGACACTGGCAAGGGAATTGCAGGATCCTGGTGAGGATTTAAGCAAATATCAAACCCACAAATTCCAATCTGGCCTGGTCAGTTCTGTTAAGTGGAAGGGGTTGGTTCAAGAGCAAATGAGAAAGGACTGAGCCTGGCCAGAAGAGAGCTCACTCACCCACAAACAATTCTGTCCTGAGTTCTGCCAGGTACCAGGAACTCTATCAGTCTAGGGAAATGGTACCTATATGAGGCCTGTTCTCTTGTGGGATGAGTCAGAGAGCGAGAGAGAGATGGTCTTTCCACTCCTGGTAGGCAGTAACTAGACCTGTAATGGAGCTGAAGCAGGAATGAGAGGACAGCACCAGCCAAGTGACCATCAGGAAGCAGAAAGCCAAGGCGCAGGGTGCATGAGGCCCCAGGGGCCTGGAGCAATCACACATTAGAGAGCCAGGGGCCCCATATCAAGATCTCTTCTTAAAGATTAACCCCATCCCAATCCATCCAGGGTACTGGGATTTGAACCCAGGGCCTTTGCACTTTTGTAACTTTTTTTGAGACAGGGTCTTGCTAAGCCACTAAGTTGATCTTGTTATTGTCCTCCTGCCCCAGCCTCCCAGAATGCTGGATTATGGAGGTATGCCATATGCCTGACCAACTCTATTCTTAAAATATTCTGTGGCAAGGAGTTAAGGAGAACATGAGTTGAATGTTCATTAGATAAATACAAGACATCTAGTTGTTTTATGACAGCTGTTGGTCTTCTCCACCATGCCTACTGCCACATTTCTCATTTTACTGAAATGTATCAGGTGATAGGAATGAAGCACTAGGTTCAAGCAAGTTACTCAACATCTGAGCCTAAGTTTCTTCATTTCAAAAGTACAGAACACCCACCTTAATAAATAGTGCCTGGCATAGAAGCAGACCTCAGGATGTATTAGCTATTGTCACAGACAACAGTCAACATGACCATCAAACTGTGCAGAGAACACGTTCCTATCTAGACATTTATTAAACAGATTATAATATCATAGCCAAGTCCCAGCCTAAACTCAGAGCCTTCTAGGTTACATTCTCTCCTCTAAGAGTCATAAAAACACAATGAATTACGATGGATTTTGCTTTTACTGGAGGAGACCCAGGATGATTCCTTTCTGCTTCCAAGAGTTTAAATAAAGGACATCTGTTATCAAGAAAGAAGTTCAATAGTAATAGCCCAGGATTCAAGTTGAGCATCAGAAACTGAGTACTCGTTCAGATAGTCATCTGAATATGGGCAGAAGTTGAACATGGTTTGCAGCATTCAAGGCAGATAAGCACTCCGACCTTCAACTCACAGACAGACATGAATTAAACTCTTCATTTTGATGAACAGCCTAGCAAGGAGAGGGCTTTTGCTGAGCCAGCATGATAAGGAGGCCGGCAGGGTGGAGTTGGCAGCCACACACCAAAAAACTGATCGAGTTACCAAGAGGGAAAGATAAAGGAAGATGGATTCAGGGAAATTCCAAAATTGGGAATGGTGGGGATTAAAAAGAGATTATAAAGGGTTATAGTAAAAGATTTCCTCATTTTAATGGGGCTCATGTCACTGCTTATAATGATGAGATTCCAGTGAGATTTTATCTCTCCTTTAAGATGTATTAAGGGTGAAAAGACTCGTAGGTCTGTTGAAAAATTGAAAACATTTGTCCTTTAAAACAGAACAGGGAACTGGAAAAGTGTTCTAATTTATTACATATTGGTAGGGAAATAACTTTTTTTCTGCAATTTAAAACACAGGTAGTCATAGATCTTGGAGTTGCTTAGTTAGCAAAATGTTCTGAGTTGCTCTCACTTAGAAAGAATGGGTATAACTAGGTTTAATCTTCATATTCTGTTTTCCCCTAACAAGTAGCATAGTACAATCAAGTTTGGTGTGTTCATAGCAAGCAAAAGTACCCAATGTCAGCTATAGTCCTCCTTGTTGTTCTTGCAGTTTGATCTTGAAAGAATGTTTGATATTTTTACTAGTTTCAGGGAAAACTAAATATTTAAAGGGTATTATAGTTTACTTACAAATTATTCGCCTCCCCTTCCAGAACTACAACCCATTTAAGGAAGCTAGATATTTTTTTTAAACTAGATAGCCATTTATCCTTCAATAATCAAGAAGCAACAGATGAGAAAATTACCCACGTAAGAAGCCTGGCAAATTCAAGGACAGCAGAAGAAAGATGAAAATACTACCAACAGATAAGAAAAAGAATGGTAGTTTCAAAACACGGTGAAAAAGATCAAAGTAGAGGTGGGTGATTTTTCAGAAGAATTAAACCAGAGAAAGCTAACGTTCTATTTCGCCAAGCACCAACTCCTTGAATTTGTCTTTATGGTTCCAAATAATACAAGTTAAATATTCTAATTTTATGCATTTATTGTTAATAATACAACTTAAAAGTTCAATATTTTATGGAGTCTGTACTTCATAAGTACTGTAGTAAAGTATGTTTTTAAAGTCACTTAAAAATTAAAAAAAAATTGAATGGATAGTTTTATTTCTACAGAGCACTTCTCTGAAGTTTTGCCAGATGCTAAAGGATCTCACACTGTTTGGGTATTTAATTAATGTTAGAAGAGGCGGACAAACCCCCTAGAACACTGGTATGTGCCATTCTCTCTGAAGAACAACAGAAGAAGGAAATATTCAACCATAGACACCCCCCCAAAAAAAACCCTCAATATGTCCAAATACAAAGTGTTTTGATAAAAGAATTTCAAAATCCTGAATGCACACTTGATAAAAATATAAGAAGAAGATTCGCTCCAGATTCACAGATGACACCTGCTCCTGCACCAAAGGAAAACAAACTCCAAGTCCCCGGAATCCTGGACTCCCAGCCAATCATCCTGCAGCAGCCTTCTGACCAGGGTGTGTATGGTAAGGAACATCCAGGTGATGCTGGACCCTCCAAGAGGGTGAAGACGGCCACTGTATGGATGGCCCCAGGGAAGAGAAGATAGGAAGCACCCAGGGTCCCTGTGCCTAACAGGAGGCAAGTAGCTAAACACTGCAAGAAACAGAAGGATGTAAACAGCCACAAATCAGGATAAAACAAGACAAAACAATAAACAAATCAAAACAAATATCCTTGAGTAACCACAATAGGCATATGAAGTCCACGTGATCAGAGTAACTTGGGGCCTATTTAGACTCAGACATGATTCTAATAATATGCATGGTGTCTGGCTTCCTAATTTCCTAGCCGAGTAGAATCTGTGAGTTAAGAAGATGCATATTTCTGAAGATGGACCCTTGTAGAAGGAGAGAAGAAAAGGAAAAATATAAATTTTAAAAATAAACCACAAACTATACCTTTTGTCAACAGTAAGTGATCTACTCTGATGTATACTGAGGCTATCACTGTACAAAACGTATTATAATACAATGACCCTACATCATTAAGATAGGAAAGAGGTTTGGAGTATAGTAAAGGATAGTGTAGACCTAGAAAAAAACTGATTTCCATATTCATGTCACTGATCCTATCTCCATCAATATAATGTGACTACTTTTACCTATCATCTTCCAACAGAGACAACAATCGTAAGTACATGAAAAATCACTCTGCTGATGAAAGTCAAGCTTACAGATCAAAGAGATAAAATGATTACAGCCTTAACAGGATGTCTCATGTGCCTTACACGCATGCTGGAATGACATCTCCAGACAGTAAATGAAGGCTTTCCTCAGTCATGCCACCCATGAAGCAGGCAGGTACCGCCTGGTCACTGTGGACAGAGTCAGTACATGGATGAGCTATAGATTTGGCTTAAACAATCATTCTGAGCTGGTCAGCAGAAGGAGGTCAAGAAGCAAAGTGAGAGGACATAGCTGTGTTCCTAAGAAAACACCACAGGCTCTGCCCTAAGACTGCAAGATGGCTATGGGGATCCAAGAGCGGGGAGAACTGAACCCTGTGCCCTGGAACAGCTGGGGGAAGAGGAGGGACAGTAAGGCCTCCTGTGTCTTCCCGGGCCAAGTGTGGAGTGGCAGCAGCATGTGTGACAATGATTGCACACGCAAAGTGGCTCAGGGCCCCTCGCTCTACGGGGTGGACGAGGCCAGCTGCACTGACGGATGCTCCTGGTCTGCTGCTGAGAAGAGCACAGATGTGGCACGGAGACAGCCCGGAGTCTCTGTGGGCAAGGAGGCTGCAGCCGGATCCAGATGGAAACAGGCACACTCTGCAGAGGCTGGTGGACTGAAGATGGCTCTGGGCCACACACACCCCTCTGTTCCCACTCTGGCTCCCTGGAGCAAGGCCAGAGTGAGACAGAGCTTATGAATTAACTGGGATGATCTGCACTGACTGAAAGCATCCTGTATTGCTGAAACAACATCACAGACTGGGTAACAGACTTATAACAAATGAAACCACTTGGTTTGTAATTCTAGATGCTGTGAGGTCCAGGAGTGCTCTGTATAAGGGGTAGACTCTGTGCTATGTAATCCCATGGCAGAGGCAAGAGGGCAAAGAACACAGCAAGAGAGCATTTGTAATGAAGCCGGCTGCAGTAACAGCCTCACTCCATCCATGCAGGTGGAGCCCCGAGACCCAGAGGCCTTACCTCTTGATACTGTTACAATGGCAGTTAACTTGTAGAATGAGTTCCAGAAGGGGCCTTTCAACCATGTCACTAGATTTCTACCACCCTGCCCTGCAGAACAGGGACACCAGCAGTACTGAATTAGGTGACAGGAGCAAAAGAAGTCAGTCATACTTTGCATTTGTAAATCTCTGCACTGAAATTGGCAACCACTATTTGTGTGAGCATTCTGTCAGGATGCCCTGTGTGAGGTGTGATGAACAACTCTGATGAACTCTTATATTAAAAAAAAATTATTATAGTAAAAGACACACTGTCTTTAATCCCCCTCAGAACCCCACCCACTTTATGAGTCTTTAGTTGCACTGTGATGGCAATCTCAACGTCCTGAATCAATTCAGAACAATTACCTTTCATGTCATTTTGACTTTGGGAAAGAGTCAGAAGTTGCAGAGTGTCATATCTGGTGAGTAAGGTCAATGAACATGCACTGTAGTGTTTTTACAAGCCTGACTTTCCCTTGGATGGCCCTTGGGAGCAGCATTCACTGTATTTTTTATCATATCTCACAAAGACTCTGATGAAGGAAGACTTCCAGAACCACTTCAAAACAGCAAGCATGACAACTAAACGTGTGTTCCAAACAATGGCAAGTTTGGGACAAGAATGGGCAACGGCCTCTCTTTCTAGAGGTTTACAGGTTAGCACTGATCACCTTGTTGAGTTCCACACAGTGTGGGATCTGGTTTGAAGCTCTGTGTGTTTGTAAGTAACTCTTTCAGCATATGGAGAAAGACTCAACCCCTCAGGAACAGAGCCACAGTTAATTGACTTACAAGTACATGTATCTATCTGAGTGCGTCACCTGTTTGTTGTTTATGTGCAGGGCGCAAGTCATAATCAAGTGTCCTAATGAGCAAGGATTCAAAGAATATATTTTATTTCCAAGAATTATTTGTATATCTGTAATATAGGCAGTCTCACTACTAAAGAACTCCTTTTTAGATTTAAAATATATATTACACTGAATGTACTAAGAATATGTAACAAGACACTGAAAGAAAACCTTTAAAAAATTAATCAAGTTTTAACCAAAATTTTCCACTATATAAGGGTCCAAAAAAGAAATAGCTAACCTCGATAGCCCTATATATGTTAAAGAAATTTAAATTACTAGTTAAAAACCAAAAACCTTCTCACAAAGAACATGCCAGGTTCAAATGGCTTCACTGTCTAATTCCATCAAACATTTAAGAAAGCAACAAGACTAGTTCTATTCAAACTCTTAAAACTTAGAAGGAAAGCCTATAGTTTCCAACTTATTCTATGAAGCCAGCATTATTATGATACCAAAGCCAAACACAGATATTACAAAATATAACGAAAAATGAAAAGAAAGAGAAAACTACAGTGTAGGTGCAAAATAGGTGTAAAAATCCTTACAAAATCGAATCTGACCACCATAAAAAGGACAATATGTCATTGTATGTTTCCTTTCACTGCTGTAGCACATAGCACTTAACAATTTAAAACACACACAATTATGCTTACACTGTTCTATGGGTTAGAAATCTAATGCAGGCCTCAGTGCGCTAAACTCAAGGAACAAGGAGGGTTGAATTCCCCTCTAGAAAATCTAGGGAGAGTCATTCCCTCCTGCTGTGCTTCTAGAACTGTCTACACTCTGGATCTGTCAACGAAGCCAGCAGCAGCAGCGAAGTCTGCTCACCTCACTTTATTCTGACCCCCTCTTCTGCCTCCCTCTTTCACTTCTGACCATTTGTGTGATCACCTTGCACAATCTTCCAACGGAAAGGTGGGTTTACTAGAAACCTTAATAGGGACTGTAACCTTCATTCTCCTTTGCCACGTAACAACAAATTCAGACTTTCCAGGCTTCTGGATGGGAACATCTCTGGGGCCAGGAATGGGAAGAATTGCCCTGACCACCACAGTCATGATCAAGTGAGGTTTATCCCAGAATTGCAATCAATTTTCAAATAAAAAAAACCAGGCTGGGCCAGGAATTTAGCTCAGTGGTGCTGCCGCCTACCTCACAAGCACAAGGTTCTGAGTTTGATCCCCAGTACCAAAAACAAAAACAAAAACACCCAGGCTGGAAGAATTCCACTAACGAACATCTAGAGGTACACCACAAAGGGACAGTAATCAAGATATCATGGTACTGGAATACAGTGGCCAATAAAAGAATCACATTTAATTTGATTTTCACCAAGGGTGCCAAACAAACTAATATAGGTGGGGGGTGGGTTTTGCAACACATGACAATAGAGAAATTGGATACCTATTAAAAAACAAAACCTAGGGCCTAATAAATAAATAAATAAATAAATAAATAAATAAATAAATAAATAAATAAAATTAAAAAACAAAACCGAAACATCCTTGACCAACTCCTACTTCATAACATACATAAAATTAATTAAAAACAGGTCATATTACAATTTAATAGCAAAAAGGCAAAGAACACAATTAAAGTATGAGTAAAGGATTTAAACAGACATTTCTCTAAAGAAATATAGACGTAGCCAATAGAGACACAAAAAATGCTCACCATAGGTCATCAAAAAGGTATTAACTAAAACAATAAGAGATACCACTGCACAACTATAATGAGAAAAAGAATGACAAGCGGCACCAAAGATGTGCACAAACTAATGCCCTTATATATTGGGGGGGATACAACATTACCCAGTTGTTTTGGAAAAGTTTGGTGGTTTCTTGGGAAATTAAGCATAGAGTTGCCATATGACCCAGCAATTCCACCCCTAGGTACATACCCCAGGGAAATAAAAACAAATGCTCACCCGAAAACTTATACATACATAAGATCCTAATGAGACAATTGACAATGTGAAATAGGAAGAAAAGGTCTAAAGGTGTAGGGAAAGTGGGAAGGGTAGGGGAAAGGTAATAAGGGAAAGAAAAAAATAGGAGAAAATGAAAAAATGGAAATAAAATGTTTGTAAATGGGGAGGGAAGGAGGGGGTGAAGGGAGGGAAGGGACAAGGGGGAAAAATGAGAACCAAGACCTGTCATGTAAAGGTACAAGATCCCAATAATGAATGTAAACTGTACTGTCTACCTAAAATGTACCAATAAACTCAATGAGGAAAAAAAAACTTGTACATAAACGTTCATAATAGCTTTCTTCATAACACGAAAAAGTGAAAACAACCTAAATGTCCACTGATGAGTGGATAAAGAAAATGAGGCATATTTTTAGCAAGACACGGGTAAAAGTGATGTTATTCATTAATAAAAGGGAATGGAAACATGCTACAAAGTAGATCAACCTTAAAAACATGTGAAGTGAAAGATGTCAGAATCAAAAGACCATATGTTCTGATTCCATCTATATTAAGTGTGCACAACAGGAAGATCTATATAGACACAAAGTAGAAATAGTAGTTGTAGGGGCTGGGAAGGGAGAGAAACTGGAGCAACCCAGAAATCCTGGCTATGGTATTTCTTTTGAGGTGATAAAAACATTCTGGAATAAGGTAATGATGATGGTTGTGCAACTTTGTGGGTATATTGAAACCCAGGAACTGCACATTTTAAAAGGGTGGATTTTTATCTCAATAAAACAATATATGAGAAAATAAAAAAGGAAGATGGCACAAAGGCCTAAATACAAAAGCTAAAATCATAAATGTTTTTCAGGAAAGTATAAGAAAATGTCTTTGTGCCATGGGGTAGGCCAAAGTTTTCCTAAAACCAACATTTTTTTCCTTAATACACTTGTATATAACAGATCAGATTCACAATGGCGGAAGTGGAAACAGTGATGATGTAACTTCATAGGGAGAAAATAAAGGAGGGAAAGAAAGCTGTTCTAGTCAGCTATTTAAGACCTCACCATAAGTAAGCACCTTTCTGCACATTCTGCCCTTTGGGTAAGAGGCAGGTTAAGGAAGAAATCTACATTCAGGGAACTCTTTGTGGTGTTACAGCGATGTATACAACCTGCTTCATGGAGACATGGGAGTCTGCCCCCTTTCCATGTGTATGTCTGACCATAGGCAAGGATACAGCTCAGTACAACAGTTGAGACTCCTAGACGGGGCATTCAGCCACCCAGATAATCAAAACCCAGGGGTTTCAGATCCTCAAAGAGATTCTCTGCTCTTGTTCTCACCAGTCCATCAGAAACAGCAGATCTCTATCATCAATACATCTTTCTTTCTTGTACAGACCCCATTTTGATTCCTCCATTTCTTACTGGGTCCTTGGTGGTAAGTTAACCCTACCAAATATCCGTCTGGCATGTAAAACACAACATTCTTTTCTAGAAAGCTTTTTTGTATGAACCCAAAGAAACTGCTTCATTGTTTAGTCCTTTTTTGGCTTCCTGAAAGTTTAAATATGGAATCAAGTGGAAAATGACTTCAAAATAGATAAGAGATTACACAAATCTATTCCATACTTTATGTAGTCATGAAAATATATTAACCCTATCAGATATGAAATGGTATGATGGTAATTTCCCTTATCTTTGTATCAATTTACATACAATAAAATCCACTTGTATTTCATGGATTTTGACAGTCATACAACTTGTCCATAATCAAGGAATGTAACATTCCACCACCCCAGGATGCCCCACGGCAGGGAGGCACTGTGTCACTTATTCATTCCCTAGCTGAAGGGCATTTGGGTTTCTTTCCCCCAGTTTTCATCAATTATCAATAAAGCTGTTATACACCTATGAGCATAGGTCTTTACATGAATATATTTTCATTTCCTTTGATAAATTCCCCAACTAGGATTTCTGTCTTCAAGATATTTTGCTTTTGATTTTCCATAGTTTGGTTATGTTGTTGCTATAGTTTTGAGTTTATCCTGTTTGGATTTCACTGAGCTTCTTTACCAAATTTGTGAAATTTTCAGGTATTATTCCTTCATTTTTTTTCTGCATCAATATTTGTTTTTTCTTCCTGAAATGCTAATGTTATAAATGTTAGACCTTTTAATCTTAGCCCATAGGTTCCTGAAGCTCTGGTTTGTTTTAAAACTCTTTTCTCTGTGTCTTTCATAATAATTGCTGTGTAATAATTACAGATAATTTCAGGTTATTCTAACTGTTTTGTATTGCTCTATCCTAAATTCACTGCCCTTTCATTATTACCTTTATTTAGCTATTGGGCCCCTGGAGTGAATTTTTAAATTTCAGATACTGTATTTTTCATTTCTAAAATTAAAATTTTCATTTGCCTTGGTTTCTTTATTTACTTGTTTGGTTTTTAGTTTCTATTTCTTTGCTGAGAACTTCCATTTTTCCATTCAAGTGCTCCACTTTATCTTATGGAAAACAGTAATGGCTGCATTGAAGTTGTTTGTCTGACAACTCCAATATTTTGGTCATTTCAAATTTGGGCAACTATTTTTAGTCTTTCCCCTTGAGTACTGATTCTAGGTCTGGTGGATAAATCTGGATTATATCCTGTACATTTTAAATGTTATGCTCTGAGTCTTTATGTATTATTAAATTCCTCTCAAGAATGTTGATGTCTGTGGTGCTCACTTGTTTGTTCAGGAACTTGTCCCAAATAGACTACCAGTTTCATCTCGCCTTCCATGGATGGTGGTTCTAATACAGCTCAGGATTAAAGCCTGTGCTCTCACACCTGGGGTCACCAGCATGTGGGCCCTTGGCTTAGTCTGGAACTAGGGCAGTGGTCACAGGGCAGCTGACATCTTAGGGACTTGGCCATGTCTCTCTGGGACTGAAGCCGAAGCACATGTGGAGCTTAGCTCACACACAGAATTGGGTCCTTCTTTTCATTCCTTTCTGCTCCTTCAGAGTCCTCCAGGGCACTCTTTCTATGGCTTCTCTGCTCAAAAGGACAGGTTTCTGTTAGAGTTTAGTCTGTCATTCTGTTGGGCACTTTTGCATAACTGAGCTTCTTTGGGAATAGGGCAGCAAAAGAAAAGAGAGAAAATAATGAGGATTCTTCCACACTGATCAGAAATGTGAGTCTTGTTTTGGGTTTCAGGCTCCCAAAGCCCCACAAGAGCAATGCAGATCCTCAGCTGGGGTTTGTTATTAGGGCAAGGTCAAAGAGAAAAGATTAAAAAAAAAGAAAAGAAAAAAATTTAAAAGTAGGAATTCCCTGCTACTTTCTTCAGCTTCTGCTTAGAAACAGGTGATTTCACCAGGTATGATGGTGCATACCTGTAATCCCACTTGAGAAGCTAAGGCAGGAGGATCATAAATTTGAGTCCAGTCTGGACAACTTAGTGAGAGCCTGTCTTAAAATAAAGAATAAAAATGTACTGGGGACACTGCTTCCCAGAATCACATCCCCTCCCAAAAAAAGAGCATCTCAGGTAGTTGCTTTCTGCTAGCCAGCATAGGAAGAAGGTTGTGCCCATGATTTTAATCAGAATGGGCCAGTGGGACTTACGACAACTGCCTTGATATTTTTAAAACTTTGTCTTAAACAAAAGAACAATGGACAATAACTCATGTCAGGTAAGAATAAAAAGAAAACAATTACTTGAAAGGACTTCTAGGTGCCCACTAATGTCAGTACTAAGGGGACAGACAACATGATACAGGTTCAACACAAGTCCTAGCTAACTAGTTATACAAGGTCTGTGGAAAGCCTGGCACATGGGGAAAACATAAGACTGGACAATCGGGCTGAACAGGATGCAGAGAAAGAAGAGAGAGAAAAACAGGGAAGACCTGGACGTCATGCAAGCCTGTGCTAGGCCCAGCTGGAGAAGACAAGCTGTGTTCCACCAGAGGCCCTGTTGGGGTACTCTTCCACAGTTGTTTTGCTGCCTTTTATATCACAATGAGTTTATTTTCCCAAAAAGAAACTAAGAGTCAGTTTCTAAGGGCACTTCATAACTCCTGACCCTCTTCTTCCCTCTCCATCTTTCAACACGGTAGACAGTCTCCAGGGCTTCGGTTCAGTGGGGATTGAAGGCCAGGCCTTGACGGAGCGAGTCATGAGATATTTCCTGGGGAGTGTTGGGTTACCACAGACAAAACTCAACAATCATCCTCAACTCAGCTAGCTGCTGGCTTTGCTTGTGTGCTTTAGCTGAATTCACACATTTGGAAGTTTGTTTTTCATATTTTATTTGGGTTTATTCCTAAAAATCATGAAGGCAGCATCTTTGTTCTAGGACGGTATCTATTTTATTTGAAAATATTTTTTGTTAAGTATTCAGAAAGGCTCTGCATGGTGAGCCCAGCCAGAATCCAACCCCAGAGCTGTGGTCACAGTGGGTGCACAGATGGCCCGCACAAGCAGCAAGGGCCAAGTCCACTGTGAATTTTCACTCACAGCTGTGTGGAAAATATCTGTGCTGGTGATGCAACATCTTTGGATTGCTAGCTTTAAATTGCAGCAGGAGAGAGAAAATTCTCAAATGTGAATATTTCAGGAGGCTGTGAACTTGGGCCCATTTTAAGCCCATCAGTTGTAATGTGTTACAAAACCAAAGCACAATTTAAAAAAAGGAAATGTTCTGTGGAAATCGGAACATCAAGTCTGGTACTGGGGTACGTGGTATAGCTACCAGCCTGACAGAGAAACTGTGTCTATTTCCCATCAGAAATTCAACTTCTGTCATAATGGCTTCATGGTGGGCTCTTGGTTTTCTTTTTTGAATTGAGAGGGAAGTTACTGCTTGGCCAACCCATCAAGGTCATGTCTGAATGGCAGCAGCAGGGACTGCATCACACTGTGTCTGTGCAGAGTTTTGTCTGGGAACTCTACCTTATGTTGCAAAAGACCTTATGTCCCCGACCCCATCCCCCACCTCCTCTTGGACTGCTGCTGGGACTGTATTTTGTCGCTTATCTAACGTAAAATAAACATAACAATCTGGAGCTAATTTAAGAGGTTTACCGTATCAGGATACAGCTGGGAAAGATTTTAGGAAAAAAGCTTGACAGGAACAATAGTGCTATGAAGTGGGGCAGGCAGAGAGCACAGGAAGGCAGTTTCAGACGGCCTGGCAGACAGCTGTCAGCCACTCCAACAACAGTCCCAGAGCCAATGGAAAGGAGCAGGCTGTGTGTGAGCAGCTGGCTGGCCAGAGCACCAACAATGAAAACAAAGAATTAGAGGGTGTTCCAAGGGAATGGCTCAGGTGTCAGGGCCACCTGTCTCCCGGGAGTCCTTTGCAGGCTCCCAACCAGCAGAGGTAAGGAGGAGACAGAACTTCATTTCTCTGCAGTGCTGGCCAAGAATTTTTTTCACATGCATACATGCATGCTGGTTTTATCCTGACTTACGAATCCACCAAGGCCCACAGAGGAACATCTGTTTTTGACATCAATTTCTTCGACTCAGCAGGCTGGTTGCATTTTTAACTCTTTGAGGCCCTCCGACTAAACCTTGAATTTCCTAGTACAATTTGTCAGAAGTGAGAGGGCTTGAGGGAGTTAAATAAAGCTCTGTACTGCCCTTGAAAGAACTTGTGAATGCTTTGTATATTAGAAAAAAAAAACAAAAAACAAAAAAACCTAGATCCAGCTCTTGACAAAGATCCAACCAATTAGGTTCACAGAATAGTCTCTTAAAGCAACACGATGTTTCATGCAAAGAACAGTGAACTAGAAGAATGGAGCTCTGTACTAAGTCAACTCTTGCTATGGGCCAAAGTTCCTAGATCAAACTTTCCTCACCTAGGATCAGATGCCCTTCACCACTTCCTCATCATTTAATTTTTTATTAATCATTTAATTTCTTCCAGAGAATACTCAACCTAGTAAAAACTTCCCTGTGACAAGAGCAACCTTTGAGTCTATTGTGAAACAATTCCATCTGTTTGAGAAAAACTTAAAAAAAATATAATTTGTGCCTATGTCCTGAAGCAAGAAGAATACCATCTGGAAGGTCCAATAAAATAAATGAAGAAGTAGAAGAGAAATCAAGGTTTTAGCAATTACTGTTCCATCTATTTTATACTGTATGTCAACAGATCATTGAAATAGCATTGGTTATCAAAGTTTCCACAATAACAGAATCCAAGACTAAAAATTCAGTGTACAAATAGAGATATAGATAGGTCTTCTAAGTGTAGAAAAGAATGTGAAAATTTCTAAAGGGCATAAAGAGAGAAAGGCTGGGAAATATCTCCTTTAGAAATGCAACATTCCTCCTATTTCCAGACCCAGTAAGTTCAAACAATTACTTCAAAAATATCAGAGCAAAAATATCAGAGCCCAACAGTGAAAATATGAAGTCTTTCTAGGACAGCTCAAGAACAGTAGCATGTGGTATAGTCACCTAGCAGGCTGATGAAAGGTCAGATGGTTGGGTCCTGACTTCAGAGTTTCTGATCTGCAGTGGAGTCCAAGGATTAGCCTTTCCACAAGCTCCCAGGGATGGCAATATTGCTTCTCCTGGAACCATACTTTGAGAACCATTGCTCCAGAGAGAGATGCAATGACTAAGATAATGAAGTCAGCCTCTTTTGTCTGTATCTTTTTTTGTTATTCCTCTGACATGTTGGTCAAGTGTGGTTGAAAAGAGTGGAAACAATGGGCACAGAATCAATGCAGAACAGTCATAGAGTGAGAAAATGGCTAGATTTTAACTTCGGCAAGGATTAAATTATAAAAGTAGTTAATTTTCTAAAGGGGAAAACTGTTCTGAATTCAAGATGAAAAGATGTGGTGGGGGGACGATGTTACAGGGATAAGTCCCTGAGTCTAGATTCTATGCCAATGGCTTGCTCTCATCCTAGTTACACTATGGAATTGCTTGGGCAATCCGAATCTTGAGGGAGGTCTTCCATATGATCTGGAAGTGTACAGATGACTGTGATCCTGCCTGCAGAGGGTATATCCTGCAGAAAAGAGGAAGCACTGAACCACAGAGAGATAGTTTTGAGGGTTAGCGATCTGAAGTCACACAACTGAACCACAAAATCTCAAAAGGTACCTAAGAGATTAATTTGAGTATAATAAAGCCAAGAAAGATTAAGTGGCAGGGGAGAAGCCACAAAGTTGTTAGAAGCAAAGCCGCAATCAAACTGCTTCTTCTGAAACCCACCCAAATCTTTACCATCATATCTGACTACAATTGCAATAATATTAAAAATAAGGTACTGGTGGGAGGGTCTAAAATAGAGACTTCAGCGCAAAACAGTAAGACCAATCATCATATTGGAGACTTCACTGACTTCATTCATTCAAAGTATCCATTTTAAGAAACTGAAGCATCAATTTAGGTTTTCATCAATTCCAAAACCACATCTGAATTGTCACCGGCCTTCACCACCCACAACACAAATGCTCCCTCAGGCCGCTCAGCCCATCACTGTGTTACATGAAGGCTGTGGGAATTTCAAGGAAAAGGAAAAGAGGAGACAGACTGCACAGTGATGTCTGGCAGCCTTACCGGCACACAGCCTGGTTCCCTCCAGCGGGCTGTTTCTGATGCTCTGTGCACGACACACCACACTGCACAGAGAGCTTTTCCAGGAGGACAGGGAGGTCATGGAGCAGTCTGCTGAGGCCCAAACTTGTCTGTGACTCAGCCTACTCTGAGACTCAAAGCAAATTAAAATGACAGTTTAAAAGCTGAATCTTCCACCTGGTTCTCATCACTGTTTTTGGCTAGCAGGAAGAGGACCTGTCAGTTTTATCTATAGGAGGTAAAAAGGGACAGCGAATTTTAGAGAAAAGCAAATAAAAATATTTGCCAAAATGATTTCAGGTTCACCAACACAGCTCATAGCATCACGAAGCACAGTAAGGAGCCAAATCATTGCACTGGGGACATTTCACACAACCAATGACAATATCACACACTGGACAAGATGGGACATTCTGAGCTTATCATCATAGGGTTCAGTGGTCATTGAGGAGAGACTCCACTGTGCCATGAAGGCACCTACATTTTATAAGTAACTTTTCATCTTCGGATCAACTTACAATATCATTGTCCAATTGTTTCTTGACAAATAACTAGGTCGTCTCGAAGTGTAGCTCAGTAGTACAGCACTTACTTACAATGCATGAAGCTCTTGGTTCAAGCCCCAGTACCACACACATGCAAAAACCAAAGTAATCAGAAATTATTTTTAAAATAGCTTTGCTGAAAGAATCATCATTAGGAAGAAGAACTAACATATCATTTTGATCACTGAAAAGCTCGAAGCTAGAGGACTGGACTCTGACCCAGCAGGACCCTCACAGAACGTTTCTAGTCAGCCCAGAGCAATGCTGCCTTTAACAGTTCTTTCCCTACCAGCCAATGACTATAAGAAGAGCTAGGATTTAAAATACAGCATTAATTAACATTGAGTTTCTTAAGTAGGATGAGCCACAAACAAATGCAGCAGTTTGGGTGAACTTTTCTTATCCTGTTGCATGATAGAACCTACTTAATCTCATTTGATTCTCAAGTTTCTCGTACCATGATCAAACTCAAATGTAAAGCCCCTCTCAATTTATATGACAAACATTCATTAGGGCCCATTGACTCATATTTCAGTGTGGGTGCTGTGTTGCATATGTGTGTTGGAGCCAAATTCCACAGACCTGCACCTCTGACACAACTGTTCTCTGCCATTATGTGTCTTTATGTCAAAGAATCAAATTAGGATGCCCAAGATTTCAGCAAAGAACAAAAGTTCTCTTTGCCAGCTGCAATCACACAAATCATAGTTTCTTAAAATGACTGCTATTATTAAAACTTTTTTTTTGCAGTGTTAGGGACTGAACCCCACCACTCAGCCCAAAATGCTATTTTTTGTTTGTTGGTTTGGTTTTTCTTTTGGTACTGGGGATTGAACTTGGGACCTTGTGCTTGCAAGGCAGGCAGTGGAACCACTGAGCTAACTCCCCAGCTCAAAATGCATGTTTTGTAAAGAACTTTTAATGTCAGGAAACTTTTCACCACCAAAGCTTAAGTTTTTACTTTAAGAGTAAGATATACATAATTTATATTTTCTCTTTATACCTTTCAGTGAATTAACTTTCTACCATGACCATGTATTTTCAAATCAAAATATTTATTAAAGTCATTTTTAAATAAAATTAATGAAGGATTTCTTTCAAAAGTTGACAAGTGGGGCCAGGGATTTAGCTCAGTGGTTTCAGTGCCTGTTTTGCAAGCGCAAGAACCCAAGTTCAATCCTGAGTACAAAAAAAACAAACGAACTTGTACTTCTCAAAAGTTGACAAGTGTGGTTTATTGTATAATAAATTCTAACAGAGTAATCCAAAGATCAGAAAGTATTAAGTGTTAATTTACAAAGAAGGAAGAAATTACTGAGTACCTTTCTTAAGAAAAGTATCAGCACTATGCTGTAACAAACTGAGCTAAAGAGAATACTACTCTACCATAAAGAAGGATTAAACTTGAGGCATTTTTAGGTAAATGGATGCTCTATAAGACCATAATTTTAAGTAAAATAAATCAGGCACACAAGTTTAAATATTACATTGCTCCAGTTGTGTGGAAAACCCAAAATGTGAACAAAGAGCAAAATTGGGGACAGGTATAGTACTAGGAAGTAGGAAGAGCTTGTTCAAACGGGAAGGGAAACAAGAGATGGGAGGAGGGAAGGAGGGAAAGGAAAAGGGATTTAAAGAAAAAAAGTGAAAGAAAAAGATAGAAATAGAGCTTTTGTAAATGGGAGGGGGAGAAAAGAGAGGAAGGGGACAAAAAAAAAAAGAATTAGAATGTGTTATATACATCTACATATCCCCATGATAATGTAATCAATATATACTGCAAACATACTGATAAAAATAAAATATTAAAAAAGAAAAAATCTATTCCAGGGCCATATCATTAAACAGTATAAAATGCAATGGGCCCTCTATGTCCCCCACTGATCCCCCTCTGGGCCACTCCATGCTGGAAGAATGGCTCAAGTCTTGGGATGCATCAACCCACACACACCTGGAGTCATGTGCTCACACCAAAGAGGCCTCATCATTCATTACATTTCATGAAAGTCTTTGTGTGGCTGTTAAAATGTCCTATTAGCGCTCTAGTAATTTGCAAAGCAATAGATTGCTTTCTTCAGTTGTTCGGTTCTCTCCTGTTCTTTCTTGTTTATTTTTGCCTACCTGAGTCTTAGTTCACTTCTGACAGAAACTTCTTTTGTCAAATAAATCTGATCTTCACCATCAATGTGTTATCAGTTTGGTTTCCGGTTCTCATTCATTTCTTGGATAACTTCTTGAGTTATCTAATGACCACCTAACTACCTCTGCAGCTTTAGGCAATGAAAATTGACTATCTAGTTGACATTTCTAAACCCCTGAAGTTTTGTTTTGTCTTGTTGGTCTCATCAGTCATGGAATTAAGGATTTTTCTGAATTATACTGATGCCACTGTAACTAGAAGGAAACCAGTGATTTTTTAGGAAAAGACCTTCACACTGAAGACCATAATTATTAAAACATTTTGCCCAAGCCAATATGAAGCTATCTCTATACATTAAGATGTCCTAAAGGCAATGATCAGATCACAAAGATTGCATTATCTTGGGCAATGGAGAGACAGAGGAGATAGAAGATGCAAATGTGGTTGATCCTCAAGTTACTCCTGAGATATAAATGGCCTGACATACGAACAACTTGGATTACGACCAGAATTTTAGTTTCAACTTATGAATAGTCTTGATGTACAACTTGAATGCCAGCCACTTGTGCTTCTAGATGGTCTCAGATACAGATTTAACCCTTAAAAGAGTTCTGGAAGGAACATTACAACACCCTTGCCTATGTGGGATTAATTGAGAAATCCTGGGCCAGTGTCTCTCTAAAGACACTGAGATCTGTCTATACACAGGAGAGAGATTTTGAAGGCTGTACATAGGAACATGAGCCTTCAGTTGATCAACTTGCGTTATAACCAGCCTTCTCGAAAGAATCGAGTTCGTAAGTCAAGGGTCTACTGTACAAAGATAAAATGGAATCTGACACCAATCTGATCTAAGTGGATGTGTACCTGCTTACTTCAGCCCTCATGTTTTCTTAGTTTGTAAATTCACTGACACTCTGAAATAAGCATTTATTACAAGTCTCCTGGAAGGTATACGACTTACTATAAAATTACTGAAGTCCAGGATGAGGATGAATATATCAAGTGGTAAACAGGTATGGCTTCCATAAAGGCCAGAAATACCCCAAACACCTATACTTCCTATGTGAGCGAGAGACAATCACACACTGTGCCACAGATTGTGGGCTCCCAGCAGGAGCTCAATGATGACTTCCCATCACACTCCAAGGCAGTAGCCTGACTGTAAGCAAAAGACAAAGATAGATGCCCAGAGATTCCCCCATCTTGGTTCACATCAGACCAAAGAAGACTGGGCTTAGTACATGGACAAACTTTCCTTGGCTTAAAGCCAAGAGTAGACTGAATGGCCTTTCTGGGTTAATACCATATTACACTAAACTGGCCCATCTTCTGGGAATATGCAGGTAATGACCCAAAAATTCTTCCCCAAGATTGCCTGTTTCTTTTCTATCCCTAAAGTCATCTTTCTTTCTTTCACTGACAGAAAAACAAAAGAAGAGAGCTAAAATATCAGTGCATTCTGCAGATATAATGTTACTTTAAGGCCAAGTTTTCTTCTTGAGATTTCTCATTTTCCTATAAAGTTGTATCATTTACCATGTCCTAAAGGCTATATAAATGTCCAAGGAAATCAGAGCAGAACAAAGAACCTAGTAACTGGTATTATTCCTTCATAAGGGGTATTTCTGGCCTGTTCTCTACCAGTGATTATATAAATACATAATCGTGACATATATTTTAATGTTAAGCATTCTGCTATCTTCCCACAAGGCCATTGGTCCAAGCATAGGAATCAAGGCAGACAGGGTCCCTGCTCCCAAGGACCTTAACTCTTGCAAGAGAAACAAGTGATAAATGAGAGACAAGTGATAAATAAGGAAGCAAAGAATAAAGAGTAGACAGAATGTCACTGTGAAAGTGTAACAAAGACAGTCAAACAGGTTAGGCAACGGGGGACAGAAGCTTCAGATGAGGACAATTTCCATCTAAGACCTACAATGACCAGGTCAGCCCTGGGAGAAGGTCAAGACTGGGACAGTTCCAGACAGAGGGAATTCAAATTAAAAAGCCCTCTCTAAACTGAATGTGGTAGCACATTCCTGTAATTCCAGAAGTTAGGGGGCTGAGACTGGATGATTATTGGGAGTGCAAAGCCAGCCTGGGTGAGATCAAGCCTGAATTGCAGAGCAAAAAATTAGCCCTCTCTTCTAATACAATATTAGGTAGTGGGATATACTGCATCAATGTGTCTTTCAAATTGAAAACTATAATAACTGTATTTCTGATAGTTTTCATGTGGTCAGGAAAAACTTATTGTAAGCTAGATGGTGCCTGGCAGGAAAGCACAAAGAAACTCTGAATCACATCTGGTAATTACCATCAGCTCTCTTCCGTTATAGGTGCCACCCACCTACCTAGTTTTATTGGAATTTATAGAATAGTTTACACGTCCATTTGAAATATTCTTTGAGCTATGTTTGAAGGTGGCAAATTAAAGCGAGAGAAAAATGGATGCTCTTCAATCCAATTTGACCCAAATTAGTTATAAGAAATAAGGAAACAAGCTAAAAGAAAGACACAACTCAAACTGCCCTGTACTTTCTTATGTTGCCCTATCAGCAGCATGAGTCGCTTTTTACCCCTAAATACAATTAATTCATAATTTTAACTCCAAGTGTGACTCAGGTAAAGAGAATACATTTATTAGGAAACCGACTTGTTTCTCTTAGGAATGGTATTTTCTATACCATTTAACAACTAAATGTTCTACATGCAACACCTCGCACATTTATACACCAGGGATTTCTGACATGTGGTATGATTAGATATCAAAACCACTGTTCCTCCTGGGCATGGTAATCCCAGAACTCTAGGAGGCAGGTTCCAGCACAACCTGAGCAATTTAGCAACTTAGGGAGACCATATCTTAAAATTAATTAAAAATGGCTCAAGGGCCAGTGGTTTAGCTCAGTGGTTCCGCCACCTGTCTCGCAAGGGAAAGCACCCAAGTTCTAACCCCAGTACCAAAAAAAATGGCTGAGAATGTAACTTGCTGTGAAGGCCCTGAGATTACTCCCCAGTCCTAGGAAGATGAAGGAAAAAAAAAAAAACTACCCTTCCTCGGCCACCACTCTCACCTCTTTCTGTCACTCATGGTGCTGCTTGTGTGCTGGTTCCGTGTGGACCTGGTACCGCTTTTGTGAAGCAGCAGGTAAGAAGACTCAGGCACTCGCTAAGGCCGATAAAAAGCCCAAGGAAGGGGTTAAGACTAAGAACAACGATCATATTAATCTGAAGGTGGCAGGGCAGGATGTTCTGTGGTGCAGTTTAAGATTAAGGGGCATACGCCACCTAGTAAACTAATGAGAAAGCCTATTGTGAAGGACAGGGTTTGTCAATGAAGCAGATCAGATTCCAATCAATGAAACAGACACATCTGCGAAGTTGGAGGAAGAAGGTACAACTGATGTATTCCAGAAGCAGACAGCAGATGTCTACTGAAAAGGGGACTTGCAACAACTCTACACCAGAACTCTGTTCTTACAGACCAAGAATACATTCTCAATTAGAAAACTGCAATTTGGTTCCACCACTTCCCGACTATTACAGTATAATTTTCTCTGTTCTTTCATTTACTCCTTCCCCATTCCTTTATTACATGAGCATATTGTATTTTTTTAACTAAATGGTCAACCATGTTTTTGACATAAAACGGGATGGGGAGATACTGGTTCTGTGAAAATAATCCCCCCTTCTGCATTAGTGGCATGCTCATCAGCTCTTATCTTTATATTCCAGTAAGTTATTTCACTCTCACTGTTTTAACAGAAAACATAAAAATCCTTGCATATCTTGTTTGATTGGGGAATTTTAATGTTTATCATTTATCATTGTAAAACCAAGGACAATTTTATAACTTCTTTTGTATGTAGCGGTTACATGTAAGGCAATCTGTCTTTGTGTAGGAGTAAATTACTCTTTAAAAGATAAATAATCCTAGATAGTTTTCCCTTTAAGTCAGGAGCCTGGTTGTTTAAATAAACTTTTTTGTTTAAAATAAAAAACAAAAACAAAAGACTACCATTCCTAACATGTACTTTTGTTAGATATAGTCAAAAGCTTCAGGAAGTAAATCATCCATTTCTATGAAGTTTTTTATGGTGTAATTTTACTTCATGGAAATGTCTGGAGGCTGCTTCCATTCACCTGGTTGAAGAATACACCTAATTTAATTTTAGGGCCTCTCATACACCTTAAAAATAAACTCCTCATTTCAGAATAGTTTTACACGTAGGAAAAGTTGCAAAGACAATATAGAGATCATCCATATATCCCACACCTTTTTTTTTCCTATTGTTAACATCTTACAATAATTAGTCCCATCTATCTTTTAAATGTCAAAAGTCTCAATTTTATGAGCGCACATACACAAACACATGTAAGCACACATACACGCATATATGAAGAGCTTTCAACTGTCATGGTATTTCTTGTATGGTTTAATACGAAATTACAAACTTTCAAGGATCGTTCCTTCTTTCTTTTTCAGTACTGGAGTTTGAAACCAGGGCTTATTACTGCAAGACAAGTGTTGTACCACTAAGCTATACCCTAGCCTCTTTATTTTGAGACAGTATCTCACTAAATGTCCCAGGCTGGCCTCAAAATTTCAAACCTCCTGCTTCAGCCTCCCAAGTAGCTGGGATTACACATGTGCATCACCATGCCCTACAAGGCATTTTCTTAATGTCAAATTTTCAAAAAAGTTACTGTACAGCAGTGATTTATTAAGTAATTCTTATCCAGACATTTTTAGACTCAAAGCAATTTTTAATCAAAAGGTTGTGACCAAATAATTATCTAATTAGCAAAAAACATTTTTCTCAGTTCAAAAAGTAATTAAAAATTATAACTATGAGGGGACTAATTGGGATTTCACAGAGGTGTGAAGTGCCTAAGTACTTTTTCTGTTTGTTTCCCTCCTCTGCTGATGAAGGTTACCTTAATTAATCCTTTCTCTTCTGCTTGACACTAACATAAAATGCTGCCGCTCCACAGAGGGAAAGAGCAGAGTCAAGTAAGCTTTGGGATTTTCTGTGTGACACTTCCTAGAGACAGGCACTACTTCAATACAGGAAGCTAACATCTTGGTCCCTTTTCTCTTTGCTGGGACATAATACTCCACATCAGAAACCTAAAGGAGGAGAGTTTTGTTTTTTGTTTTCTTTAATTAGCTCCCTTTCAAGCCCTGGCTTGGAGAGCTGGCTCTCAGGCAGGATAGCACGGCAGAGGGGTACGGTGGAGGAGAGCTGTTCATGGCATGAAGAACAGTAGCAGAGACTAAAGGGAAGCCTGGGAAGAAGATGCGCCTTCCAGGTCATGTTCCCAGAGACCCATCTCTTCTGATCAGGCCACAGCCTAACAGCACATTTAGCTATAGATTTCCATAATCCAATACTCTCTCAAAAGCCTGCTTATGACTACATGAGGCTTTGTGGGGAGTATCTAGATATAAACCATTATAGCTAGGAACCCCACTGTCCAGTCTAGCTGAAAGAGGAGGGGTGAAGCTGGGAAGATGGAGCTCACTGTCGTCAAGGGAAGCCTGCTGCATTTCTATATAGGAGTCAGTGTTGCTCTCATGTGCCAGTGAGCCTGGGAGAGCCAACACTGGAGAGCAGTCACACAGGGCACACTGTGGGGATCACACAGTCCTTATTCTATCAGATGTTTGCTCACCACAGTGTCAGCGCATTTGCAATGTCCTGGCGGCTCCTGGATATGGAGAAACTGGCACTGCCAGCAGCCAGTCAGGACCAGGCTCCCAGCAGTATTCATGTCTAGTCCAAGTGCCTAACGCATTGGGCCCAGCTGGATTTGCTTCTGGCCGCTTAGCCTGGAGCTTTGCAGAAGAAACACCAAGACAGCATTCATTGCATAGCTGAAGAAATGAAAACTTCACTTACCTCCAAAAGAATCACAGTCTTTGAGTTACTGCATACGCAGTTGTTGGAGCCTAGAAAACAAGGCTTTCAAACCAAGCAACTACCAAGCATTCAGAGCATGAGCTGGTTCCCATTGCTGTTGAGCTCACAGACTCCTGCTGAACAAGCCACTGCCTACATAGCATGAACACATTTTCCAAGGGGAAGCACCAGCTCTTCATGTCCCCACTCTCCAAAGGCCAGGAATGGCCTCTTACAAATAAATTCTGCAAATGCTAACAATCATGTTCTCTGGGAAAAGTACTCAGGCAGCAGGAGGGCAGCCACAGGGAGATGAGATTTTTTCACTTAAATGCCTGTCATTTTAAAATGTAATTTATGCATCATCAGTTAAAAATAAATGATTTAAAAGTGGAGAAGTCATTTATCTGAAAAAAGATTACTCTGATGTCATCTGAGGAAAATCTCAAGCAGGAGGTAGGATGAAGTGAGGGTGGAAAGGTTCCCTGGGAACTTCAGTTGTGAGGGTCCACTACCCTGTGTGGTGAGGCTGGGAAAGCAGCAGGAAGGGGAACACCCCATGGCACCTGTACCCTCAGAGCTCTGTGCAGGTGAGACTGACGCCTGCAACCCTTGCTCTGGCTTTCATGGACACTGAACACTGCTGCGTCTCCTCTACAACCTCTTGCTCCTGGATACACTTCCTAACTCTTCCCAACCTTGTCTTTCATCACCACCACCCCCAGACTGCAAGGTGCTGTCATCAAAGCATCACTGACTAAGCTACTCTACCACAGGGTTTATAGACCACTAGAAGCCTACACTTTCTCCAGTGCCACTCCTGTCACCATCTGGTTATCTCAGTATCAGTACAGAAATCCTCTCCAGGCACCTGGACCCTCAATGGTCTGATCTTTGCTCCTTTGATGATCTTATTTCCTACACTGCTTTAGCAATCCACTTACATATATTGAGGTCATACATATGTTCAGAGCCTTCCCAATCTCAATTTTAAGCCTTGTGCTCTTGAATGGCCACCAGCCGCATTCTGACCTCACATCTTGAAGAAATGAGCCTCCCAGATGGGAGCTACTGAGCACTTCAAATGGGGCTAGTCTGAACCGAAAGGTACTGTAAGTATGAAACACATATCAGGAAGCACTTTTTAAGACTACAAAAGAGGCTGTGGGTATAGCTCAGGGGTAGAGCGCTTATTTAGAATGCACAATGCCCTGAGTTCCCCAGAAAAGAAGGAAAAAAAGAATTACACAATATTTCACCAGTAACTTCTAATATGGATTACAAGTTGAAATGATACTTTGGACAAACTGAGTGGCCAACAAAATATACAGTGGTACCTCAGTTTATAAACTTAATTTGTTTTATGATTTTGGGGGAGATGGTTGTGGTCATGTTTGTCAACCAATGCAGAATGTGATAGAAGCAAAATTTTGCCATTTTGTGAAGTGAACTGTTTGCAAACAGAAACATTCATGAACCAAGGTACTACTGTATTACTAAAATTAATTTGCTTCTTTGTAGCTTTTTAAAATGTGGTCATGTAAAATTCCATCTGTGGCTCACATTTGTCAGATGCGTTACATTTCTATTGGACAGCTATGGTCTGGAACTTCACTTAAATTACTCTTTAACAACCTCCAGGAATATAATTGTTCATTCACATCCCCTTTTTCCATACCTTGATAACCTTCCGCCAATTCATGATCTCCGTCCCTGGCCAACTCACATCCCATGGTCCACTGTTAAAGTCACTTCTAAGGTTTCTCTGTGCCCCTCAGTTTTCATTATGCTCACCTGCGCAAACTCAACCTTACTAAATTCATGTTTCCATGGCCTTTTGGGTATTCAGAAAATAAGTATCAGCCATGTTTTCCTGCCAAATTTTGTCATCAGTAGTTCCCCTCCTATTGGCAGCCAGCACCTGATCATAAGACAGAAGAACTGACACTTAGAGGAAAGATCATTGGCTTAAATATCTCAATGTAGATCTGCCTCCAGCTAGCTGTGTGACTTTGGAAAGTAGCTTAACCTCTTCATGGCCCTACTTCTTTATTTATAATTCAAGGTGTTTAACTTTTCAAGCTCTACATACTAGGCAACAGTGAGACGATGGAGGTCAGTATGAACAAAGTCTTATGAGTGAATGATTCTGACACTGTTTTTGCTTCAGCCAAAAGCAGAAGTTTGCATGCAGGCAATGTATTCTGGAAATAATCCCAGGGTACAGTGGCTGGGGAAACCCCACCAGGGGACAAGGACAAAGCAACATATGGATGTGTGATCAAGTCGGTTGGCCACTGCCACAGGTAGCTCAGGCTCAGTATCACTGGGACCCTTGGAGAATCCTGATGAAATTCATCTCGAAACTGTCACTCTGGAGAACACAGGAGAAACTTTACTCCCTGGTCCCTAGTGAGTTAGAGGGCCTCCTAGCACATCTGGTTATGCCTGTGTGAGTCTCTCAGTATCAGAAAGCATGTGGCTCAGGGTAAGGCACTAGTTGCCCCTTTGAGAAGCTGACCAAAGCCTGTTCTGACCTGGTCACCACAGCAGGAGAGAGAGCAAGATGGGAGCTCTGAAGAACCTGCAATAGTGAAAGGTGGCTATAAAAGACATTGTCTTGATGAGCGTGACTTGTAAATGAAAGCCTTGAGCAAGTGGCAGCAAGTGTGGCCTTGGCTTTGAACTATGCATCACAGTTTCTTAAGCCTAACTCTTTACCTGAAAAGTGGAGAAGAGCACACCTACCTCACATTCTGGGAAAGGCTTAAAACCAGAATGCTACTGTAGAATTAGTTCAAGAGTTTCAGTAATTTTAAAGACAGTAATTAGTCTTTGGGTTATCAGTTCCTTCGCCCAACTACTGAGACCTTCAATGGTACAGGTTCTACTCTGTTCGGGTGCTGGGTATCAACAGTTCCACAGTGAAGACCACAGCTTTCCAGAACAGTTACCTCCATACCCATCTCTCCCTCCTTCAGCTCCCCTTCCTGCTCCTGTCAGCAGTGTGATAAGGAGCCTGAATGCTTTCCAGTTCCCTAGAGCAAGGTCTCAAGGCTGCCTCTTCCTTAAAAACCACCTCCTCCAGGGGTGCTAGGGTCTGTCCATGGGCACAGCAGGATACCCGGGACCTTTGGAATGTAAACACAGATGGGGTGCAGTATTTGTGCTACAACACTCTGCCCTGAGATTTTGTTTGCCGTGTTCTCACCAACCAAGAAAAAGCAGCAAAAGTTCAGAAAGTTATATTAATAATAATAATTATTATGAAATTCCCACTTATGCCAGGCTTAGTATCAGAGGCTTTATATGAAGTCTTCTATTTGATTCTCATAATAGTCTTGCAATTAAGTTTTGTCCCCAGTTTCCAAATAAGAAAACTAACTTTCAAAAAAGTAATGTACCCACAGTCATCAGCTAGGATGTGATAGAATGAGGACCTGAGGCCACATCTGTCTGATGCAGAGTCCCTACTTCATGGAACCACTATACTTTGAAGTCTTCAAGATGGGTCCCAAACTCTGCATTTCTGGGGTGCCATTATAAATAATCCTATAACCAGGTCACCTTCTTATCCATGGCTTTGCACTGACTTGGCTTCCCACCTTCTCCCCATTCTCAACATGACTAGTAGTTGTGTCTGCTACTAACAAGATCTTCCAGGGAATTCTATATTGACTGGATCTGGAATCTCATTTTGGCACATTATACTGTTCCCTCAGTCATCTGACCCGGGCAGTCTCTTAAAGTTAAAATGCAGTTAAATTCCTCATGAGTTATTTGTGTTAGAATAAAATCTAGGTTAGAACCAAGTTCTCATGAGGAGCAATGTATTCCCAAAGCCAAGAACAGTATTAGGAAGCAAGAGGCAGGGTGGAATATGCTTTGCGGAATACACAGCACTAGGGTTGAGTTAATGGCCTGAAGCTCTGAGAGCAAAGAGCTGTCCCAAAATGCCAACATTTAAAGTCATATGTCTTTTCCAAATGTGTTTCTTACTCTCCACACATTATATACATATTGGACAGGGAGAAAGATACATTGACCATTATTCTTCCACCTTGTAAAAATACACTCTCAAAGTCCTATACATTTTTCAAGTCCAGAATGCTTAAGGAAACAACACTCTTTGGCTGACTGGTTGGATGTCTGCAAAGAAGGAAGAGGCTGTTTATGTCTGCTCCTTTCTGAAACTTCAGTCTTGGAACAAGTTATTATCATGACCCATAACTTCTTTCTCATTTACAATTCTCAGCAGGATCTCTAGTTGCTGGTTACCCAGCTTGCACATCCTCTACAGAAACAGGGTTTCTGCATTCAGTGCAATGAGTGATGCTGCTTAAGCTCTACAATCAATTAGGGCTTCAAAACTTGGGAAAATATTACCAACAAAGGGACAGCCATCCAAGAAAAAAGGTAAATAAATTCCTGCAGACAAAATAAACGCCAGTGCTTTTTGGTCACATGTAGCAATAAAACTGATTTAATTCCTCAGGAATACAAACTGACAAAGGCATGGAAATATAATAATGGAGGTCTCACCACTCACAGAAACAGCCTTGAGAAGCTAGTGAAGATGCCTAAATCCTTTCTATTACTATTGGGAGGGGAGTAAAAGCTCTAGGATCAATAATTCACTCTTCTTTACCTCTCTTTACTTTTTTATATTTTAGAAATAACTATATTACAAGACAAAGCACAGTAGAGAATTTAAGAAAAAGAAATGTGCCTAAAAAAGGGACACATGCCTTTTCAGGCTAGCTATTCCATAAAGAACAAAAGAGGCTTTAGGGCTCACAGAGCCAAGTGATGCCACGATCCTATGCCTCAAAGGGTGGAAAGAAAAGGAGCTAAATTCCCAAACCACTCAGTGACTCCTCCTCTGTGCTTTTCAGCAAATAACCCCACCACAATTAGCTTATCTTACAAAAAGGTGATAATTATTCCTGGCCTTCCCTAGAGAAGGAAAGATAAAGCATGCTCTAGAACAAAAGGTATGTTTTTAAAAGACCTTTAAAAAACAGCAGCTCAGTGGCACAACACCTGTCTGGCAAGCGCAAGTCACCGAGTTCCATTCCTGGAACAAAAACAAACAAACAAACATAGCAACCTTTTCTCTTTCGGTGAAAGATTTTTTTTTTCTATCAGAAAAAGAAAAAAGAGAGAAAGGAAAGAATAAAAATTATTTCTATTTTACGTATACATTACTAATAGTGAATTTGTCAAAAAAATTTTATAATATAAAAAGAAAGCCAGGAAGGTGGTATGTGCCTCTCATCCCAGCTAGGAGAGGCCAGAGACAGGAGACCTACCTGAGCCCAGCCAGGACAACTTAGTGAGGCCATGTCACACAAAAAGATAAATAAATAGTCTGATTTGCAAACAAGTAAAAGCATCAAGGAAATATATGAAAAATGTTCATCATCACTGATCATTAGAGATGCAGATGAAAACAACAGTGAGATTCCACCTTACCCCAGAAAGAATGGCTGCTATCAAGAAATAAACCAATAACAAATGCTGGTGGGGGTGTGGGGAGAAAGAAACCCTTCTCCATTGTTGGTGGGAGTGCAGACTAGGGCAACCACTGTGGAAATCAATATGGGGATACCTCAAAGAACTAGGATTAGAGGTCCCATTTGACCCAGCTATCCCTCTGCTGGGTATCTTTCCAAAAGAATTAAAAGAATCATACCACAGTGATATATGTGCACCCATGTGTATAGCGGTACAGTTTGTAATAAAACTTGGAAACAACCCAAATGCCCATCAATTGGAGACTGGATAAAGAAGATGTGGTTTTTCTATAAAATGGAGTACTACTCAGCCATGAAGGAGAAACCAGAAACATTTATAGCTAAATGGATGCACATTGAGGCTTATGTGAAATAAACAGGACACGTGTAAAAGGAGGGCAGGGGTATGGGGAAAAAAAAAGAACCAAGCTATATCATGTAAAGGTACAAGATCCCAATGATAAATATAACTGTATTGTTTGCTTTAAATGTACCAATAAACTTAATGGAAAAAAAGAGAGAAGAAAAAGTTGGATTTGAATGCATTAGTCATCGTAGTATGTTCAAATATTTAGAGAATAATGATTAAAATTTCAAAAAGAATGTTTTATAATATGAGCACTAAATAACATACTGACGCAGGATTTCATCCTCCTACTTATTATGTGTTGTGACATTTGTTCTTTCAGTATAAAAGGAGAAGGGGCATCACATCACAAGTTAAACATTTTGGGTTTTCAGGGGCCGGGGAATTAGCTCAGCGGTTCAGTGGCCTGCCTTGTAAGCGCAAGTACCCAAGTTCAATGCCCGGTACCAAAAAAAACAACAACAAAAAAACATTTTGGGTTTTCTTTGGAACAGTCAAAAAAGTATCCTTTCCCCCCTCTGCCTTCAATGATAAATTAGTAATAGGAAGCTTTGCTCAAAGCCTTTCTACATGCTGAGCCCCTCTGGCAATATGGGCTTGGAGGAGAAAGGTATTTATTAAAACATTCCAACCCCAGATTTACACAACCAAATGAACTGCATCATTCACTGGGGTAAAGGGGAGTCAAATCTCCAGTTTAAATGAAGCCATCACTGCTTAACACTGCCTTCAGAGCTGCCCTCAAAGTCAGCCTCTGAGCCTCCTGGGCAAGTCACCATCCTGCCTCCAAGGAGAAGGCCAGCCAGACACAGTGCGCCTGGGAGCCCACAGCCTCCCTTGTGTCCCACGGCAGCCTGCTCATTAAGAGAAAGTTCTCACTAAACAGCCCCCAGGGATGCCTAAGAAGTATAAATTATTGCAATTACAAAGCCACAATCTAAAGCAGCCTTGTGCAAAGGAAAGACAATGTGAATCATATATGCAACTAAATATTTTCTTTCTTATTTTAAAAAGGTAAGAATAAACCATTAAAATTAATTTTATTAAGATATGTTCTTCAATGCATTATATCAAAAATAGTATATCAATATGTAATTTATATAAAATATTGAAATACTTTTTTTGGAGACAGTGTCTCACTATGTAGTTCAGGCTGGCCTTGAACTCACTATGGAGCCCAGGCTGGCCTCAAACTCGCAGCAATCCTCCTGCCTCAACCTCCTGAGTGCCGGGATTAGAGGCGTGTGCCACCACGCCTGGCTTAAAGTACTATTTTCCATACTTTTTAAAACATGTCTTTGAAAGTTTACACTTATAGGAAATCTCCATTCAGGTTAACTACATTTCCAATGCCCGGTGGCCACTATTAGAATATGGAAAGCCAGGGTAATGTTTAGGACTGGGTTAACAGTTCTCCTCATCTTCTCAATTGGCCAATTAGGTGACTAAGGGATAAGGATGCTTCTACAATACGAAACAGATTTGGTGTTCTAACTATGACAATCTCACAAGGTCACTCTGACACTTGTCAGAGAACACAGAAATTAAAGAGATGGTAAATAAAGAGGCTCTCCACTCACCCCATCCATTTGACCCAGCCATCCCTCTGCCTGGTATCTTTCCAAAAGAATTAAAAGAGTCATACCACAGTGATATATGCACACCCATGTTTATAGCGGCACAGTTTGTAACAGCTAAAACATGGAAACAGCCCAACTACCCGTCAGATGGAGACTGGATAAAGATGTGGTTTTTCTATAAATTGGAGTACTACTCAGCCATAAAGAATGAGAAACTAGAATCATTCATAGGAAAATGGCTGCATATTGAGGTCATACTCTTAAGTGAAATAAATAAGTCACATGTGTAAATACTGAAGTTTCTCTGTTGTGAAAAACTGTATCTGTAAATAAGATCCTAATGGTATAATTGACAATGTGAAATAGGAAGAAAAGGGCTAAAGGTGTAGGAGAAGTGGGAAGGGTAGGGGAAAGGAAATAAGGGAAAAGAAAAAAATATGAGAAAATGAAAAAATTAAAATAAAGTTTTTGTAAATAGGGAAAGGAGGAGGGGATGAAGGGAGGGCAGGGACAAGGGGGAAAATGAGAACCAAGATCTGTCATGTAAAGGTACAAGTTCCCAAAGATGAATGTAACTGTACTGTATACCTAAAATGTACCAATAAGCTCAATGAGGAAAAGCAAAAAGAGGCTCTTCACTTGTTCCATCCTGCTTCTGGTTGGCCTCTGGTGCCACTGCAGCTTGGAGAGGCTGCACACGGCCTTCCTGAGGCGAGGCTAGCAGAGGGCCAAAGACAGCTTTGAAGGCAGGGTTTTGCCTCTGCCTAGGAAAAACAGAACGGGTCATCTAAACTGCCTAAGGATTCCCAGGCCAAAACTCGCTAAAAACAAAGGAACTGCCTGGGGCAAGGGCCTGGAGAGAAGGGTGGGGGAGCTAGAGAGGCTGGAAAAGCTGAGACAGGAATGTCCTGCTTAGGACCAGCAAAAGAGAAAGGAGAGAGTGAAGGCTTGGAAGTAGGTAGGGTACACATCTGAAGCCCCTACGTGCCATCACTCGGGAGACCAAAGCAGCCTCTGCCCACTGCTTTCTTGGCAAGAGTGCAGACTTGAAGACCCAGACCAGAGCACTAATGCTTCAAGGCGTGTCCGACATCCCTCAGGGGCAGCCATTCTGCTGTGCAGATTTGTCAGCCAGGATGTGCACAGAATCAAAGCAAGCCCAAAAGCCTGGGCTAAACTGAAGTTTCCAACAGCCAAGTGAATTCCTCACCATGGGGCCCAGCCTGCCAAATGAATGTAGCTAACAGGAACTACAGCTGTGCCTCAAGCTCTGAGTAAGGATCAGTGAGCAATTCTTATCCCTACTGGCTTTTGCTACTTTGTGTATAAAAGAATGGAAAGGATCTTTCAAGAATTCTAAGGATCAAGAATAGAAACTTGAAATCTTAAACCTTGATCCATGAGACTTTTTTCTGGTAGTTTGCCTTTGTTTTAATGTACATGTTTAAAATTATGAACCAGATGAATCACCCTCCCCAATATATTCTGGCGACATGAACACTCCAGGAGGTTGTGCCCCTGTGAGTGATGGGAAGGCAGGCCTGGCCTAGTCACTGCGCCCAGAATGCCCCTGTGCTTCCAACTTCCTGCGTTCCTGCTCATTCCCCCAAATGTCTTTTCCTCTTTTTCCACTGACCTCCCTACATCCTGGCACTCAATTAGGCATGGCTTAATTTATAACCCACCTGCTCTCTGGAGCCTCCACCCACCTGTCCTCACCGGCTGCTCTGCCATGTGTGCTGGAATTGTGCCCACTTAGGAACGTCTTAGGTCTCAACTGCACACAAACTCCTCCACCTCAGTCTCTGCATGCTCTGCTAGGCACTGTACTAGCAAACAGGCTCAACATGTCTTCTGCTTCCCTACTTCAATCCACACTGCTGTCAATAACATTTCTCTCCACACTGACAGATTTGCAGCCTGGAGGTCAGGGGCTAAATACCAGCCCATATAGAGAATGGGTCACAGAACCTCTGACAAGACGGGACTTCTCCCATCCATGGGGCAACTGAGACTTAGGCCTCACACTTGAGTAGACACCACCACACTCCACTAGGAGGTGCTCTTTAAAAAAGACGACATCGTAGCAGCAGCTTCAGCTCTTCCAAAACTAGTCTTGTCTGGTGACTTGTCTTAAACAATAGTCATGTTTGTTAACTGACTAGTTCTTGTTACCAAAAAGAAAAAGCTGAGTGATCCAGATGTCAACTTGGTGGTAGCCTAATAACCACGACCCTCCATGGAAACCAGGCAGGCCTCTCCCTCAAGGACTTGGGTGAGCTGGAGCTGGATGCAAGACATACAAAAGCATTTTGGGGACTGAGTCTTCACCGGCCCTCACCATATATCCTGCTCATTTCTAGGGAACTCGAGACTCTAACACAACAGCAAGATTTCAAAGTGGCACTCCAGGGCCAGCATCCTCAGTCCAGACCCCCACTTCTGTATACTTAGACAAACGTGTGTGTCTGAATAGCTTACCAGATCTCCCAGGGGGATTTTAGGATACAGGACATTTTTTGGTAGTTTCCACACCAGCGGGTGTCATTTTTAGGGTTTGTTAACTTTTTGGAAACAATTCTTTTTAAAAAATTACACAAAAAACAAAGTGCTCTGAGATGGAAATGATGAAAGAAGAAACTGTACTCTGAATAATTATCCTAGGAGAGGTTGATTCAGTGAAGCCCAAACTACGAAAGAAAAATACAAGAGATCATGGAGATTACAGTTGGTTACGAGTGAAAACCACCAGAAAGGAGGAATAAACCTGTGGTGCCAATACCTCTGAAATATTGTCTTATTAAGAAAACATAAACAGAGAGCCCTACAAGGTTAAGGATTGTTCTGAAAGACAGAAACCACATAGAAGGCAGAATTTCTGTATACAACGTTTTGGTGATGCTTTGTACCTCACTGCCAAAGAGCAAAAGAAGTGATTGGGTGTTTTTTTCAAATGTATTTTTATTATTGTTTTTTGCCCCGTAGGCATGGCGGGGAAACTCATACACGTGAAACCAGTGGGCAGTGACCTGTCTGCGGCCAAGCACAGCTGGGTGGTCTCCCGCTAGAGCTGCAGCACGCATGCCCAGGGTCTGCGCGGAAGGAAGCACAACTCAGTAAGCCGCTCCGGGCAAAGTCTCTCCCCAGGTGCCTAAGATGGGGCCTTGAATCCAGCTCAAAAGCCACAGCAAGCTCTGTACAGACCTAAAGTGGAGAAGCATCTGTGATAGAATTCGACCAAAGCTAGCCTTGGAGGGCTCTCATTTGGTAGAGCATGTGCCTTGTTACAAATGTATTCCACATTTACGCACAGCAGTTACCCTGCCCTCAGAAAAAGCCCCACATGTAGACAGTAAAATAGAGAAGGCAACTATTTTGGTTATAAAGTAGCTAAAATGTAGCCACTCTCATTTTTTTCCTTAAAAAAAAAAATCTATAGAGCTGAGCATGGTGCCACATGCCTGTAATCCTAGCACTCAGAAGTTCAAGGAAAGGAGGAATATTGTGAGTTCAAAGCCAGCCTGAACTACATAGTGAGACTTTCCCTAAAAAAAAAGTCTACTATCGATAAATTTCCATTTTTACATTATAAAAGATATAAATATATACAATTTAAGAGTAATGTTTTTACATCATTAATAAGTACAGCTTTCTTTACGCTAATCCTCACCCAATTTTAAAGATGGATACATATGAAGGCTGGAGATTTGGCTCAGTGGTGCTGCACCTGCCTCAAAAGAGCAATGCCATGAGTTCTATCCCTGATGTGGGTGGTGCTGCATATGGGACAGAAAGACATACTTCTGCTAAAATTCCATGATCATTCAAACAGCTCTTTGTTGCAGTTGGAATTCAGCACCTACATTCTCCCAGGGGGAAGCCAATCCTGAAGATGCTATGGAGGGATCACTTTCCCACAGCTGCACTCTGGTACCCATGGGACAAAGCTGACTTTCTAATCACCATGACAGACTCATTGCCATGGGCAAGGGAGGGCATCTCGTCAGGAGTGGCCAAGTCTCCAACCATTCAGTAACTCAGCCTGTGTAGGTCTGGGTCTTTATTTCTGAAAGAAGGCTGCACAGTCTCTAAAACCCTCTCCAGTACTATCTTTCTAGAACTCCACTTGTTCACACTTCCCTGAGACAGCTCCTGTCTCTGTGCACCTGGGGAGAAAGCAAAATCCTTAGGGCACCACAAAAGTATCATTATGAGCACATGCATTTGTTGGGAATATTTGTCCCAGGAACAGAACAGTAGAGAAAGGGAAATGAGCAGAAAGAAGACTGAAAACTTTCCACCATTCCAGGGTGACTGCATGTGGTAGGTAGAACTACAGTCCCCAAAATGTCCATGTTCTAATATTAAAATCTGTGACTATCTTACTTTCCCTGCCAAAGGAGAATGAAGGTTTCAGATGCAATTGCTAAGCAGCTGCCCTTAATGTAGGAAGATTATTGTGGGCTGTTAGGGATGGGATAGATTGTGACTTCTACAAGCAAAGGAGAGAAAAGCAGATCGAAGATGAGAGGAATGAAGAAGGCTCAGGAGAGATTCAAAACACAAGAGGATCTCAGTCCACCACTAAAGGCTCTGCAGGCAGACAAAGAGAGACAAAGAAGTGGCAGCCTCTAGAAGCCCTCAATGGACAGCCAAAAGGAAAATGGGGATGTCGTCCTACAACCCCAAGGAAATGAATTTTGCTAGCAACTTAAATGAGAAAGAAAGATTCTCCCCTTGAGCCTTCAGAAAGGGGTACAGCCCTGAAGACCCCTGGGCTTTGTATTGGGGAGGCCAATGTTGGAACTCTGACACAAAGAATGGTAGGATAGGATTGTGTTGCTTACACTGCTTTTATAATAATTCTTTATGGCGTCAATAACTAATACATCACATTTCCATTAAAAATAAAAACAACTCAATTATTTTCTGCAAATACGTAAATTTCCTGCTGCATGCCTCTAAAGTGAAGAAGATACTCATAGCCAAAAGCATGTTTTATAGGAAGAAAAGGGCTAAAGGTGCAGGGAAAGTGGGAAGGGTAGGGGAAAGGTAATAAGGGAAAAGAAAAAAATAGGAGAAAATGGAAATAAAGTGTTTGTAAACAGGGAGGGTAGGAGGGGGTGAAGGGAGGGCAGGGACCTGGGAAAAAATGAGAACCAAGAACTGTCATGTAAAGGTACAAAATCCCAATAAAGAATGTAACTGTACTGTATACCTAAAATGTACTAATAAACTCAACAAAAAAATAAAAGCATGTTTTATATTATTTAAACAAAAATAATTCCTAATCATGGCAGAGAAACTAAATGATACTAAGGCTCTAGATAAGACATGTATCAGGAACATTTTTGGATTAGTACTGAAAATTAAGCTCAGATGTGACGATTAAAAGCAAGCAGAAAAGTAGTATATCCCAAGTATACTACACTCCAGTGGATTTTAAAAAGTCTTTAAATGGACTAGGCATCTGAAATGAAAGTGCAAAAAGAATCACTAACATGTGAGAGCAAAAAATACACAGTAGTCTCCTCTTATCTGTGGTTTTCCTTTCCATGGTTTCATTTACCCAGTGATCCATGGTCAGAACCTATTATACTCAAAATTTCAGAAAAAAAATCAGTTCATAAATCTTAAATTTCATGTTGTTCTGCAAAGCATGATGAAATCTCAAATCATCCTGTACCATCATGCTTAGAACATGAATCATCCCTCTGACGCACAGGACATACAGTAAGGTATCTTGGAAGAGAGAGCATGCAGATTCCTATAATTTTTATTACAGTATATTGTTATAATTGTTTTATCTTGTTTTAGTTATTGCTGTGAATCTCTTACTGTGTCAAATTTATGAATTAAACTATGCTGAGTAGGAAAAGCCAGGGCATGCACAGGCTTTGGTGCTGTCCAAACGTACCGCAAACTCAGAGAAAGGACAGGGTGCTGCTCTGTCACAGAAGCAGTGACAAATGGCAACTTCTCCTGAAGTCACAGTGACAATCAGCGGCATCTGTGCATGTTTCTGGATGCCTCCTCCCACTCTCAAGCACACGAGGACTCCCTGGACTGGGCATCTGCCACTATGAAGACTGCATGGGCACCCTGGCGTCGGGCTACAGATGCATCTCAGCACCAACAGAAGCAATGGCTCCACCAAGGCTGTCTCCAGCACTGTAAAATTTCTGCGAAACCCACAGAATTACAGAGCCAATAACTCTCCAGGAAGAAGAACTCTCAGAGCCGAGCTCTTGCTCCAAGTTCTCCTGAGATTTTCTTGTATCTGTCATTTCACTTCACTGTCTTGTATTCAAGTGTCCCTTGTGCTCCCAGCCCTCTATTGTTAGAGCCTCTCAAAAGGTCCATGTGCTTCCAGTCCTGTACACCAGACCTAAAATGAAAATGTGATCCTGCTTAAAATGTGTCAGTGCCTCCTCCTGGCCGTCACAGGCCCTGCACAGAACCTCCCTGCACAGACACTGAGTAAATGACTGAATGTGCTGAATGTCCTCATTTAACACGAGATCAAACTGAACATGGGATCTACATACTTCATTGGCAGAAAAGCCAAGACTGGAACTCTGAACACATCTGGTCAGAGAAGGATTGGGAGGGTCATCTTTGTACAAAAGGAACACAAGATGTGTTGTGACAAAAGAGGAAGTATCTGTTAACAGCAGCATTAATCTCACATTGAAGAAAGTGGCATTAATCAGAGTTGTCATTTATATGCACTAAAGGCATGGAATGCAGAGTAATTAAACTTTCCCTATTAGCTTTTTTGAAGTGCCTATTTCTAGAAATGGATCGTTGTCCTGAAATGAAAGCTACCCAGAGAAGTTGAACTAGAAACAATCAAACAAACAAACCCAGCTGATTTCCAGCAGTCATATTACATATATATTCCTGGTCAGGTAAATTCCCAAGGTTTGAATAAGCTTTATCTCAGAAGTTCTCAAAGTTCTTTAATCACCTGGATTCTGGTTAAAAGTTCCTGTGCCCTGACCTTTGGGATTCTGATTCAGCAGGGTTGTGACAGTCTGAGAAAATGGGTTTTATAACTTGGAATGAAATTCACAGTACACAAAGTTAAGCATTCTGTAGTCCCTCTGTGGGGACTGTCATTTACCACTCCTCATGGACTGAGTTCGCACTGGGAGGCGCCACCTGCAGCGCTCACATGAAGGACAGAGGTACCAAGGAAAGAGATGCTGAGTGGATCTCTCTCAAATTTTAAAGGGAATTATTTTCAAAAAAATAGACTTCCTCAAACACCAAAACTTATGATGCCTTTTCCTCTCCCTGTCATTAAATACAAGCTTGACACCAAGAAGCTAGTTTATTTCACAGTTCTCTCTCTATTAACAGACTTAACATTTACTTGTTTGGATGCATTTTTACGCTTATAAATAAGACAGTGCCAAGTGAAAAAAGTGAGAAAACTGGAAAAAATTAATCACTGTTATACAATTTCAGTCCAGGTCCTTTCTCCTTGGGGGTTAACATGTAATAATGGTACATTATTAAATTCTATTTACTTTTTTCTTTCTGGTTTCTTGAAACAGGGTCTCCCTATGTAGTACAAGTTGGCCTAAACTTGCAGCAATTCTCCCTACTCAGCCTCCTGAGTACTGGGATTATAGGTATGTGCCATCTTGCCTGGCTTAAATTTGACTTCAGGCAATAAATTATCAATAAACACAGAAAAAGTCTCTGGAGAAAGACATCAAAATATTTTTCTCCTTACAGTCGAACCCTAAGGTACAAATCAGAAAATGCTATCTTCAATTCTTCTGGCATGATATCAATCAGGTTTTCGATAGGATGGCTTGAATATGTCAGGAGTGGGAGATACAAAAGATGGCCACTGTATTTCTCTCTCTCTCTCTCTCTCTCTCTCTCTCTCTTTCTCTCTCTCTCTGTCTTGTGGCTCATTCTCACTCTGCAGAGGTATTTCTTTTCCTACTTTAACTGATCCATACTCATTCATTTCTTGACATTAATAAACGTCTTTTGCACATGTCTTGACCAATTCTTTGTTCAGGACAAGGACCTGGAAAGCATGTCCACAAGCACCCCACAACCCCATAACAAAAATGGTTATTCAAGTCAGAGTTAATATCAGTATGTAACAGTAACATTAAGATGTTGAGCTCAAACACTGTTTTCTCTCTAGGGTTTCACTACTAGATTTCCTATTTTAATTCAGGTCTAGTTGCTCAAGAATTAGATCTCATTTTAACTCATTTACTCAGAATCAGATTTTGGTAGATTCTTAGAATTTAGCAACTAGAAAGAGTGGTGATGAAGTACAAATTAGAAAAATGTCTTCCCAGTTGCCACTAGTGCTGCTTCTCTTAACCAATATCCTGTTAAAAGAATGTCAAGAAGAAAACCCATGAAACATGCAAAACTATGGACAGACAGCTGGTGTCACTGTGGAATCATTTTCATGATCTATGCTGGGCAAAAGAAGCCGGAGCTGACCTGTGCTTCCTGGCCTCATGGCTCCATGGTCTGGAGCCACCCCACCCAGCAGGACAGAGGCAGGCAAGAGGTGGTGCTGACTTCTGGCCTGACCAGAGAAGCTGACCTCCTCAACTTTCTCCTGCAGTGAGAAGTCTCACTGCCAGAGGACAATGGGCAGGAGGAAAGAAAGGGATGCATGGTGGCCTGAGGATGGCCCCAAGGACAAATCCTGAAGGCATACAGAAAGGTCATTAGCCTGTCAAAGAATGAGGCAGCCACAAGAGAAGAAAATGGAACCAGGTCCAGCATGCTTAGGAGAGCACATGATGCTCACTGACTGAAAGCCATAGAGAATGTGCCGAACTGTGCACCTCAAGCTTCATATCTGAGAAGGAATTATCCAGGCCACAGTGACCCAAGGCCACGAGAAGTCCCCTGAGCCTTGTGTGGATCTATCCTTCATCTCTTCTGATACTCAGGGGGAAAGGATATAGCTGTTAATGATGTAGCATGAGATGGGGATTTTGGAACAGTTCTTTTCAGATAGTCAGGAAAAGGATGGATCTGAGAACAGAAGTAGAGACAATGGACAATGGGATGAGACAAAAGGCAAAGGAAATGCAAAAGGTCAGTAGTGAGGGTCATTAGATACTGACCTCAAACAGACCTCAGTTTGAATGCTGAATCTTCCATGTGTTCCAGTACAACAAGTAACAACTTTAGGTTTCTGTTTCTTCCTTGGTGAAACGGGGATCAGGAACAATCCCACGAAGTTACTTTGAGTTTTAATGCTCATACTATGAGCAGCAGTGAGAAAGAATAAGGAAAACAAGGTAGCAGGACCTGGATCCCGCAGTCAGGATTTAATGAACAATGCTCATTATTAGTATTAAGAACCTTACAAGAAAAAAGAACTGATTGAAGCAAAGAAAGGAATGAGGGCCTGCAAAGAAACTGGAAAAACAATCACAGTGATCTATGTACAGTGGTATCTCAGTTCACAAACTTAATTCTTTCCACGACTCTGGTCGCAAACCAAATTGGTCATGAACCGTATCAAATTCAATGGTTAGGTTCCATGTTGACTTTATGGGAAATTCGATTCGGTACCCAACCAATTTGGTTTGTGACCAGAATTGTGGGAAGAACTAAATTCACAAACCAAGTTATCACTATACATTGGCAATCCTGAAGAGAAGAATTAGAATTGCAAAAATGTCTAATTGGACATGCACAGGAGTGCCAGAAGGCTGAGGAGGGTAAAAGGCTTAAAAAAGGATGTGGAAAAGGATGAATTAGTGATTCAATCTATTAAATATATTTTTGAGAAATAAATCAAGCAGAACAAAATAAGCTAAACTATGAAGACAGAAAATTTCCTGGAGTGAAGAATAATAGCATGCAGATCAAAGGGCTCACTATATTTCAAACAAAATTAATTTTTTAAAAGTTTAATGGTATCTACCCAGATATAAATAAGCAAAAAATTTGAACTTTGGAAATAATCTTTAAAACACCTCGAAAGAAGGTTCTGAGAAGCAGCTTATATAGAGGTTGTTCAGATATTCTATAAACATGGGCCAGGGATTTGGCTCCGTGGTTCCGCTGGCTGCCTTGCAAGCACAGGGCCCGAGTTCAATCCCTGGTACCACAAAAAATAAAACAACAACAACAAAAAACTTAAAATAGATACTCTATAAACAATTCCAGAGCACAGAAGAACCATCCCAAGAATTATATTAAGTGAATTAAGACAATAAAATCTGAAGAGAAAAGTAAGTCACTAACCCTACTTTAACTTCTGAATGATGAAAAAAATCTAAATAAAACCCTAGCCAACTTAATTAAGCAGTATTACAAACTGCATAGACACAATTAAGTTGGCTCTGGCCCCACAAGACAAAGATGGCCTACAATTAATACATCTGTTAATGTATCAGTAAAAATATTAAAAGATAATCCCTAGTTTTCAATGAGAAGCTTCAAGTATTATTTCTGCCAACCTGAATAAAAGGTTATAGATATTTATGAAAGTCAACTCCCTATTTTAAAATAGCTATGCACACATATTTGAAATTGTATAACAAAAGAAATATTGATCTACAAATATTTTTTATTCTCACATATCAAGAAAAAAATTTTATTCTACTCTTCTCATACATTCTTGATAGTACCTGTGTTGCTACAAGAGTCACTTTGAGATATTTAACACAGTCTTCTAGAGCTACCATCTTCACTTCTGAAGACTTTTGGTCCATGAATGATATATTAATCTATGTGTACTTTCATTTCAGGAAATCATTAGTCCTAAAATTGTGTAACTGAGAGTTCTACAACAAAGATGTGTTTTATAAACTTATGGCCTCCAATTCTTACAATTGTGGAGTCACTTCCCAGGAATAACTACTAATTAGTCATTAAATGTCTTGCCTTTTTTATTGATTCTTTTTAGAGAATTCTATACCAGCATAATCAAAATATACACCAGGCTTTTCAAATAAAATAAATTGAGCCAGGCATGGTGACACATGCCTGCTGTTACAGCTAATCAGGAGGCTGAGGCAGAAGGATTACAGGTTGGAGGCCAGCCTGGACAACTTCAGTGAGACCTTGCCTAAAAAATAAAAATAGCTAGAGATGTAGTTCAATCCAAGGACGTGGGTTCAATTCTCATTAGCACAAAAATAAAAAAGAAAGCAAAGTAAATTGAGAAGGACTACCAGGTGAAGAAAGATCTTACAAGATTTTAAGTATAGGATGTCTCTTGCATGTCTGAAGGATACATTTTTTGGGGAAAAACAGTTTTTATCTTCTATTCAACTTTTTACACAGAGAGAAAATTACAGTTTATGGATGGCATTAAATCAAGTGGACAGGGCTGCTCAGGTACACACAATCCCTGCCTGCCTGGCTCCGTGGCAGGGCAAGCTGGCAGCTTATCATGGAGAAAGCCATGCTCTCCCAAGAAACCCAAAAAGAACAGCAAGATCTCTACTGCGGTTCAACCAGATACACTGACACATGGCTTTGCCCACTGCGTGATGTGGAAAAAGTGATATAAACTCTATGTGCTTCAGTTCTCATATCTTCAAAATGAAACAACAAAAGCCACCTCAGAAAATGAAATAGTGTGAAAATTAGCTGAAGTAACCAAGGGAAACACTTAGAAGTATGTGCTGTTTATGGTAAGCATTCAGTAAATGCTAGATTCAATAACCCTGCCTGATTAAAAGAAAAGCTAAGTAAAAGCCCCTCAAAAAACAGAAACCAAAAACTATGAATAGAACACCAAGATTAATCCTCAACTTGTGCCCTCACCCCTATAGTCACTTTACCATAAAGCTCACCAGATAATAAGACCCGACCTCACACCCGAAGTTTCCAATCAAGTTCTCAGGTTGTGGCCAAGGATCACTTGGGATTTCAGAAAGCCACCCTCATGAAAGACAAACTAAAACAAAGATATAAACATACTGGGGGGGCAAAAACTTAAGAAAGAGAATGTTGAGAATGATGAGTTTGTGCTTGCAAGGCAGGCGGCAGAACCACTGAGCTAAATCCCCGGCCCAAAAAATAAATTCTTGGTAATTAAAGATCATGGTTGAAATAAATTCAATAGAAAGTTTACAAAATACTGATAATGAAAATTTCCAAACAGTAGAAGAAATATTAAAAAGAAAAGGAGAAGAAAAAACCAAGAACATCAGAGTATTAATCTAACATCCCAATAGCAGAAGTTCTGTAAAGAGAAGATAGGAGAAAGAGAACAGAGAGCCAAATAATTCTGAAATAAATAATTCAAGAAAATTTTTCATTTAAAATGGTCCTGCATTTTTTGACAGAAAGTGCTTACTGAGTACACATGGAATAAACAAAGATTCACGCTCAAGACACATGGGGGTGAAATTTTACAAATCTACGTCTAAAGGAGGGCAAAAAAAAAAAATCATATATTTAACAGCTTAGGAATCAGAAAGACATTGCCAAGAGAATTGTTTCCACAGTATCTGAGTGCTGATGTTATAAATTTTCTTTTTCTCTTCTTCTGTTGTGTTTTTCATATAATCAACATGTATGATTTTTATGGTCTGAAGCTTATTTTAATACACCAGAATCAATACAGAGACATGAGCCTAGGTTTAACTGGCTCCGTCTCTTATCTGTCTTCATAGGTCACACCCTGTAGCAGAATCACCCAGGGAGGATGCTGGGTTGCAGAGAGCACTGTGGACAAGCCAGCCACCCACCCACGGACACGCCCAACCGGCTGCCCACCCGTGAGTGCATCCACACACATTCACTCCGTCTGTAGGCGCCCACTTTCTGCACACTCCAAGAATATTTCACTATCTGAAGGAAAAGAGGAAAAGCCCTCAATTCTTTTTCCTGAGACACATCTTTCTATCCATTATGATCACTGCTATAGAAAGCATTTATTTTAATACGGAAATGCTAACTGCTCCAATTTGTCTTCATTTCACTTATCGAACCACATCCCCAGCTCTGCCAAGAGATGAGTTTCCTATTGACAGACTCACCTGTGGAGAAGATGAACACTGTGTTGTTCCAGAGCCCATGACTTTTTAAGGCAGCAGTGACATTTCCTACTGCTTCATCCATAAGGGACACCATTCCTGCATAGAGACGCCTGTTCTTATCTTGGATAAAGTCATAAGGCTTCAGGTATTCCTCCGGGACCTGAAGGGGCTCATGGACAGACTGGAGAGCAACGTAGAGAAACAGAGGCTGGAAAGAGAGTTAGTTAAAACACATCAGTTAAGAGGATAAACTCAACCCAAGAATAAACATGTAATTTTATTAAAGTACTTACGGTACTGAGGCAGAAACAATAAATATAGAAAAATATTCCAGATTTACTAGTTAATAAAAATAACATTAAGACAACCTACAGAATACATTAAAAGTATTTGTGAGGGCCAGGGATTTAGCCCAGTGGTTCCGCCACCTACCTCATAAGCACAAGGTCCCAAGTTCTATCCCTGGTACCAAAAAAAAAAGGTATTTGTGAATCATATATGTGATAAGAGACTCATTCAGAAGATATTTTAACTCTTACAATTCAATAATCAAAGGTAATTAACCCATCTACAAAATAGGCAAATAATTTAAGTAGGTATTTCTCCAAAGAATGTATTTGGGGTTTTGCTGTTGTTGTTGTTTTTGTTTTGTTTTTGTTATCAGAGATCAAACTCAGGACCTTATGCTGCAAGGCAGGTGGCCACACCACTGAGCTAAATCCCCAGCCCTCTCCAAAGAATGTATACAAATGGCTATAATCACAGAGAAAGATGGTCAAGTCCATAAGTCGTTTGAAAACTCCAAAGCAAAACTGCAATGACATACAACTTCATACTCACTAGGGTAGTTTTTAATTTTTAAAATAAAAAATAACAGTAATGATGAGGATAAGGAGATTTTAGAACCCTCAAACATTCTTAGTAGGAATGTAAAGTGATATATATAGCCACCAAAAAAAAACGGGGCCGTTCCCAAAATCATTTACATCATAGTTAGCATATGACCCAGAATTTCCATTTCTACAGAAATGAAGTCACAGAGAATCTTGTATGACTATTCACTGCAATGTTATTCATAACAGCCAAAGGTGGGAGCAACCCAAATGTCCATCAATCGAATGGATAAGTGAAATATAGTACATTATCAGCAATACATGGCAATAAAAGAAATGGTATATTCATTTTACAGATTACTTAACCAAAGTTTTAAAAGGTTATATGATTTTCTCAAATTCACATTAATTGAAGAGTAATTACCTATTGGAAACTCAACCATTACAGTATGTATCAATAGATACTTTGGCTTTTTGCTTTCGCTGAAATAAGTTCCCACCCATTTCACAAGAGGTTTAAGATGTTTTTGATATATTTTATGAGAAAACAAGTAAACACTGTGCCTTGTTAGTCTTTGATATGGGACCAAAACATAAGACCAATTTAGTTCCTGCAAACTTAAACATTGGATCCACTGATCCTACTTCACCTCTTATACCAATTTTCAGTATTTACTATCTGTGGCTTCCCAGGTCAGCCTCTCCTGCTTGCTGAGCCTTTCTGAAGCATTCTATTAATTCTGCCCCTATAGAATTCTTCTGTGAGTACAAAAAAACAGAACAAAACAAAACAAACAAATAAAAAATCCTGAAAAGACAATAGGCTTAACCCAGAAGTTAACATGTAATTCTGTTAAAAGTATCTGAGATATTTAAATCTCATAAATGAATGGGATAAGATTAGAAACTAGATGAGAGGGGCTCATATTTTGTTCTTCATTTTGATAAGTTGTTTTAATTATATATTATACATCCTTATGGCAGAGTTAAAGAGTACTCATAAGACAGGTGTGATGGTGCACACTTGTAATTCCAGTGCTCTGGGAAGCTGAAGCAGGAGGATCACAAGTTCAAGCCTAGCCTGGGTAACTCTGTGACTTAGTGAGACCTTGACACAAAATTTTTTTTTGTTTTGTTTTGTTTTGTTTTTTGAGACAGAGTCTTACTATGTAGTTGGACTGACCTGGAACTCAATGTAGCCCAGGCTGGTCTCGAACTCAGAGCGATCCCCCTGCCTCAGCCTCCCGAGTGCTGGGATTACAGGCGTGCACCACCACACCCGGCTTAGACACAAAATTTTTAAAAACTGGGATAAAGTTCAATGTTATGCTACACACACACACATGCACACACACACACCCTACTCATATATTCAGTTTAAAGAGACAAGCAAAAGTTTATTTGTAATTTAGATCTTTGGAACTTAGAAATATATTTTTTTCAAAAATCAAATGTCAAAAATAGCTGTTAAATATCAAAGTCACTACTTTAAAACATTGTGTGAGTGTGTGTGTGTGTGTGTGTGTGTGTGTGTGTGTGTGTGTGTTAGTGGGGAATGAACTCGGGGCCTTGCATATAAAGTGCTCTAAAATTGGGCTATACCCCAAGCCCTTTTTATTTTGAGACAGTCTCACTATGTAGCCCAGGCTGGCCTCAAACATGCAGTCCTCCTGCCTCAGCCTCCTGAGTAGCTGGAATTATAAGCATTCACTGCCATTCTCACCTCTTCAGCATGGATGGAACCAAGTGCAGTCACCAGCCAAGGTATACACAGAAACAGGATTAAAATCAGAAAGCTACACAGGGTGTAGTACAACAAACCTATAATCCTAGAACTCTGGGAGGCTAAGGCAGGAGGATGGCAAGTTCAAATCCAGCAATTTAGCAAGACTGTCTCAACATAAAAACTAGGAAAAGGCCTGGGGATGTAGCTTGGTGCAAAGGCCCTAGGTTCAATCCCCAGTATCCCTCCCCCAATCAGAAGGCTACAATAATTTGCTTCCCACATAAAGTGTAAACATTTGAAACATCACACTCCAAAAAATGCATTCAAAAATTCTGTTTCCTAAAAAAATCAGAATTTCTGAAATTCCATGCCTACAATCCATCTGGTAGCAAAATCCTAGAATCTGAGAAACAGGTGCTCCACTCCAACTGTTGTCCAGTTTTCTAGGGTTTTCCCACTGTTCTGCCCAGGCTGCTTCACTTATTTAGATTATCCTGGTCCTTTTTGGAGGGGTGGAAGGGGTGCAACACCTTTCTTCATCATCTGGGTAGTGGCAGACGCTTCCAAAGGAAAAGACAGGTTAACAAAAGAAAAGCATAAGAAATTTAAAGTTTCATGTGATGAGGGAGCCTGTGGAAGTGTCTGCCACCACCCAGATGAAATCTGTCCCTTTTTATGCTTAGGACAATGGGGCATGGACAGCTGCGTAGAAACACAGACAAAAAGGGTACAATCTGACAAGAAAGGAGGCACTGGGAACCTAGCAAGGCTTATGTCCAGACTGCTCCTGGCTGCTCTGACATAGCAGTTCTTCCTCCTGGTTAGAAGGGAGGCCCCTAGAAGAAGAGTCCCATAACTTGTCATCAGACCAGAGTGGGTCAGAGAATTTCTTTATGGCCAGCTCTTTCACAGAAAGGCAGGGAAAGGTTAGAGTAATATTTTAAGTTTTATGACTGGTGCTATGGTTTAGATCTACAATGCCCCCTCAACTCTCACATGTTCGGAGGTGGGCTCTGGGGAAAGGTGACAGATCATGGAGGTGCTGTCCTCATCAGCTGATTAACACCTTAAGGAACTCACAATGACATCATCAGAGACTACTTCAGGGACAGGGAACCAGCAGGCTCCGCAGGCCCTCCGCCTACTGCTCATCAGAAGTTCAATTTGTGTTTTCTTCTAAAAGAGCCATAAACTTAGAAGTAGTTTTGCTATCAAGTGTGACTCTTCATTTGCACCTAGAGATGCCCAACAGGTAACTAAAAATAGAACAAAGCCCAACCTTCATTTTGTATCCTTTGTTATCTTAAAACTTGGGGTGGAATCCCTTTTTAGCAACATACAGGTATGTTATCATTTAGGAAGTTTCTGCCTAAAAGTACAGAAAACAAGGTTAATTAGCCCTGAACTTATACAACCTTATCCTACTTCAAGAGTAAGGACACCAAGATAAGGCATTTACAGGGACGTTCAACCAGCCCAGAGGTCTCCAGCCATTGTTTTATACTTGTGATCACCTGGATTCCAGGAAAAGGAGAGGTGTGCATGACTGAAATCATAAATATGGACAATCATCTCACAGATCCAAACTGCCCCTCCAACCAATGAGGACTCTAGAGCTATGAAATCAGGATTGAGATAATGTTCAATGGACTCCCAGCCCACTAGCTAATCCCTAAGACCAGGCTTCCAGCCTTTGTGGGTGGGCAAGTATGATCCCTTTTACCAGAGTTTACCCCTCCATCTGTCCAAGCTGAAGGCTTTTCCTATTTTTTTTTATTCTCCTGGTCTTTGTCAGCTCCTCAAGCTTTAAGTCCCTTACCATTTTTTCTTACTTTTCACTTAAAGCTTTTTCCTAAATTCATGCCTTGCTTTTAATTTCTATTATCACTACAAGCAAGGAACCATGCTAGCAGGCAAAAATGGTTGACTGCACCGTTAGGCAGTAGGGCCTGGTCGAAGGAGGTAAGTCACTAGGGATGTGACTTGCAAGGGTGTACTCCTGTCTTCAGCTTCTCTCCCTGCTTCGTGGCTACAGTGGGATTCCTCTGCCACAGCCTTCCACCATGATGCTTCTGCCTTGGCACCAGCCCACCATGGACCGAATCCACTGAATCCACGACACAAATAAACCTCCCCTCCTTTAAGTTACAGGCGTTGGGTATTTTGTCCCAGCAACAAGAAAGTGACTACTACAGCTGGCTATGGGGAAATGGCCTCAGAAAAGAGGAATTCTAATTCCAATGGCATGTCTTGGGTGACAAAGGGCAGCAGAAGACAGGACAGGAGAAGGTTGGAATGATCTTGTTTCTGAGGCCCTTCCAAATGTCCCTCAGTTCAAAGTACTTAGCATGCCAAACAGCAATACTTAGGGGTTCACTTTCTGTTCACTTGTAAACAAAACAGTCTATGACTCTGGTCTGGATTCTTATTTATTTATTGGTACCAGGGATCAAAGTTGGGTCATTGCACTTGTGAGGCAGGCGGCAGAACCACTGAGCTAAATCCCCAGCCCTATGGTCTGTATTCTTAACAGTGGGTGGGCGATAGAAGAGGAAGAGGAATTAGAGAGGGAGCCAACGACTTAAAGAGAAGATGTGCCCATCAGATGAAGGGGTTAGCATAAATTATCCTGGCATATCGACTATTTAAGTTAAAGGCATTTAAAAAACAATATATATTTATATATATTAGATATATATTTTCATAAAGAGAAACCATACAATATTTAATCTAGTGTATCTAATTTGCTTCACCTAATATTATGGTCTCAAGGTGCATTCATTTACCTACGAATATCTCAAGATAATCTTTCTTTATGGCAGAGTAGTACTGCATTGTGTATTAATATCACATCTTCCTTGTCCATCTGTTGCTGGGCATAGGCTGTTTCCAAAATTTAGCCATTAAAGAGCAAAACAGAAGATAGATAAAGAGGAACTAGGGAGATTTTTCTCAAATGGGAAAGGGGATGGGGAAAAATAATGAAAATAGAGCTTTGTGAATGGAAAGGGCACTGACAGTTGGAAGGAGGAGGGATGGAGGGGAAGGGTAGGGATAAAAATGTTTTAAAAATCTCCCCACAATAATTGTAATCATTATGTATGCAAACATGTACTAATAAAAAAACCCACAGGTACACGATCACTTTGACCTTTGTGCTGTTTGTCAGAAGAAAAGATGACATTCCTGTGTGAAACATACTCTCCTTACACTCTAAAAGAAAAAGCTACATCCTTATCCTCAAGGACAAGAAGTTGAAACAAAGAATCACTACAGACCTCATTAAAATAACTCTTTATCTTTTAAGCCTTCCATGAAATGTAGTCACATTTTCATATTTACTATTCTTTGTCCAATTCAGTATGTAGCTAACTTCTTTGGGGCCTTCCTTTCTTAATGTAAAAATAATAAAATAATAATAATAATGCTTTTCTCCTATTAATTTATTTTACATCAGTTTAATTCTCAGACCAGCCCAGATCCTTTTTCCCACCCTTATACACATTGCTGGCAGCAATGTGGCAACCCCAGCAGTGAAGGAACAGGAGGAACAAAGGGGGCAGGTTATTCCCAGCCAGTAACTGACAGTAGAGAGTGATGGCAGAGGAGGATGGTGGGTACAGTTTCTGTAATCATGTGAGGGAAATATGTTCTGGATCAGTACTAAAGAGCCTTATAGATATTCAGTATAGAGAGCCTTCTATTCACTTTGTCAAATGTAGCACAAAAGCAATCAGAAATCTTTCCCATAATTATTCCTTATTGGCTAAAGACAGTAGCATCATTCCTGAGGGGTTAAAAACATAAAACTATAGCAGTCCTCACTGGTCCAGCAGTCAGAGTTTTAATTACTAAAAAATAAGGGACACAACTGTCTAGGAAATGAAGATCACCTCTCAGAGGTGAGGAGGAGCCTTCAGGCGATGGTCTCAGGACAACACAGCCTCGCACTACCTGTGGGCCCAGTGCTAATGACTTTAGTAGAACAGATAAAGATGTCCCTTGAGCAAAAAGGTTACCCTTTTCTTCTCATCTCAACAGCACCATCCAGGGCCACTCAATGTGTGGGTGACAGACTTGTGTGGTGCAGTCCAGGTCAGAGGTTAAGGTCAGTGTGATTCATTTTAGATATTTCCACACAGTACTCTAAAAAAATAAACCTTCCCCATTCAGTCAGAAACTTCATTCCCCAACAGTACTAAATAGAAGAATTTTAAAGTATTTTAAACTGGGAAAAAAATAATGTATTTAGTACCATATAGTAGTCCAGTAAAAATAAAAATTAACTAGCTCCAAGCTATTGTCTTTACTCTAACCCTGTCACCCTTTCATGGGACTTAGGAATGTAATATGGAATACTCGGTGCAGAATCATGACTAAATACTTAAGTATTATTAAAAGCCAAACATTATCACCTAAAGCTACTAGCATATTCATGTTTATGATGCTAAGGACTCTTTTCTCTTTCCTTTATACTATGGGGCTCCTAAGACGCACACTCTGAGCATCCTCCCCATGCTGAGAAACCTTTTATCAGTGAGGGAGAAGGCTAATATATCTTCCTAATTTAAACTATAAATGGGAAAGTAAGTTTTGAAAGTGTATTCTATCTTTGATGTCCAAATGAAGACATTTTTTCCCCAAGTGTGCTAAGGAAAAATAATAGTCTTCCATTAGAAGTTAAAATTTTCTTCAAAAAACTTTTAATAGCTAAGGTGTGTGAGATAATATTTGTTTTTATTCTACAAAGTACTGTGGGTTTTTTTTTTTAATTTGTTTGTTTTTGTAGTACTATGGATTGAAATTCAGGCATTTGCATGGAGCTCTATCTCCAGCTCTTTTTTGTTTTAAATTTTGAAACAGGGTCTCACTAAGTTGCTAAATTGTCTGGGCTGGGCTTGAACTTGCAATCCTCCTGCCTCAGCCTCTCATAATGCTGGGATTACAGGCATGTACCATCATGTGTGAGGTTATTTTTAACAGGAAGATATGTTATGAATATGTAACTTTCACTTTGTAATGTTACTATGGGAAGAACCTTGTAGAAAAGGAGAAAGCAAATCCACTCCTCACACATGGGAAGTCACTGTAAGCTGTGTTCCTGAGTTCAGTATCAGCAACTGCATCATCATAAAACAACTCATGAGCTTCTTCCCCTCAAATGCCCTCTTCTAACAGGAGCAACGTTAAGTTGGCCTGTAAATACTCACCATGTATTTCTTTACAGTAATGACTTCCATCTTAGAATACATATTTAAATTACTGTTTATAAATAGCACCTGAGAAATTCATACAGCATTAGATTAAATACTGGATAAGATGGAGAAAAAGGCACCTCCCGGAACCTGGTAAGTGCATCATTTTACTGAGCACTGACAATGTAAACATCTGCAGGAGCTCCCTTAAGCAAATATGTTTGGGTTACTGCTTATTATGGCTTCTGTCTAAAGCGCCCCCCACCAAAGCTTCATGCGGTCATAGGTGGGGCTTTTCAGAGGTGGCTGGATCTAGAGTGTATGACGCTGGGATTGATTCATGGTGCAATGCTAGGATTAAGGGCATAAGAAGGGATAGAAGCTTGTTTGCTTTTCTACCTTCTACCCGCCATGAACTGCTTCTCCTCTGTGAAGCCCCTCTGCCCCATCCTGCCTTGGGGCCAGCCAATTATAGACTGAATCTCTATAACTATGAGCTACAATAAAACTTTCCTCCTTTAACTTTGGATGTCAGGTATTTTTGTCTTGGCAATGAGAAAAAGTTAACTAAGACACAACTCAACAACTGATAAGTTTATTCTTTTATGTCTGTCCTTAAGATTTTACTTTGAGGATATCTGGAATGATGGATCCTGCCTCAGATTCTTTCAGATGCTAGGAAAGTGACCATGCTCTCATCTGGGGATTTCCGTGATGCTAGCTGTAAGCGGTATTACACTAACCACACTCCTTCCATGCTCTGCAGATTTCTAGGGCATCCTGTTGTCCTCAGCATTGGCGCTTTCCCCATCCCCCAGTTAAGACAGCCCACTCACAAGAGCTGGTACACCCCAGCTGCCTCCTCTTGCCCACAAAATGTTATGGGGTTTCTGAGTACTGAGTACTCTATCATTCCTACTAGAATGAATTTACTGTAGGCAGGTTATAGTTACAGCCTCGTTAAGGTACTGTTAGATTGTGAAACTTTAAGAGGTCATCACCGGCATGTGTTTGCCTCTGTGTTTGGGGCTGTGCCCTGGACAACACATCACAGAATGTCCTTACCTGCAAGGTATCCACAGTGGTCCAACATCACAATCACTGGTGGGGTAATGACAATGACTGAACCCCACCTCAGACCTGGACCACAATATTTGGTATCAGTATCTCTTACATGTTTCCCAAATGATTTTAATACCTGATCAAGAATGGAGGCATTAAATTCAGTCATAAACTGAGACTCAGAATCTCTGGTTCTGGATATTAGCTGTGAAGCAGAAAGGCCAACTGAGGGCATAAGCTCTGGAGCAGGCTTAGTTGGGCCAAGATGTTAGCATTAGGCTGATAAAAACCCCAAAGTAGGGAAAAGCTAAGGACAGACAGCATGAAGATCCCTGATAGCAAGTTAGCATAAGCAAAGGCAGAGCCAGAAGGTCTCACACCCAACAGAGAGTCATGGGGCGGGGGTGGGAACTGACAGAAAAGTGCAGGACACTGGAAGAACCAGACAACATGGCACATTATGAAGCAATCTATGCCAGGGTCCAGAGAAGGGGTGTGAGTTTGCATATACGGTTTTCCACAAAGCCCTATCCCAAGTTCAGTGTCTGACAAGACCTGCCCACTGCAGAAGTACTCATAAGCTAAATCTGGAGAAAGTGACTTTAAGACTCTTCTACTTTTACTTATAGATAAGTCAGCACATGAAACAGCTGCAGTATGGTAAACATGAAAAACAGGCTCACTGATACTGGAGGACTATATCATTAACATGACCATTTTTCCCAAGTTGGTACACAGCTTCCATGAAGCCCAGATGAAAGCAGGCACCTTTTTATTCTTTATTCCTTTTTAGAAATTGACTGGCTGATTGTAAAATTAACGCGGGAATGCAAACAATCTAGATTATCCAAAGTAATCTTGGAGGAGAGGATGTAAAGTCATGGGAGTTGCCCTGAATCTAAAATTGTGGATCTCCTAACAGAAAGTCTGTGATAATGAAACCTTATTTTGCACATAAATTAACTGTTAAAAGGAAAATATCTTTTTACCAATTATTTAATGGACACGCATCTAACACATCAAAATAACGCAATTCTATTTCTACTGAAACACTGTAGACACAGGATTGCTCAGATGTGACCTGGGAAGTACTCACCAGAATCTCCTTTTAGAGATTTTCTTTCAAAGTGTTAACACATGGTTTCTCCCATTCCTAAAAAGCATGCCTTTAGAGGTGGGCTCCGGGAATCTCCATTTTTAACAAGAATCCCAAGCTGATTCTGATGCACTCTAAAATTTGAAAAATAAACCCCTCCAGAATTTATTAGATTTTCCCTAAACAACAGTGGTCTTTTCTATCTAAACAAGTTTTTGGTGTCATTGAAAAAACAAGACTTGGGGGCCAGGGATTTGGCGGGGCCAGGGAGTTGGCTCAGTGATTCCGCTGCCTACCTCACAAGCGCAAGGGCTGGAGTTTGATCCCCAGTACCAAAAAAGAAAAAAGAAACAAGACTTACCTTTCCTGTAGGATGGTTAGCTATGAGGGACGTAGCCCTGTTGGTAAATAGGTTTGCTGAATACAGGTTTTTATACTGTGTTGCAACTTCTTCACCATCTCGAAAATCAAGAGCACACCGTGTGACATTCAAAGGCTCAATAAATGCGCAGTGCTCATGGGAGTAGTAATCTTCACTACCTACAAGATATCCTACAAGAATGGAAGGCAAAAATTGTCAGCATAAAACTTGTTAAACAAACTAACGCTTCAGTATTTAATTGCCTAATGCAATTGATTACCCGTGACAAGGCTAATCAAATGACAAGACTCATCAGAGCAACAGTCTTAACATCTCTATATTTGGTAGCAGAGGTCATTAAAATGTTACCGCATAAAAATTCAAATCCATTCCTTACTCAAGGCTTTAAGAACACAAGCTCTATCATGTAACTCATAAACTGGGTGAGTAAGCTGAAATATGTTTGAAAGCATCAGCATCCAAATGCACTAAAGATAATAACATCAAAATCCTTTAAAGCTATCTAAAAATAATATATGGTTAATGTGATTTGTTACAGGTTTTTACTGTGAGGTGGTGGTGAAAACCTGCACAAGATGCAAATATCATCTGTTGGCACTGAGGGTGGGAGTGGCTGCCAAGTTATTTATGAGAGAACAGAGGAGTCATGTTTAGTCAGATGCTGACACCCACTGGTGGAAGATAAAAAACCGTTCTAAACAGAGGAGCTCCAGAGATAGCTAGGCAGCTACAAGACCAAACTAAACTGTAGCACTGAATTTAGATTTTTCTACATATAAGGATCTCAATTTTGCTCCCAAATTAAATGAGATCAATGGCCTAATTCACAATGTAGACATAAACATGTTTCATATTTTCCTAAAATAGTAAAATAGGTCGTGCTGTGTATTATGATTCCATATATATCAATGTCCAGACCAGCTAAATCTACAGAGACAAGAAAGGAGAGCAGTGAGTGCTGAGGGTGGAGGCAGTGGAAGGAAATGGAAAGTGACTGCTAATGGGATTGTTTCTTTGGGGGGGGTGATGAAATGTTCTACAACTGGACTGTAATGATGGCACACACTGTAGATTTATTAAAAATCATTGAATTATATATCTTAATTGGGTGAACATGTATTATGTGAAGCACATTTGTTAAATAACTTTGCTGGTCTCTTAGCTACAAGAGGTGATCAAAATATATACTGAATGGCTACTTTAAAAAAAAATTATTATAGTAAAAGACACACTGCCATTGATTCCCCTTCAAAATCCTCTTGTCTCATCATTCCTGCCACTTTCTGAAGCAGTTATGGAAGTCCTCTTTGGTGAGTTTTTTGTGAGATACAATAAAGAACGCGGTGAATACAGCTGCCGAGCACCATCCAACAGAAAGGTGGACTCAAAAACATGTGGTGTGTCTTCACTGGCACTAAGCAATTTCTGGCTCTTCCTCAAAGTCAAAATGACCACGAAAGGCAAATGTTCTGAATCACTTCAAGACATCAAGGCAGCCTTGACAGTGGGACTAAAGATACAAAAGAGGACTCCCAGGACTAGAAGGATTTTTTTTTTGAATTCAAATATTCGTTGTGTTTTTCTGTCACACCTTGTATCTCCTAATAT
>NW_022900913.1:61158091-61169678 GCF_012274545.1 Fukomys damarensis
ATATATATATGAAAATGACTATGATAAAACTGACCTAGCCTTTTCCTCAGGCTTGGGCTTTTCCCTAAATTGACAATTAAAACTCTTAAATAGCTTATATCTTTTTTCACGATCCAATTAAATTCATTTATTAGTACAAACAAATTCATTCCTGAGGTGACTTTGTATATGATTATCTTTTCTCCTGCATATATAACAGACAAGAAAATCTAACATGTTTGCTAATTAATGTGTATCCATGAAAATAATTTCTATTCTTTCATGGGTGATTAAAGTAGTTAGGATGTAACTGAGAAAAAGCCTAAATAAAGCCTCTAGCTCCACATGATTCTGCTTGACTTTACAAATCTCAAACCAGGCATGGCAGTGCACATATATAATCCCAGCATGCAGGAGGGTGAGACAGGAAGATTCCAAGTTGTCAGTTAGGACTACCTAGCAGAAGAAGACCCTGCCTCAAGGCAAAACAAAAAAATCCTAATTTTACATATCATGCAGCTGAGTAACACATTATTAGTCTCCCATTAGCTTTGCCATAGAGGACACCTCTGATTGAAGCTGCCTGGTGGGTTAAAATTGTTCCCTGGCTAAAGTTGCCTTTTGCTTTTCTTCTGCTGTATCTTATTGACTAACTAGAGGTTTAGCTAGTCCTAAAACCAGAAACTTTCTAATCAGTAACTTTTCTTTAGAGTTAGAGAACCTACAGCAGCAGGTGTATCAGAAAAGCAAACCACCCAGCACCTTATAGCCTGATCTGAGATTAAAATATAACTCCCCAAATTCCTATACCAGCTTTACACCTAAGGAGTTTTCAGGACAGAAATTCCTATCTTACAACTTGCTACCAATAAATCAATCTCTCTCTCTCTCTCTCTCTCTCTCTCTCTCTCTCTTACTGCTTCATAGAGCGGCAGCAAAACAAGAGCTTTTGCAGTTACAAGGACACTGGAGGTCCAGTTTGGGTTTTCAACAACTACCAAGTGTCAGAGCTTGAGGAAATAACCCCAGGTTCCTTACCTATAAATGTACATGTTTTCTATCATTTGGGAGTATTTATGTATAGAATATGCTTGATTAGATAATATATGAACTATTAAAACTAAACTATCACAACTAGGAGAATTCCAGAAGTAAAGCTATTGTTTTCTATCTAGATGTCCCCCAAGAGTCCCAGGCAGGGCTTCTAGAGGTTACTGAATCATTGGAGACCACACTGACTTGCTGTCAAGAGGCAGGGCCCAGTTAAAAGGGACAGTCACTGAGGATGAGACTAGAAGGTGACTCTTCTTCCCTGACTCTCCTCCTCAGCCTCCATCCTTGTGCTGGCCAACTATGGGCTAAAACTGTGAGTCAAAATAAACCTCTCCTCTTTTAAGTCATGGGTGTTGGATATTTTGTCCTAGCAATGAGGAGGTGACCACCACAAGAACTATTTATTCACATATGTATTTGGCCAAACTGATCCTAAGCAACTCTCTGATGATCACATAATGCTTTCATCATAATGGTCACTCACAAATTTGAACTGTGATGCTGAGCCTACAGATGAGAATAGCCGATGCGCTTTGGGGGAAAATTAGAAAATACTTTTTTGAACAATTCAATCTGTTTTAACAGCTGTACCGAGATACAGCTCACATGCCATACAAGTCACTCATTAAAAGTGTACAGTTCCTTGATTTTTTAGGTATTCACAGGGTTGTACACCCCTCCCCATTATCTGACTGTTTTTAGCAGGGCATCAGTGTGACAATAACCACCGTGTGGTCACCACACTCTCCTCAGCAGCGGTCATCTTTCATGTGAATGCAGAGGTGTTTGTTCATCTGGGTCCTGTTAGGCTCACACCTATCATGTCTACCTTCTTTTTCTCAACTGAGTTTTTAAGTACACAACTTGGCTTTTAATTTAAAAAATTCAAAATAATCACAGTCTACCCTTTTGACAGAATATAGATATCAACTTATATTTTAGCAGAGGGCTGGCTGAAAAATCTCAAAGGAAGTACAGGCTGTTCCTCTGGAATTTCCAAGATGACAAAGTGGTTTTATGCTCAAGTCTGATTTTTAACAGCTACAGGATGCTGGCATCCAGAATGCCAGGTTGGTCAGCAATGCCTGTAAGAGCAACTTATGGGGGCAGGCATACATGCTCTCCTGGCTGAGGCCCTTGGATATTGATTTTAACTGGATCCAAGGTGACATCACAGAGCCAGCTGCTCTGACTGCATTGGTGTAGCATTCATTTACATCCCCTTTACTGAATTTCACTTTCATGCATTGGCCTTTTCATGAATGGAAGAGTAATTTATATCAGAAAACCACTTTATTACTAACATGATTAAGGGTGTTGTCACCTTTACCTTCTCCCAAAGAAGAACTTTCTCTTAAGTCTAAAAGCCAGAAAATGCTTTACTTACTCTTCCTGAACATCTGGTTTCCATTTATTCTGTAAATAATGTGACTCTTACAGCCTTCCCCTTTTCTTTTCTCTTTTCTTTTTCTGTCTCTGTCTTTCTCTCTCTCTTTAGACTTTAGAAATCTCCTATCTTAGAGGTGACTAAGAAGCCCACCTAGAACCACAAATTTTTAAATTAATTTGGTGACATTAATCTTTGTTTTTCTACTCACCCTAATCTTGTAATTATAGCCAAAGTTTTTTTATGTTCAATATGTGTTCCCTTTTGGCTATGGCAGACTGTAAATAAACCAAGCAGCAGATGGAAGGTAAGGAGGTAGCTAAATAGCTAGACAGAAAGATGGCTCAATATAAAAAGAATTTGACAGAAAGATATACAGCTACTGGCAAGATAAAGAGGTTATTAATTAAGATGCAGTTTGTAGCAGGTTTAAAGGGCATATTTTAAAACAAACTTTAGGTTTCACATTTATTTTATAGGGCTATCAAGTTCATAAAATACTTATTTTCCTATTACCGTTTATCATTTGTCTTCCTCATTTTATGAGTACTAATTTTGATCCAATTATTGTAATTGATTCTCTTTGATATAGTGATTTCAAAAAAATACCTCACAGATGGGAGGACTCCAACAGAAGACAATCTTCTGCCACCCTCCCCAAAGAAAAGAAAAGAAAAAAAAACAAACCTTAGAATACAGCTCTCGATGAGAAGAAATAGTGTAAACTTTTGTAAAGGAAATACTGTATGCTTGTATTAGGATTTACCTGTAATTAAGTACAAACCAGGAGACCATATTCCCTCTAGGTAAAAAGATTCCAGGAGAGGTACAGGGAGCAAACCTTCAAACCTAGGGAGCATAGGGAGCCTCAGGGCTGGGGCAGAGGGAACTGCTCAGCAGCTGCACCTGCCCAGCTCCACACCACCCAGAGCACAGCTGGTCACGGAAGTAACATTAGAAAGTGGCCTCTTGCTCAAGTTCCCCATTATTTCATCTGATCACACCTGCATGTGTTTTACGAGAAGGATGCAGTTAGTGTGAGCTGTTAGAGAAACACATGAGCTTCCATTACCAAAGTAGGTGTCAAATCCTCGGCGGGTGGGAAGGCATTCTTTCCGGTACATCCCCAGGTGCCACTTCCCAACCATGTGGGTAGCATAGCCTGCTTCCTGTAGGAGCTGGGGCAGGAGCTTCTCATCCAGAGGAACACAGCTGGGCTGACAGGGCCAGATTATCTGATGCTGTAGACCTGTGTGGATCTTTAAAGAGAGAAACCCAAAACTATGCATGAATGACTCTGAGACACTGTCAATAAGTACATCAAGGGGCTGCCTGATTTCCTGGACACATCTGTTGATTTGGATGTTTAACTTGTTCCCATATTAGTTCAAGGATATTTCCTCACTCAAGTAGAGTAATAAGCACAAACAGGATTTGAAAAGATGAACAGAAGCATGCCAACAAACGAGGTATTTTCAACAAACGTTTATTAAGGCACCAAGTCAGAAACCATTAACTTTGCACTATCTAAAGAAAAAAGTAGCAATTACATAAAGTGTGCATATTTCAAGGAAATCCCTGTGCACACCAGTTGGTATTTGATTAGAATGGCAATCTTCGAAGATGCCGTGGTTTTTTTTTGTTGTTAAATGTTATTTAACAACATGATGAAACCCTACAACATGTTTCTTATTCTGCTTTGCATAAAGCATAATCTCAAATGACAATGATATATAACTCAATGTATGTTGCTTGGGCCCTCAATACTTTTTAAGCAAATGCAGAGATCCTGAGGCCAAAAAGTTTGAGAACTGCTCCTCTCTATACTGCAGTACAGTGACACAGTGACACCTGAGATAAGAACGCTCCTCTGAGGACAAGATGCTTAAGAAGTCAGGTGAGCGAAGATGAGAATGAGCCTCAGAGGACCTGTGGTAAGACCAATCCAGGCATAAGGAATGAAAACTGCCAAGACCATGAGGCTCAAACTTGCATGGTATCCAGCAGAGAAGGGACCAGCAGAAAAGTCGGTGCAGCCCCGCTATAGGTCTTGGGGTGACAGATGCTTCTGCCCCCCAACAGGGTGTCCCTGCTGGGCTGCTTCCTGGTGGGCCAGGTCTTCTTCCCCTCAGACTTGACACCTGCCACCTCCTGGTCCTAGCTGAGGAGAAATGGCCCCAGACGCCAGCTCCCCACCACTGGAGCTCCTAGCTTCCAGGACACAGAATGCTGGAACTGCCAGTTGACTGCTAGCAAGGCTCTGGTGTCCACAGCTGCTGACAAGGGGCAGCAAGCAATCTGCTATGAATATATGGTTAATAATGTGTTTGTGAGTGACTTGCTTGTTGTATAACTTAAAGTAAATAATATAAGGCTCAGGGAATTACATCTTATCCTGACTCTATCACTTACTAGCTTTATAACATTAGGCAGTAACTGCAGTAACTTACTTCAGTAAATTAGTACTGTAATTAGGCTCAAGCTCCGTATCTGTAAAAGAAGGTATCATCTTCCTCTTGGAGTTCTTGGGAGGACTAAGAAGATAACAAAAAAACGCAAAGAATACAATACACACTTAACAGCATCATGATAGCAACTGTAAGCACTGTTATTCACACATCTCTCCCTCCTGCCAACACCTTGGCACGTACTATGGTGGAGATACCCATCACATAAAATGCACACCTAACTATATTTGACAATAAGCAGATAACAAGTGAACTCCCCCAAAACCATCAAATTGATGATCTTTGTTGTTTATTACAAGCAACAATTAGCTTTCTGACAAGCTTTGACAATGTCTTGGATTTGTGTGTGTGTGTGTGTGTGTGTGTGTGTGTGTCTTTCCAGAGCTAAAAACTTTTATAATCATACCTATTATGGCTTGATTTCATGATATCTTTCCACATAGTCCTAAAGGAACCACATGGAATACCTTAAATGTTAATAAAGTAGGTTTATTTTGAGAGTGATGTCATTATCTTGATGATGGCGTGATGGTTTCACAGGTACATATACACATCAAAACTTATCAAATTGTACATTGTACATTTAAGTATATTTAAGTGTGTGTGTCATTTATTGTAGGTAGACCACATATCAATACAGCTGTTTAAAAATAAACATAAATTTCAGCTTTTCTATTGAGATTTTATACCTTTCTCAACAAAAATTGGGCACCTACACTGGGATGCATGCCAGGTGCCTTCTATTTGCACTGCAATCCACTCTGTCATCCTGACCTTGCCCTGGGAGACCCCCATGAGGTTTAGACCAGAGGATTAGTGTGCCTCAGGCTTTTCATGGGGTCAGAGCCTATGGAGAGCCCTGGCTGGAAGGGAGGGGACAGAAGAAAGGTTCAGCCTGGCCACCTTTGTCTCTCTACCAAAGGCTAATCTGAAGGCAACTTTTTCTACAAGTCCCTTCATAGGTTCTGGTAACTGTCTACCCCTTTTTTCCTCCCCTTTGGTCTAGTATCAGCCCCACTGGGTCACCACACAGCTCCTGTGTTTCCCCACATATTCATACCTTTAAAATGAATCCTTTGTCAATAAACCCTCTCTAAATTATCCTAACTTGAATATACCATTTCTTTCCTGGGACTCTAAATAATAAAGAGGTTATAATACCAGGAAAGAAAAATGTTGCTTTCAACATACAAATATATATATTCTTGACCCCTCTCCGCCTTCACTTTCCCCCTTCTCCCTCTCCCCAATGATTCTTTCCATCATTAGTACTATAAGTTTAATCAGCAGAAAATTGATCCCTGGCTCAAAACTTCCTCACATGTACTAACTGGCAAGCAAGAAGGATATGTAAAGATAGGTTTTATGGAACCCAAAACGGCCAGTGGAGATAAGTCCTAGATGCAGATATCCTTAAATGAAACACTCATCCATCGCATGCAGAGCATTAACTCTGATCACTAGAAAGCAATGCCAAGAGATGCTCCACAATTCCGCTTCCCAAGCCCTGGGCACTATGCCAGGTGGTCAACTGAAGCTGCCTCCATTATCTACAATCATATGGAGCAGGGAATTTGTTCTTTTCAGTTTCTGAGAATTTATTTGACAGAGCATTTTTATGGCATTATTGGGAAGCAGAAGCCAAACTCTGGATGACAGCCAAAAATATATTTTGGTCTGTTCAAACACTATCTGAAGTAAGGAGGCTGTAATGTGTTGGGAGGCAGTAAACAGGCAAATGTCAAGCTGGTTTCAATCCAGCACTTCAGCTTAGCACAAACTATGCAGCCACCCTGTGCTTCATGGGCAGGATGATAACAGGCCACCAAGAAGAAACGAAAGGAAAAAACAAAGGTGCTCTGTGAATACAGTAGAACCTAAACTCTTCAATTCTACCACCTGTCTCCATAACCAGAGTTCAGGTATAAGTGGAGAATGTCCTGTATATGAAATTCCACGTGGGCACCTCCCTCTACCTTATGTAGCCGCCTCTCTCCTTCACTAAGTCCTCTTTCACAAACAGCTCTTTGCCCATCAAGGATTCACCCCACACAGGCTAAGGGTCTGCAAACCCAGGGAGGACCTGGCCTGTTTCCAGGCTGGTTCCACAAGTGAACTAATGCAAATTCCTTGGGCTGATGTGGACCATAGTATTTTATTTGGTCCCATCACTTTTTCTGTGCTCTGGGACCTAGGAGATCCTTGCAGGATAGTATTATAAGCCTAAAAGAGAAAACTGGTATCTTGCAGGAGGAGAAGAGGACAGCAGCTACCATCTTTCAATTCCCTAAGTTCCAGGCAATCCTCAGGTTATCTCTTTGGAAGCTCAGAGCACAATATTTCAGCCACCCTCATTCGAAAAGGCAAGGGCTGTGTGTGCCATACACAGGGGAATAACACCCAGTATATGCTAACACCCAGGTGAGCAAAGGGAGGCTCCACCCAGTCCATCTGACTTGTGCGAGATGAGCTCAGGTCCTCACTGTGCCTTTATATTTATGCATCACACACTACCTGCAACAGTACTTCAAATTCAGAAAAACAGGTAGTGCTGCCTCTCTACTGCACACAGCAGAGAGCCGGGACAGAGGCTTCATGACTGGAGCACAATCACACACATGCTGGTGGCCGTTCATGAGGTGAGAATTTCCAGGTTGTAACCACAGTCAAGTGCCACTTGTGCCGCATCAGAGTTTATTCCTAGAGATGCCTGCAGAACAAATGAGTCCTGGAAAATCTGCTTCCTCCCCCTACAGCCTTCAAACAAGTGTTAGCTGCCCATGCTGCTAAAGCCAAGAGCTACAGCACACACATTATGTGTGCTAGGAGCCCAGCTTGGCCATCTGGCCTGGCCCCTTGTACTGGGCTGCAGAACTGGCCCGTGTCACTGACAGTTTTAGGGTCTATTTATTTTGCTGTTGATTAATAATAAACAGTGCAAATCTCTGACTAAACCTACAAAGGGATGTTTGTAAAAAGAATAAACAAGGCAGAAATGGTTTTGATTTCTATTATAAAGCCAACAAGAATTTATAATGAAATAGAAGGAAAACAGGAAGAAAGCTGAAGACAAAGAATTTTAGTAAGGTAATATGATCAAAGTAACAAAAATAGCCAGGTATGATGGTATAGGCCTGTAATCCTAGAACTCTAGGAGGCTGAGGCAGGAGGAGTCCAAGTTTGGCACATCCTGGGCAACTGTGACTTAACAAGATTCTGTTACAAAATGTAAATTAAAATAAAATAGAGCTGGGGATGTAGCTTAGTACACAGGCTCTAGGTTCAACCCTTAGTAGACCCCCTCCAAACACGCATGGAAACAAAATGATGACTACAGAATAACAGCTTTTACATCAAAGTGATTCCTGAAATAACAAACCTAATAAATTAATCAACAAAAATATTCCTTAAATCAATGGTCATCTTCCCCTCAGCCCAAACTTATTTCCTTAATTCTTCATTTCCAATGCCCTAGGAGGTACAATATACAAAAACATAGAAATATTTCTTTACAGTATCTTTGATATTGTACAATAAGATCTCCAGACTCCCTTTTCCTTCTGAGAAAATGTGTCTTGGCTATGGGGAGGCTGAGGCAGCCTGGCTTAGCAAATCAAAAGATGCATCAGAGAAAGTCACCAACAGGAGTCCTGACATGTTTCAGTGGGGTCACCCCACTGGTCACTAAAGCTAATGCACCTGTTTTTCCTCCTACATGAGCACAGCACTGACAAGTGCTTTCTGTTTAGCAGCTCTGTTGGCCTCTGGGCCACAGGCTGCTGGGATCTCTCCCTCCTTGGATGCCTTTGCCAGAGGGTCCTGAGAATCCTCCCCACTAGCAACTTCTCTCCTCCCCCAAACCCTGAACCTATTTCTTCCTATCCTCACTCCTCTTTGCCCCACTTCTAACTAAAGGGTCCAGGAGACAGACGAAAGACTGGAATCCACAGACAGGCAAGCTGGGGAGAGAGGGCTGGCGGGCACTGAGGGCGCCAAGGAGAAGCCCAGCCTCTCTCCTATTTCCTGTCCAAGGTTTTACTTCAGAGGGGAGTGAAAAGCCAGGTGTTGCCCATTTATCAATGCGATTTAGAAAAATGTGGCTTGGGCCCCTGAAGGCCGAGGCCTTGGGGACAGCTTTCACGTCTCCTCCTGCCAAGGTTTGTGGAGCTCTGGTGGAGCAGTCCCTCGGCCCCCAGGGAAGAACAGGGGAGGCCCAGAGTTACCTACCTTTCCCTAGCTCCTCCAAGGCCCCCTCTTTATTTATTTTCTAATCTTCTTGATTTCTTAAAAAGGAAGCAAGGGGGCTAGATGTGGATGCCAATTCTAGTGGTTTAATCAGTGCAGAAACACTCCTGCTGGAGTGTGCAGCCTCTTGCACCGCTCAGCCTTCAACACCATGGTCCTCTGGGCAGAGTCAGGCAGCGAGGCCTAATGCAGGAACCAGGCCTCAGAAAAGACAAAACTACTGCAGTGTGCACTGGGAATGCAGATGTATAATGAATCTTTCATGTTGAATAAAGTCAATTTATCAGACTATGAATATTTAATATGTTCAAATGCCCTATTTGAACAAAAAGCAGTATACAAGTTCTATTAGAAAAACAATAGGATTTTTAAATCAGTATTTTTCACGTAGGGCCGGGGATTTAGCTCAGTGGTTTGGTGGCCTGCAAGGACCCTAGTTCAATCCCCGGTATCAAAAAAATATATATATTTTTTTCATGTTGAGATTACTGAGCAAGGGGAAATAAACACAAAATCTATTTCCTCACATGTACAGAAAGTCTCCAAGGCACACTAAGAAATTAACAAATGGGTGTTCTACTGAAGATAGAACGAAAAGATATTTTTTATATTTAAAGATTTTGAGTGCATTTTCTAGAGGCCATCTGAAAAGTAAGAATACCACAAGCACTTGATAGTGGTTCCTCAAATTACAAGTTCTAATTTAGAACTTGTTAGATTAGACGCGTTCTTCAGTGCATCCTATGAAAACAGGAAGAAGGACAGCTGACTGCAATGATCACCATGAGCAGGTAGCAGGAGGTCCAGGGAGACCCAGCCTCCCTCTTGGAACTCGCAGCACATTTCTTCTACCCTCATTCACTCAACTCCAGCCTCCATCGTTTTCTCCCCATCCTTAGAACACGCTGGTTCCAGTCTGAGAGCCCTTGCTGTTTCTCCTCTTATTAAACTCTCCTCCCAGAGCCCTAAGCTCCCCTCATTCAGGCCTCTGCAGTGTCCAGCATGGGACGTGCATCAGAGTTGGGATCATGGAGGGAAGGCAGGAAACTCACACCGCTGACAGGGAAGGGAACCACGCTTCATCTCCATCGCAAGCCTTGGTCACGGGTGTTTCTCAATCTCAGCAAAATTCTGTCTTTCCTCTCTATCAACTCTTCAGACAGGAGGCTGAAGTTGATTTGAAAGACTAAACACATACCAAGGGAGGCAGGTTTCAAGGGTATCCCTGACTGGCACAGTAAGCTTCAAATGTTTACAGAACAGTATATACACATACACACAGAGAGACACACAGAGAGAATATCAACAGTATCAGCATAAATGATTGTATTTAATAAGGTCATAATCGGAGCAGCATCTTATAAACCGGGCAATCTTACTAAGATTGAGGGAAGAGTCCAATTTAATAAGCCTGATATACTTAGTGGATACACGAAAAGCACAGGGATCAGCATTAAGACTTTCTAGGCGCGATTCTTCATGTCATCCTGTTTGCCCAAGCTATTCCTCACCAATGAAGAAATCAAAGATAATCACAGCACTATGGAGGCTGATGCAAGACTGCAAATTCGAGGCCAGCCTGGGCAACTCAGCAAGAGGTCTCAAGATTTTTAAAAATGTTAAAGGAGGTAGGGGGTCCTGGAGATATGGCTCAGTGGTAGAAGACCTATGGGTTCAAGTCCCAGTAACGGATTTTTTTGTTTGGTTTGGTTTTGATTTTTTGAGACAGGGTCTCGCTATGTAGTTCAGACTTACCTTAAACTCACTACATAGCCAAGCCTGCCCTCGAACTCAGCAGCAATCCTTCTGTCTCAGCCTCCTGAGTGCTAGGATTATAGGCCACCACGCCTGGCCAAGTCCAGGTTAAAACAAAACAAAACAAAACAAATTTAGGGAGCTATTTTGGTCATTCCTAGTCATCTAAATATGCGCACTCTCAACTGCGCATTTCCTCTCCTAGTAACAGCGAGGTGTGCTGTTAAAGGGAAGTGTTTAAAGCGATCATGAAGATGTTAGAGGGTGTCAGCACGAGCTCAACTCTGACAGGAAGTCAGCCTGGCGGATTCCAGCGGCGACCCGAACTGACCCACCTCGCCACGCCTCGATTCCTAGTGCCCGGTCCCCGACCCCGCCTCACCCCTCCTTCTGCGCCTGCGCACCCCGCGCCCAGCGCAGCCGCGAGAGAACGAAAGACCGGGCCACGCGTGCGCAGAGACAGGCGAGCGCGCACCTGATAGCGACCAGTGAGTAGCTGACTCCGCGACGGCGTGCACAGCGGCTGCGTGTAGTAGTTTTCCAGCTGCACCCCACCTGCCGCCAGCGCGTCCAGGTGCGGCGTGCGGAGGAGCGAGCCGTGGAAGCCCACGTCGTTCCAGCCCAGGTCGTCTGCTAACACGAAGACCAGGTGCGGAGGCCGGCCCAGCCCGGCGCCCGAGCACAGCGGCACGAGCAACAG
>NW_022900913.1:61169914-61173506 GCF_012274545.1 Fukomys damarensis
GCCGCCGCGGACTGAATCGGGAACCCGGCGAGGGGGTGCCCCGCCTCCCGAACTCACCCTCGCCTTGGCTCCTCCCTCTGCACCCCTCCCCCGACCCCTGGAAGTCTCTCACGAGCGTAAGCCGGGCATCCTAAAAGAGATGGTTCTCTTTGATAACACTCGCAGTTTACAAAACATTTTGACAATTACCATCACCGTAAAGTTCTGACAGCAGTCGCCCCGCATCGTCTCATGTACGTTTTTCAGAAGAAACAAGCTTATGGGACTCCAGACCCGCTGCTGTACCTAGAGGCGGAGTCGAAATCACTTCCTCCCTGCCAGCCACCCAGACGAGCCCTCCTGCCGCCCAGGGCGTTCTTGAGGGTGCAGTTGGCTCTGGAGCTGTTTCAGGACAGTGAGTGGTCACTGGGGAGCTGATCAGCTTATCCCCATATGAGCCCATTCAGAGCTGGCTTCTCCACCCAGCGGGAAACCAAAACTGCAGTATGGAATTTGCCTGAAATATTTATGTGTGGAGAGAAGGATTCCTTTGCCCACATGCTTATTCGGTGGAGAAGTTAGCCTGATGACCAGCGTAGTCCCGTTACCAGCTGAGACTGCTTACTCCTTGTCTGGAGATAAATTACAGCTCTAGGCCTAGGGGAAAATGTTTACATCAACTGAGGAGCAGGGGCGTGAAACTGAGGCTGATTCCAAAGGAGTTATTTTACATCAGTATAAGTTGTAGATGATGGTAGTCACAAAAATAAATCGTTTATATATACAAACGAGCTCTGAAGTAGAGTGACAACCCTCTCCCTCCAACACCACTAATAAACGAAAAAAGTTTGACCTCCATTGGTGCATTTAATATTCCAGATCTGTGCTTTGCATGGGTTTTTAGCAGACTATCAGTCTTTATTAATGAAATAAAATCTTATGTATTCATTTCTGCATCTGTGTGAGGGTCATTTTACCTTTTTTAAAAATGAAAATTATTCTTTAACACATGAAATGTTTCCTTTTTATATACTTGTTTAAGATATTTAAATTTGTACAATGGTTTATGTCATATCTACTTTTCATTGATTAAATTCAGCAGGAAATTTTCTTTTTCAGCATTAAATCCAAGAAATAATTTTGAAAATGTTCGTTACTATGTTGAGGCTCGAACTTTTTATTTAAAGAGAGGAGACTTTAAAAGACAGAATTTCCATTGTGGTGTTTGCATTTCCTTCTATCCCGAAAGTGTTCCTCTCTACCTTTTGTAAAAAATCAGATTGATCAAATAGTGGCTGCTAATCTGCAGATGCAGTTCCTTCTCTAACCAACTGCTCCTGAAATGAAATTTAGGCTGCATCTGCCCATGTCCCACAGTTTGAAATGCAATTTTCTACTAGTGGTGGTCTGGGGAAGTGCAAATGGGAGATTCATTCTAGTTTTCATCTGTGTATGAAACATTTGCACTCTATGGTTCAGGGCAATCACTCTGTAAAATCTCTGGGGAGAGTTTCTCTCATGTCTTCTGGTAACACTCAGTTTTGTGCAGGAGCTTCATGGGTGAATGCAGTGTGCTTCGTGCCTCAAACTCAGTGGCACATGATGTTGACTTGTTCCCTGATGGAACACTTCCCTAAGGGAATCATTTCCCCACGGAAATGTGACTATTTCCCCCCTTGTAATTGGGGTCTTGGGGTTTTTTTTTTGGTTGTTGTTGTTGTTTTGTTTTGTTTTTAGTACCTCAGATTGAACTCAGGACCTTGTGAAGCAGGCACAGTGCCACTGAGCTACATCCCTGGCTGTAATTAGTTTTTTATGGAGAGATATTTTGAAATTTTTGCTTGTTTCTTGATTCGATTAATTATAATTAGGAGGGCTGTCAAATGGTAATTTTCTAATTCCATCATTTTTTCTGTATTCATTAACCCTTTTACTGTAAGAAAGAGCCTTCCCTTCTTATTTATTTCACTATGAACTAATGAATTCTTGAATTAATATGTTTTATTCCTTTAATTATTTCAGTGCTTGACTTTTTAGATTTGGCTGTGGGAACGCTGTCAGTTTGGCTCTTGTGTCATTTTGGCATGTTCTTTTAAATCTCACATTACTTCCTTTTTGGGACAGTGAGATTTTCTGAGGTCTTTGTGGATTTTTTCCAAGAAAACTGATGCTTTTTAGTGGAAGATGGCAGTTAGAAACCAAGCTGTGCAGTTGGTTTAGGTGTCCTTATTGCAACTGCGCTATTGTTCACCAGAAAATCATAACTGTATGTATGTATCTATGTATGCATATACATAAGTGTTCATATGTACACACCTGTATCTATAAAACATGAGTCCACAGTGAACACCTCCAATTTCACTTTCTCCCTGTTTTTCCATGTGTGTATAGTTCACAACAGTTTTCATTATCTTCCAGCTATTAAAAATTACTATATTAGCTGAGGATTTAGCTCAGTAGCACTGCTTCCTGCCCTGCAAGCACAAGGTCCTGAGTTCGATTCCAAGTTTTACAAAATTACTATATTAAAGATAGTTTGGCTGTTTCTTACAAACTAACCAAACTTTTACTGTAATCCAGCAACTTCATATCTTGGTATCTACCTAAAAGAGTTAAAAATATAGGTCCACACAAAAACCTGCATACAGGTGTTTTTAGCAGCTTTAGTCATAATTGCAAAGCTTAGAAGCAACCAAGATGACCTTCAGTTAGGTGAATAAACTGTGATATATCCAGATGATGAAATATGATTCAAGGCTAAAGAAACTATCAAGACATGAAGATACATGGAAGAATCTTAAATGCATATTACTAAGTGAAAAGTGAAAGAAGCCGCTAAAAAGCTTGCATACTGTTGATTCCAACTAAAACATTCTGGAAAAGACAAAGTTATAGAGATAGTGAAAAAAATTACGGGTTGGTAAGGGAAAAATAAATGGAGTTCAGAGGATTTCAGGGCAATGAAACTACTCTTTATAATAGTGTAATGGTGGATACATTTGTCCAAACCCACTAAGGATATACACCACCATGAGCAAGTCCTGAAGTCCACTGTGGGCTTTGGGCAATTATTTTAGTCCATTTTCTGTGATCATAACAATATCACCGATGGTAATTTATAAAGAACAGAATTTTATTTGCCTCATAGTCTGGGAGTCTGGAAAGCTCAAGAACGTGTTATGGAAAATATCTGTATCCTCCTCTCAATTTTGCTGTGAACCCAAAGCTGTTCTAAGAGAAAGTACTATACAGGAACATGTTGATTAACAGCAGGAATGTGTTTCAAGAAATGCACTGTTTGGTGATGTTGTTGTATTTCCACACTACATTACATTCTGGAATGTATTTACACAAACCTAGAGGACTATGATAGTAAGCAACATAATTTTATAGAACCACCATGTGTGTGCAGTCCGTTGTTAACTGAAACATCCTGTGTGACACATGATAGTGCTTTTTATTTTTGCCAGTATGATAGAAGAACCATCTTACAGTTGGGCATGGCTGTGTATGCCTGTAATTCTAGCTACTTTGGAGCCTGAAGCAGGAGGATCACAAGTTCCAGGACAGTTTGGAAAAGATCAGAACCTTGTAAAAAAAAAAAAAAAAAAAA
>NW_022900913.1:61173706-61178396 GCF_012274545.1 Fukomys damarensis
AAAAAAAAAAAAAAAAAAAAAAGTGGTCTGGGAATGTAGCTCAGGTGTAGAGTGCTTGTCTTCCATGAATGGGGCCCTGGATTCAATCTACAGTACTGCAGAGAGGGAGACAGACATGGCAACACTGAAAACACCGAGGGAGGAAGGGAGGGGAGCCCTATGTAGTAATCCCAGTACTCTGAGGCTGAAGCAGAAGGATCCCCAAATTTGAACACAGCCTGGGATATTTAGTGAGATCCTGTCTGGAAATTGAAAGTTTAAAAATAGGTCTGGAGATGTAACTCAGTGTGAATACCTTGGGTTCAAACCCCTGTACTGCCAAAAAAAAGTATTGTTTTAAAATTTCTTATATTATGAGCAAGTTAAACATCTTGTGTATTGAAGGGAAATTTTTTACATCATTTTTGTCAACTATTTGTGTCATTTTTGGTGGGGGTTTTGATGAATTGTTAAGTTTTTATGATATAAAAAAATTTTCAAATGTTAGTCAAATTTATTTTCTTTTATTACACCTATATTTTGAATAATTATTAAACTACCCTTACACCAAAGTTAAAGCAGAATTTACCCATGTTTTCTTCTAGTACTATTATGGTTCCAGTTTTTACATTTAGATCCCTGATCAATGCATTGGTATTTATTTTTGTGTATAGTGAGTAATATGGACCAAGTGCTCCTTTCCCTTATGGATTCCCACTTGCCCCAGCACCACTCATAAGAAAGTCCATCTTTGTCCCAGTGATATGAGATGTCACCTTTGTCATATTCTTAATTTCCATACACACCTGGGTCTATTTCTGGGCTTGCTGTTCTATTCCACTGGCCTGTTTACCCATCATGTCAGACTGTCTGTTGTATTAACTTTAATATATGGTTTAATGTATGATAGGTTAGTGACTTCTCAAGCTTTTCACTTTTAGTATTTAGTATTCTTACATTTTAACTTTTCCTATAAATTTCCATATCAATATGTCCAGTTCCACCATAAAATTTGTAGCATTTTTATTGGAATTGAATTGAATTTATAATTGGTAGTAAACCAAAATCTTTGAGATATTCATTTGTCATATCAAAAAAACAAGGTTGTCTTTCCATGTACTAAGGACTTCTTTGGCATTGTTTAGAAATGTTTTAAAATATTCCTCATATCAATTTCACACTTTTGTTCTTATCAAATTTATTTGTACTTTCTCTGGTGCTTTTGAAATGGTATTGTCTTCCTACTGTTGTAGCTTTTAGCTGATTATTCTTTATATACCTTAAGACTAATGATGGTATGGTAATGCTGTATGTCAATCTGTATCCCTCTCATTATTGAATTTTGTTATTGTATGAGTTAGCTTAATCTCTGATTTTTTTAAGGTTTTCGTGCTATGCAATTATATCAGTAAAAAACATTCCAGTCAGTTGGAAGATGAAAAAATTGGTACTGAAACAAAATCAGCTCCCAAGTCACAAGTGGATATAAAAGTTAATTTGGTAGGTGAAGTTCTTGGAACTTGGAATATATTTCTTACATAGAAATGACATTATGCATAATCATCTGGATAGCATTATAATCCACATAAAATCTATTAAACCAATAGTTAAAATTTGTTGTAACAACTAAAGTCAGTAAGAAAAAAACCAACAATCCAACATAAAAATGAACAAAAGATAGAAATATAATAGTTTACAGAAAAGGAAATTTAAGTGGCCACTAAATATATCCAGAGATACCCAAAGTCACTCAAAGGAAATTCAAATAGAAACTTCAATAATATCCCACTGATATGAGTAATAACTCACAGATTTGACATTTGGTTCAACCTCAAAGGGGAACAATTTTGCACATCTATCAAAATGCATATATACTTTAAGTTAGCAGTTCCAGTTCTAGAGATTTATACTATAAGTATGCTCACTGTGAGAAATATATGCATCAGGATATTTATTTTAGCCTTATTTATACTGTATAAATCCAATAATAGGACCTAGTTAAAGTAATAATAGAACACTAAGAAATCATTCAAAAGGATGATATGGAAAATCTCCAATATACCATAATTTTTAAAAGTTAATCAAAGGGGCCAAGGACATAGCTCAGTGGCACCTGCCTGGCAACTGCAAGGTCCTGAGTTTGATCCCTGGTACCAAAAAAAAAAGTTAAAGACAATTCTGGTTGGTATGCTTCCATTAGCTTACAAAAATGTGTGTGTGTGTGTGTGTGTGTGTGTGTGTGTGTCTGTGTATACTACATATAAAGAGAAAAGAAGAGAGGTGCTTGCCATTTGTAAAGTATCTCAAGAAGGATACAAAAGTTACAGTATTGGCTAACTCTAGGTAGACCAGTTGACTGGGAAAAGCAGTGGGAAAGATTAACTTGTTATCACATATACTTTTATACTTTCTAAATTTATTTTGTATCTATAAACATATTTTCCTCTCCCGCTTCTCCGCCTCTCTCCTCCTCCTTCTCCCCTTCCTTCTCCTTCTCCTTTTACTATTAATGACATATTTAATAAAAACAAATGACAGCAGAGTGCCAAGAAAGTCTTACTCAGTGAAAGAGCCCATGGGCATGGCCAGTAGCTGCTTAAGCCTTACCTTGTGTCTGCTGAACCATGTCAGGTACTCTTGGCACATGCTGCACATGAGTACCATGTTGTGTTGCTACTCCAAAACCCTTTTGTTTCAATAACTTTGAATATGATAAATATTGCATAAAAAGGCTAAGCAATTTTCAACGTTTTATTTCGAAATTTGTAACCGTTGGAGTACGTGAAGAAAAGCTACCCCGCTAACAAGATAAAAATGGAGTTATTTCTTCAGAGAGAAAACCTGAAGACCATGTGTGGTAAGTTGTGGTTGATGGTACTCATTTCCTTGTTACCACCCTGAACAGACTAGGAGGTACACCTGAATATCAGAAAGAAGACCCAAAGCTTATTTAGATGCTGTGTATTAAATTATTTTCATGACACATTTAGTTTTATAAAGTGTGTTGGGATGGACTTGTTTCTACCATGTCTAAGTAAGGGGAAGAGATTCTTCTTAAAGGCTACAAGATTATAAAGAGGACTTCTGAGGAATGTTTCTAGGTTCCTTGACCCTTCTTCCTGCTACTACTAGTTATGCACACTACTTATATTCACTAGCTACTAGCAATGTATTATTAATCACCAAGGTTCCAAGCATCTAGAAAGGTAATTCTTCATAAGCAGCACCTTCAGTTCATTGTTGGGTTTTTCCTTTATGTTTGTCCACATTTGCATTGGGAGCAAAAATTCAGAGAAGAAAAGAAGAAAGATTTCTTTTAACACTAAAATTCTCCACACTTGTGACATTGGTAAATCTAAATAAGAATTGTTATGGCCAACTCAAAATCAAACTCCCTTGACTCCCTCATTTTATCATATCATTCGTCCTCAGAAACAAGTAGATGAGAAGTGAGAGTAGAACACAGTTTCATCCTTATGGTGCCACCACCTGCCTCAAAAGTACAGGATCCTGAGTTCGAAACCCATGTCAAAAAAAAAAAAAGAGAGAGAGAGAGAGAGAGAGAGATTTAAAAAAAAAAAAAAAAGAAAGAAAGAAAGAATTGCACATAAGACAATGAATTCTTACAAAGAATCACCAGTTCACCACCAGCTAGATCAGGAGACAGGATGTTGGCCTGGCATTTTTATGGTTTCTTTCCTTTTCTTATCTTTTTCACAGACTGAACCTTTGTGTTACCTCACTTATTATACGCAACCGAATTGCCCTGCTTTTCCTCTAAGCTTTTTATGTTGTAAAATCATTTCTTAAGCATCAGCCCCAAGCCATCACTCTCCAACTATGCCTAAGTATCTCAAAGTAATGTAAGTACTTGTTCTAAAAAAAAAATAGTCTTATTATATAACCAAAAATGAATCTACTGTTATTACCAGATAAGATAGCATAATATGTGTGTGTGTGCATGTGTGTTTTAATGATAGCCTTTTAAAATGTAAAATTTACATAGTTTTTTCTAAATTAACTTGGGGCTTTGTGTCAATTTTGGATTAAAGAAGCATCATGGGGGATGTATAATACCCATTTTTAGCAGTATTTCTATCGATGAATTATTAATTTTCATTTGTGAGTTATATTAAATAATGAATGTGTATTTAATAGGAAAAATCAAAAAAATAAAGTATTGAATTTTTTTCAATTTATTGCTAAACAAATAAGGACCTGATGATGGCTGAGTTCGAGGATGATAGTCTAAATTCAAAGCATAATAATTCTTTGCATCTAAAAAAGCATAAATTTTTGTGCCATATTTTGACCCATTGCTTTTCCATAAGTCTTTTACATTCCTGTGATTACCATGAGAAATCTCTGCTAAGTACATCAGACCTATGAATGCTTTCTGTTCAGCTAGTGAGGTTCTGGCCAGTGAGTGAAGTTATCTTGAGTGACCAGCCTGGGAAGATAACTTTTATTTTATTTTATTTTTTCATACCAGGGGTTGAACTCGGACCTTGCGCTTGCGAGGCAGGTGGCAACACCACTGAGCTAAATGCCTGGCCCCATGGGAGGATAACTTTTAAAATCTTGTCACCTTCTATAATGCAATTATATTTTAATGATAAGCATGAAATTAAATGAATAACAGCACCCAGAAAAGAAATGCAAAGAGAAAAAATTTTCTCCTATTGAACATTATATATAATATATAATATAG
>NW_022900913.1:61178409-61251526 GCF_012274545.1 Fukomys damarensis
ATACTATTATATATAATAGTATAATAAATATAATGATATATGTAATTATACTAGCAAAAAACAAATGAGCAAAATAGAAATGAAATAAATATTATAGTAGCCAAAAAACCAAGAGGTGAATATTTATAGGTTATATTATAGGTAATTTGTTTTTGAAAAAGGGAAATATTTATACCTATATTAGTTTGCTGTAATAATTTGTATGCTTTCTGCGAATAATATAGTTACAATTTCTGTTTGTAATCCAAAAGCTTTGCAAATGAGTCAATAACTTTATCAAAATTAGCCTTCTTCAAATACTAATGTTTAATGGGCAAGATAGCCAGATTTGTCCATTTATCATTATGTATGGCTGGCTGAAAAACAATTTTTTAAGCTTTTAATTCCAAAAAGTCTCTTGATTTCAGTATTATGATAAGTTAGGCAGAGATTCATAAAATTCTTTCCCAATAAACCTCAGAAATTGCAATACTGCCTATGTCTTTCTTGCTTTGGGAACAATTCTTTTCTTTTCAAATATCTCTGTAGTTGAAATTTTTCCACTAAAATACTTTCATCAGAAAATTCATCCTGTTTAATTTTAACACAATTAGCAATTTAAAAAGAATTTTGAATTGTAAAGCATATTCAAAATCATTGAAATAGTTTGTGTATGACATGAAATTCGACGCACTGAGTAGACTACTAGAACTCATCATTTGCCTTCTGTTTTATAATATGCATAATAAACATAAATAGAAATTTTGGTCCCACCTTCAAAAAGCCTCACCTATGACCACATGAGGTTTTGGGGGGACCTGGACTATCTTCAGGGGAAGAGCAGCTGGAACCTGCTATAGAGCATTGCAGAGTTCAACCCAGCAGGAGATTAGAGATCTCAACTTGGGCCTTGCAGCCAGAAATCAGCTTGAACCTCAGGGGACAGCTGCTGGCTTGCTGAGACTAATTAACTTAGATCTGCACACTCCTGCCCATGCTGTCTATTGTGTCAACAGAGGCATACTCTGAAGGAGGCTCTCTATTATTACTTTTTATTTTAAAAGTAATATTTTTCTCTTATCTTTAATCATTTAAAAATTATCTATCATTTTCTTTTTTGCAATTTTTCCCTTTTTCTCTTCTTTCTGTCTCTTTCTCACTTTCTCTCTTCCATTTTGTTGTTCATTTCTCTTCCTTTTTGTTCCTGTTCCTATCCTAATTCAAATTTATTTTTTTCTTTCTTTTCCTTTGCTTCTCTTTTTAATTCTCTCCATTGCCATTAGTTTTTAAAGTAAGTGATTACAGTCTCTAGCTTCCCTATTGCTGTTAGTTTGTTCTGATCTTGGCTATATTTTGTTGTTTCTCTTCTTCTCTTCAAGAGCTCTCTGGACCTTGTGTGATCTTCCTGTGTTCTGGCCTTGCTTCTAACCTTCCTCTATCCTATCTATCAATCCCTGACTCCCCAACTCTTTCCAAGTCCCCATCCTGAAAGGTAAATTTGCTACAATGAAGAGTTTATTCACTATAAACATATTTTGGTCTGGTCCTTGATTTTTATTTAATCCACACGTTTAAAATTGGTAGATAATAACTACCACAAAATGTCACTTTATAAACTGTGCTTGATGCTATTGTTGTTGCTGATTGTACCACTTGGGCTAAGGTGTCATGACTGATCTAATCAATTGTTCCTCCTGCTATTATGAAAATGAGAATGTCTTAGAGTAATTAGAAACCCAAAACCTAAAGACCAGCTATATCTGGAAGATCAAAGTATCAACCCGGGAATTAAACAAAGGACAGGACCAACAACAAAAATAGAAATGAGAATACATTTAAACAAGATACAAACACAGACTTCCAGTTCACCAAAGGTAAATTCTGGGGGAAATAAGGTAGAAAAGTCTGACAGCCAACCATGTAGACACTCTGAACCAATAGCACAGGGAGTAATAAAACAGATGAATGGAGCCTCTCCCTCCTGACATCCTTCCTGTCCCACATGCCTCCAGCCCCTGTATTGGTACCACTGCCATGGCCCCCAAGCAGCTCTTCCCAGAGCTCATTTAGGTGCAGTGGGTGTCAGAGGCACTGCGGGCCCCAAGGGCTGTGCAGCCCCTGCAGTTGCTAGATGCATCCTGGTACCTGGGCAAGCTAGGCCATGATGTGCAACATGAGTTCGAGGAAAGCCACATCCCAGGTGCTGCGTTCTTTGATGATGACCATTGCAGCGACTGCATGTCACCCTATGACCACATGCTGCCCAGGACCAAGGATTTCGTGGAGTACATGGGCCGCCTGGGTGTGAGTGCCACCATGCACGTCGTGGTCTATGACGCCAGTGACTCAGCACCACAGATCTGGTGGATGTTCCATGCCTTTGGCCACCATGCTGTGTCACTACTAGACAGTGGCCTCCACCACTGGCTGTGCCTGAATCTCCTGCTCAGCTCTGGCAAGAGCTGCCCTGAGACCACTGAGTTCAGTGCCCGACTTATGACGACATCAAGGACAACCTGGAGACCTACTGCTTCCAGGTGGTGGATGGCCAGGCCACCGGCCACTTCTGAGGCACCGAACCCGAGCCCTGAGATGGCATCGAACCTGGCCACATCCCTGGTATTGTGAACATCCCCTTCACAGAGTTCCTGATGGAGGAGGACCTGGAGAAGAGTCTTGATGAGATCCACCGCCTGTTCCAAGAGAAGAAGGTGGACCTATCCCAGCCCCTGGTGGCCACATGTGGCTCCGGTGTCACAGCCTGTCACGTGGTGCTGGGGGCCTACCTCTGTGGCAAGCCCAACGTGCCATCTACGATGGCTCTTGGGTGGAGTGCATGCCCAGCCTGAGCACATCATCTCCGAGGGCTGAGGGAAGACCCACTGAGGCTGGAGGGGACACAGGTCAGTTGGGCAACACAGCCTGGGGCTCTGACTCTGCTTTGTGTGAAAGTGCTTGCTGTCATTCAGTTCAGGTGGCATTTGGGGTAACAACAGAGACACCAGAAGTTCCTGTGACTCTGGGGCTCCCCGAGGAAGCAGGAGAAAGACAACATGGGCACAGGAAGAAACATCAGACACAGAACTGCTGCTAATGGTGCTGAACTGGGGCCCCACTTTGCTTCCCTTTTATTGTTGAGGAAATAAAGTAGCCATGTGTGAAACCCTTGAGAAAAAAACAAACAAACAGATGAATGAGTCTCTAGAAAAATTCAAAACAGAAATAATTTCCCAGATAACCACAGAAATGAGCAGAATGAAAGACATGATTAGAGACTCTAAAAAAGAAACAGATAAAAAAAATACATGAGCTCAAGGCCATGATGGAAATCATCAATGCCCAGCATAGGAAAGAAATGGAGACCATGAATCCCCAACATAGGAAAGAAATGGAATTCATGAAACAAATTCAAACATATCCAGAAGATTAAAAACTCTATTCAAACATGCACAGCACAATGACTGAAATTGAAGATAAAATATCAGATATAGAAGATAGGATTGTGGTCAGTGACCATGAAAAGAGAGATCTCTTAAAAACAGTAAGGGATCATGAGAAATCAATCCAACAGCTCCTAGATGATGCAAAGAAGAACAATTTAAGACTGACAAGAATCCATGAAATAGCAGGAGAAAGTACAAATCATATTTAAAAAATTGTTCACAGAATTAATGACAGAAAAATTCCCAAACAGAGGGGAAGAATTTGATATACAGATAAATGAGGCGTATAGGACTCCGAATAGCCATGATCATGAAAAAAAATCTACACCTAGACATATAATAATCAAGATCCCAGAAACCCAACAGAACAACAAACTACTACAAGCAGTTAGAGAAAAGAAACAAATCACATGCAAAGGAAAGCCCATTAGAAATCACCGCAGACTTTCAACACAAATCCTCAAGTCAGGGAGATCTGGAGTGAGGTATTTCAAGCCCCAAAAGAAAACAACCTCCAACCTAGACTGAATATCCTGCAAAACTATCTTTCAGAATTGATAGGGTAAAAAGATACTTCCATAACAAAGAACACCTGAGAAATTTCGTGAACACCAAACCAGCATACCAAACAATTCTAAACAATATTCTAGAAAAAGACAATGAAGGTCACAACTCCATAAGGCCCAACAGAACAAATACACCAGGCAAGGCAAGAAATTAAAGGGGGAGGGGGGAAAAAGAATAAAAGAAGAGCAAGACAAACCCAAAGCTCATACAAGGGAGGAAATTATAAAGATAAGAGCAGAAATCATTGCAATGGACACTAAGAGAACGTTACAAAAAAATCAATAAATCAAAGAGTTGTTTTTTTGAAACAATAGGTAAAATCAATAAACCCTCAGCTAACCTTATCAAAGAAAGGGCTCAAATTCATGCAATTAGGAATGAAAAAGGTGAACTCACAACAGATCCAGCAGAAATCCAGAGAGCCATCAGTATGTACTTCAAAAGCCTATACTCAACTAAAATGGATAACACAGAAGAAATGAACAGAGTCCTAGATACATATGAATTATCAAAGTGAACGAAGAAGATATAAAAAGTTTAAACTCCCCAATTACATTCAGTGAAATTGAAAATGTAATCAAAACTGTACTAACAAGGAAAAGCCCAGGTCCTGATGTCTGTTGCCACTACTCTTTAAACTATTCAATGAAATTGAAAGGGAAGCAATAATTCCAAATTCATTCCTAGTAGCAAGTGTTACTTTGATTCCAAAACCAAGGAAAGAGCCAACCAAAAAAGAGAACTACAAGCCAATCACCCTGATGAAAATAGATGCAAACAGACAGAATACAAAAAGGTCATCAAGAAGATCATAAATCCTGACCAAGTCGGATTTATTCCAGGGATGCAAGGATGGTTCAGCATATGTAAGTCAATAAATGTAATATACTGTATTAACAGAGTCAAGGACAAAAACCGTATGATTGCCTTTGACCCAGTGTGCCAGAGGAAACTGGCAGCAGTTCGGGAACCTCTGATAGGCCTGCTTCTTCAGCCCAGCATGCCAGAGGAGCCCAGATGTGAAGGAGCCAACATAGCGGTATTTATACTCCACACCCCATGAACAAGAGAAAGAGGGCCTCTCTGAGGCTCCTTGATGAAAATTGAAGCCCACTGGAAAAGTTAAGAAAAATCTGTGATAAAGGCACATCAAACCACCACAGTTGGTAAGTCAGAGGGACCAGCACCTCACATCAGAACCTGGTCTAACTTCAGGGGAAAGACAGCTAGAACCTGTAGTGGAAACTTGCAGAGTTTAACCAAGCAGGAGGTCAGAAATCTCACCTTGGGCCTTGCAGCCAGAAATCAGCCTGAAACTCAGGGGACAGCTGCTGGCTTGCTGAGACTAATTAACTTAGATCTGCACACTCCTGCCCACACTGTATATTGTGTCAACAGAGGCATACCCTAAAGGAGACCCTCTATTTCAATTTGCATTTTTTATTTTGAAAGTAATATTTTCTCTTACCTTCAATCATTTAAAAAAAATTTTATCTTTCTCTTTTTTCAATTTTTTTCCTTTTTTATCTTTTTTTTCTTGTCTTCTTTTCCTTCTATCTCTTACTCTCTCCCACCTTGATCTCCATTACTCTTCCTTTTTGTTCCTGTTCCTATCCTAATTTGAATTTATTTTCTTTCTTTTCCTTTTCTTCTCTTTTTCTTTCTCTCAATTTTCATAAGTTTCAAAAGTAAGTGATCACAGTCTCTAGCCTCCCTATTGCTATTAGTTTGTTGTGTTCTTGACTATATTTTGTTGTTTCTCCTCTTCTCTTCAACAGCTTCCTAGACTTTGTGTGATCTTCCTGTGTCCTCTGACCTTACCTCTAACCTTCCCCATCCCCTCTATCAATCCCTCCCTCCCCAAGTCCAACTAAATCCCCATCCTGAAGTGTAAAGTTGCTACAATGAAGAGTTTATTCACTATAAAAATATATTGGGCTCGTCCTCAATTTTCATTTAATTCACACAGTTAAAGATGATAGATTAACAACTACCACAAATTGTCACTTTCTAAACTGTATCTGACGTTATTGGGTTGCTGATTGTATCATTTGGGCTAAGGTATTGTGATTGATCTAATCAGTTATCCTCCCTGGTACAAGGAAAATGAGATTGCTTCAGAGACATTAGATGCTCAAAACCTAAAGACCAGCTATATCTGGAAGATGGAAATTTCAACCCAGGAATTAAACAAAGCTCAGGACCAATGACAAAAATAGAAATGAGAAGACATTTAAACAAGACACAAACACAGACTTCTACCTCCCAAAAGGTAAACTCTGCGGGAAATCAGGTGAAGAAGTCTGACAGCCAACCATCTGGACACCCTGAACTGATAGCACAGGAAGTAGCAAAACAGATGAATGAGGCTCTACAAAAATTCAAAACAGAAATAATTTCCTAGATAGCCACAGAGATGGTGAGAAGAATGAAAGACATGATTAGAGACTCTAGAACAGAAATAGATTTTAGAAAAATAGATGAGCTGAGGACCATGATGGAAACCATCAATGCCCAGCATAGGAAAGAAATGGAAACCATGAAACAAATTCAGACATCCAGGAGATTAAAAATTCTATAGAAAACATTCACAGCAAAATGAACGAATGTGAAGATAGAACTTCAGATATTAAAAAATTGGATTGCAGTCAGTGACCATGAAAAGAGAGATCTCTCAAAAACAATAAGGGATCATGAAAAATAAATCTAACAACTCTTAGATGATGCAAAGAAGAATAATATAAGCCTGATAGAAATCCATGAAGTAGCAGAAGTTCAAATGACATTAAAAAAACTTGTTCAGAGAATTAATGAAAGAAAAATTCCCAAAGGGGAAGAATTTGACATACAGATAAGTGAGGCATAATGACTCCATATAGCCGTAACCAGAAAAAAAATCTACACCTAGACATATAATAATCAAGATCCCAGAAATCCAACAGAACAACAAACTACTACAAGCAGTTAGAGAAAAGAAACAAATCACATGCAAAGGAAAGCCCATCAGAATCACCGCAGAGATCCTGGAGTGAGGTATTTCAAGCCCTAAAAGGAAACAACCTCCAAGCTAGACTGATGTATCCTGCAAAATCGTCTTTCAAAGTTGATGGGGAAATACAATACTTCCATGACAAAGGACACCTGAGAAATTTCATGAACACCAAACTGGCATTCCAAATGCTTCTAAACAATATTCTGGAGAAAGAAAATGAAGACCACAACTCCATAAAGGCCAACAGAGCAAACATACCAGGCAAGGCAAGAAATTCAAGGGATACAGGGAAAAATAAAAAACTAAAGAACCAAGCACAGGAAAATAACATGCAAATAAAAAATCAATATAAAACAGTTATAACAATGAATGTTAATGGCCTTAATTCACCAATCAAAAGAAACAGGTGGGCAGAATGTATTAAGAAGCAAAATTCAACAATATGCTATACACAAGAAACCCACTTAATCTACAAAGAAATTCACATACTTAGAGTAAAAGGATAGAAAACAGTTCTCCATGTAACAGGAACCTGGAAAAAAGCAGGGGTAGCTATCTTATTTGCAAACAGAATCAATTTCAAACCAAAACTAATTAAGAAGGACAAAGAAGGCTACTATATCCTCATAAAGGAAACAATACAAGAGGAAGAAATGACAATCATCAATATATATGCACCAAATATTAATGCCCCCAGCTATACAAAACAAATATTAATGGATATGAAAAACAAAATAAGCACTACTACAATTGTAATGGGGGACCTCAATGCTCCACTGACACAAATAGACAGATCATCTAGACAAAAAATCAACAGTGAAATAACAGAACTGAACCAAGTCTTAGAAGAAATGGACTTAGTAGATGTCTACAGAGTGTCCCACCCCACAAAAATCAGAATATACATTCTTTTCAGCTTCACAGGGGTCATTCTCCAAAATAGACCACATGCTAGCTCATAGAACATGCTTAAGTAAATGCAAAGGAATTGAACTTATCCCCTGTATATTATCAGACCATAGTGTAATTGAACTGGAGATTGATAGCCTAAGAAACTGCAAGAACTTCGGAAACACATGGAAATTAAATAATACCCTGCTGAACAACCATGGGGTCACAGAGGAAATTAAAGAAGAAATTAGACAGTTTCTACAATTAAATGATAATGCCAATACAACATACAGGAATCTATGGCCACAATGAAAGTAGTTCTATGAGTGAAATTCATAGCAGTAAATGCCCATATTAGAAAAATAGAGTGAGCTCAAATAACCTAATGCTTAATCTTAAGCTTCTAAAAAAAGAAGAGCAAGACAAACCAAAAGCTCATATAAGGAAGGAAATTATAAATATCAGAGCAGAAATTAATACAATGGATAGTAAGAGAGCTATACAAAAAAAATCAATGAATTGAAGAGTTGGTTTCTTGAAAGAATAAATAAAAATCAATAAACCCTTAGCCAACCTTATCAAAAAAAGGAAAGAAAAGGCTCAAATTCATGCAATTAGGATTGGAAAAGGTGAAGTCATAACAGATCCATCAGAAATCCAGAGGATCATCAATACCTACTTTGAAAACCTGTACTCTAACAAAATGGAAAATACAGAAGAAATTGACAGATTCCTACATACATATGAACTTCCAAAGTTGAATGAAGAAGATATAAAAAGTCTAAACACCCCAATTACATTTAGTGAAATTGAAAATGTAATTAAAACATTCCCAACAAAGACAAGCCCAGGTCCTGATGGATTCACTGCTGAATTCTACAAGACATTTAGAGAAGAACTATCACCACTACTCTTTAAACTATTCAATGAAATTGAAAGGGAAGTGATACTTCCAAATTCACTCCTAGAAACAAGTGTTACTTTGATTCCAAAACCAGGGAAAGACCAACCAAAAAAAGAGAACTACAGGTCAATAACCCTAATGAAAATAGATGTAAAAATCCTCAATAAGATACTGGCAAACATAATATAGAAGATCATCAAGAAGATCATACACCAAGTCGCATTTATCCCAGGGATGCAAGAATGGTTCAACGTACATAAATCAATAAATGTAACACACTATATCAACAGAGTCAAGAACAAAAACCATATGATCATCTCAATCAATGCAGAAAAAGCATTTGACAAAATTCACCATCCATTCGTGATAAAAAAACCCTACAGAAAATTGAAATAGATGGTCCTTATCTCATCCTGATAAAGCCTATCTATAACTTAATTGACAGATTCAGTAGAGTAGCTGGATACAAAGTCAACACTCAAAAATCAATAGACTTCTTGTACACAAATAACAGACTTACTGAGACAGGAATTAGTGAAGCAATTCCTTTCACAATAGCATCCCCAAAAATGATATATCTAGGAATCATTCTAATGTATGAGACAAAAGACCTCTACACTGAAAATTACAATACTCTGAAAAAAGAGATAGAAGAGGATATAAGAAGATGGAAAGACATCCCTTGCTCCTGGGTAGAAAGAACCAACATAGTGAAAATGGCCATACTTCCAAAACTTTTATACAGATTCAATGCAATCCCAATTGAAATTCCAACAGTATATTTCACAGAACTTGAGAAAACAATCCAAAAATTCATTTAGAACTAGAAGAGACCTAGAATAGCAAAAGCCATTCCAGGCAACAGAGACATGGCAGATGGTATCACAATTCCTAAATTCAAACTATACTACAAAGCCACTGTGATAAAAACAGCATGATACTGGCAAAGAAACAGACCTGAGGATCAGTGGAACAGATTAGAAGATGCAGAAACAAGACCAGACATACTCAGCTACCTCAGCATTGACAAAGGAGCCAACCATCCTCACTGGAGGAAATATAGCCTCTTTAATAAACAGTATTAGAAAAACTAGCTTTCCACTTGCCAAAGATTAAAATTAAAACCTTATCTTTCACCATGCACTAAACTAAAATCCAAGTGGATTAAAGATCTAAATATCAAAACAGAAACACTGAACTTACTGGAAAATAAATTAGGTAGAACTTTCAAAGACATTGACATAGGAGAAGACTTTATGAACAAATCCTCAGCAGCATGAGAACTCACTCAAAGAATCAACAATTGGGATCTCATTGTATTAAAAAGTTTGTGTAGTGCAAAAGAAATCACCAACAGAGCTAAGAGACAACCTAAGATGTGGGAAAAAAATTTACCAGCTACTCCTCAGACAAAGGACTATTATCTAGAATATATAAAGAACTTAAAAACGTTAGACCCCCAAATACAAAGACCCAATTCAAAAATGGCCATCTGAAATGAACAGACATTTCACAGACAAACAAGTAAAAGTACCAAATAAATATATAAAAAATGTTCAACATCACTGGTCATTTGAGAGATGCAAAGGAAAACAACACAGAGATTCCACCTTACCCCAGAAAGAATGGCTGCTGTCAACAAATCAACCAATAACAAATGCTGTTGGGGCTGTGGGGAGAAAGGAACCCTTTTCCATTGTTGGTGGGAGTGCAGACTAGGATTAGTTAACTGTATTATTTGCTTTAAATGTACCAATAAACAATGGAAAAAAAAACATGATCATTTCAATAGATGCAGAAAAAGCATTTGAGGAAATCCAACACCCATTCATGATAAAATCCTACAGAAAATTGGAATAGATGGTCTTTATCTCAACCTGATAAAGGCTATCTATGAAAAACCAATAGCTAACATCATGCTAAATGGTTAAAAACTGAAAACCTCCACACCAAATTCAGGATTAAGACAAAGATGTCCACTATCACCACACCTGTTCAATATAGTTCTAGAAACATTGGGCACAGAAAATAGACAAGAGAAAGAAATAAAATCAATAAAGATAGGAAAGGAAGAAGTTAAACTGTCACTATTTGCTGATGATATGATACTTTACACAGAAGACCCAAAAAACTCTGCCAAAATACTTCTAGACTTAATGGACAGATTCAGTAGAGTAGCTGGATACAAGGTAAATACTCAAAAGTCAATAGCCTTCTTGTACACAAATATCAGGCTCACTGAGAGAGAAATTAGGGAAGCAGTTACTTTTACAATAGAATCCCCAAAAATGAAATATCTAGGAATCAGTCTAATGGAAACAAAAGATCTATGCACTGAAAACTATAGCACTCTGAAAAAAGAGATCAAAGAGGATATAAGAAAATAGAAAGACATTCTTTGCTTCTGGGTAGGAAGAACCAACATAGTGAAAATGGACATATTTCCAAAACTGCTATACTGAAAGGCAGAGAATAAAAGCCTTCCAATTTCTAACCTGAGACTTTGATTAGCACCTAATACCAGAACTGGGCTAGGGAGCATAGGTAGATTTCCTGATACTAGGAAATGTTTGTAATTGAGGGTATTTCCTCTTTTTCTTATATAAGAAAACAAAAATAAAGAAATGGCAGATTGAAGAGTTCCATAGAATTATTGTTATAAAACATTTAAAGTGTAAATTTGGCATCAATTTAAAACAAGTTTAAAAAACCATTTAAGAGCTTATTCTAAATACAGAATGTTATGCTTTGTAGTCAATTTCTTAAATACCTAGGAAAAGTTCAATAAATGTATAATAAAATTATATACATATAAATTAATTATAAATTATAAAGCACCATTTACCAAAAAAATACTTTTTATTTGTTCATTTAACTGAACTCAAATAATTCCAAGAAATACATCAAAGAATTACTTTTGAGTGTTCTTTTTCCTTTGTTGTACACAGAGCTCAGGGTAGTCCTATAAGTGCTTAAGCACGTGTTTGACCTGCCTTGTCAAATGCTTTGTGAGCAGGTATTCAGACGGCACTGTGTGATGTCAGCTTGCATTAATTCCTTCCCAAGGAGAGGTGCTCAGTATTCAGGCTGTGTTTGTCCTGGCACAATCTATTTACATTTCAGCTTCATTTCTGAAGGTTTACAAGTACTGCTTCCTTTGGAAGGCTATTTTTGTTTTTTTTGCAATTTCATTTCTAAAACAACCTTTGAAAGGACAATCATAATGTCCTATAAAGCTGCTTTTTGGGCAATCATTAAGAAAATAAGAAACATTTCAGAGAACTAAATAAAAATTTCAGTGAAATTGATATTAAGCTTTATTATTTTCATCATAAATATATTATAAAATGTGAAAATTATTACTTATTCACTTAGGGAAAGACTTCTCAATGAAACAAATTTATTAGTAATATTATGTTTGTTTTTACATGAAAAAAAGTTTATTAATTTGTTTTCAGTTATCCTGTCAGTGATAGGAACATATCAGCTATGTTCCTAAAATTATGTAAAGTTTTAAAATTCAGTTATAATAATGGCTGCATATTAGCAAATACTTGTCATTTTGCTGATTGGGTCTCATAAACACCAAAATGAGGTTTTAAAAATTCACTTTAAGTTTCTTCATTTGAAAAAATGCTGTAAATCACTCATTCATTACCCTGTCTTGCTCAGGAATCAATTAGGAGAAAGGTTTTAAGAGTCTAAATCTAGATTCTTGGTTTTGCAATGAATTCTTGGGACCCTCTATACCCCTGGAACCAATTATAATAATTTCAAGTACAGTTGTATAGCGAGTAGATTTCAGCTGACTGATAAGGTGTTTTTCAAGTTCTGTCCTTTCCACCTTTTTTCTCAAGCCGGTTTCTAGTTGGTTCTGTCACTACCAAGGGTTCTTGTATGATAGTTGCCGGATAAGTTTTACCTAATAGTTCAACTTCCACCTGCTGTCCCACTCCACTTAGCTCTACAGGGACATAAGCAAAAGCCAAGCTCTTCTGGATGCTGTAGCTGTAGCTGCCAGATGTTGTGTTGCCAACCACCTGGAAAACAAAACCCAGCAGTCATCAGCATCTTGATCACAGCTGTGTGCTCCTCAGTTCCAGATGAAATGGCCTGAAGTAGAATCAGTTTTCAGCATGATAGTAGTCTTAAGGTATGCTGAGGATGATAGCAGCAATGGAGGCAGAAACTCCCATTAAAAAAATTTTAATGAAAATTTGCGATTTATGAAAAACAATCTTCAAGGACATATTTGCATTACTCTGAAAATTCTCATTTTAAAATACTAACACTTTCTTAATATCTGACATTATTTTGCTCAATTTTGTACTATAAAGGATTTGATGAGAAGAATAGAAGACTTTATTTTAAGCTTTGAAATTTTTATTATTAAATCAGCATGGGAATAAGAGGGGAAATTTCACTTCTAAATAATCTTCCAAACTTGGTTAACTCTCCTTGTTGCAAAATGGAAAACAGCCTGCCAATGAGCACTGAATTAAACAGTGAATGGATCAGTATCCAATGTGGATCAATACTATACAGGAGAGGACATATATAGTGTGTTATTCATATACATATGCAGTATTTAACTATTGTTGACAATCATAAGGCTCTTTAGCAAATGCTAACTTTAACACTTTAGTTTTACCATGCACAAAACATTTTGCTGAACACTGGAAGGATAAGTAATGTTACTGTACCTGCTCTCAAAAGCTTGGGAAATTAAAAATGCTACAAGAAAATAGAGCCAGGAAGCCATGACAATGTGACAGTAAACACTGAGCCAGAGTTTGTTTGGTTCTTTGAAATGGGGCAGGCAGAGACAGAATGAAACCTTCCAAGGTGAGGGAAGATAATGGAGTTGGAAATGAGGAAAGAGGAAAAAAAAATCGACACTCAAAAGGATGAATAAAGGCAACTGGAGACGACAAAGCAGAGCGCCATGCTAAACAAAGAATCAAAACCCAGGAGATACAAATGAAGATTTTATCCTATGAAAGGAAAAAAAAAGCCATATAACAAGACCGATTAGAAGATGGGAGGGTTAATGAGAACAGATCTAAAGGAAATTAAGAAAAGCTGAAGTACAGAATACAGAGAAACTGTCAAGTCAAAGCACTGCAGTAAGAAGTGAAAGGAAGACAATTTGAGCTGTTCAGAGCGGCTTCTCCTGGTCCCCCAGTACCACTACTCTTCAGGCCACATTGGCTTGCTGTGGAGACGCCCAGAGCTGGAGATCCACACACTCATGGACAGCAGCCAGCCCAGGGGGTGGTCAGCTGCCTCAACAGACCCCTCTCCAGACACCAGCCTTTTACATCTCAACTCTAAGTGTATAGCTTATCTTTGTAGTCCCAATTTTTAATTATCTCTTTGAAGCCCTAAATCAGAAGTTCTCTGTATGAGATTATTATGGTGAGAACTGTGTTGATTAAAGAAACTTGATGTATTCATCTGGCATATTATTACAGCCAAAGCACAGCACACACTTTAAATTCCTGTTTTCCTTTTGATCATAGGTGATAGAAGGTAGAGATTTGAGTCTGAGAAATGAGAGTTTTAATAATTGCCATCCCCCCTCCCCCCAGAATTGAACCAGGACATTCATACTGAGCTATATCCCCGGTCCTTTTTTTAGTTTTATTTTGAGACATGTCTTCCAAAGTCACTAAGCTGCTCTGGGTAAATTTGAATTTATGATCCTCCTGCCTCAACCTCCCAGGCATGGGAGGTCCCCTGCAGCCAGTTATCCCATCTTGTAAAACTGCTTATCTTGGTAGCCTTGGCTTTCCAATCTGTAAGCAGAGCTTTGTATCTGGAGCCAGCAGAGTTCATGTGGATTGTCTGGGCACTTGAGGATCAGGAAGAGCCCTGGGCAAGTGTTGGGGTGCAACCCCTAACTCAGGGGGCAAAGCCCGTTGGCTTGCTAACAGCCCCACAGTAATGCCTTGCAGTCACTTCTGCCTTAGTGACCCCAGGAAATGGAGTACTCATTTTGTGAGTATTATTTTTAAAATATGATTTGCTCTCTGCTAGGGTTTATTTTAATTTTGTTTACTTTAATTTCTCTCTAATCCAGGACACAGCATCCCAGCATAGTTTTCAAAGTCAGGCTATTCCTTTTATCTTATTACAAATCTGCAGGGAGAGGCTTTCCCTCACATTAATTTTAAATAGTTCTACCTTAAACCTTCCAGGCTCAAGTAGATCCATTCCTGCTTTTTGTTCAGTGAGTTGTAAGCACAGCTGGTCCCTACTCTGCCTAGTAGAGTCTCATTCTTTATTGAATGGAACACGGACCTTCATTTTACCAGTGTAAAGAATTCTCATTTATCTTTGGCCTCTTCTCTTTCCTCTCTTAAATTAGAGGAAATTTGGCTGATTTGGGGAAGTAATATGGTAAATGGCCTTCAAGGAAGGCAACAGCTCAAGTTGAATAACGGCTTCTGCTACTTTCTTTGTCCCTATATGTTTTAATTTATAAAACATGAAAAAAAGAAAACCTTTTAAAACTCTCTAAACTTCCTCACAAACCTTGTCCTTCAAACTTTCTCCCCAGCTAAGCTTCTTTTATAACTCTTAAGCCCCCCATTATAATGAAAGCTCTCCTCATGGATGTCCATAGTCCTTGATTAAAAATTAAAACATTTAAAATTATAGGCACTGCCCAGCTGCTGACTGGACTTTTCCCCTGGAGTGCTCATCACCATTTGATATGTAATATGTTTTATTTATTTTTTTCACTGTCCATTTCCCTCTCCCCTGGAAGATAAATCCTGTGAGAACAGAGATTCCTGTCTGTTTTGTTCCCTGCAGAGCCTACATTATTGCTGTCACATAGCAGACAATAAAAATTTTGTTGAAAAAAAAATTTGTACCTTATTTCTAGCCCTAGAAATATCTGCAAGAATAAAATACCAAATACCAAATGCAAAATTAGTCAGAGAAATAAAAGTAACTCCTAGCATTCCACAGCATAAAGATGATCAAAGGAGAGCCTTTCATTGAAGGAATAACTTCTGTAGCACAGTAGGACAACTACAGCTGACATCCATTAACTGAATATTTCAAAAGAACCAACAATGAGTTATACTACACACCCATATTTTTCCATTTTTATTTTGAAATAGCATCTCACTTAATTGCTAAAATGCACAGGGTAGGTCAAACATGGAACCCTCTTGCCTCAGCCTCCCAGAATGCTGGGATTACAGGTATGGACCAGCACATCTGGCTTCAGTGGCTTTATTTTATAGGTAAGAAGTCTGAAGCTCAAAGGTCAGGATCAAGTCAAGCCACTGGTGATCAGAAGAAATCATGAAATTCACGGGCAAATTTGAAGTTGGAGAAAGAACATATATGAGAGGCGGAACCAGAAAATTCAGAACTGAAAGAAGGGGAAACAATGAGGAAAGCAGGAATAACTTGAACAGAAGGGTAAGCAGCACAATTTAAGAAAGCCATAGAGGCCAGCCTGTTACATGTCATAAAAAGGTAAAGGAACTTGAGATATGAGAAAAGTCTGCTGGCTTCATGGTGTCTAATCATAATCACTAGTTAGTAGGATGTACAAGAACTTGGGTATATAATTAAGTTCTAAAGAGCATTCAGGAGGACAGCAGCAAGAAAAGAAAGTAAACTGGAGTGTGCAGCAGACCTTAGAAGAAAAGACAAGAAATTCCAAGTCCAGCCATACCCACATTGGAAATTAGCTCAGTCACGGAGCCTCAAAGCTCATCTTTAAACAAGACAATGCTATATATCTGATTATATATATGAAAATGCCAGCAGTATCAGGGGGTGTTAGTTCTATGTGGGGCTGGGGCCATAGATCAAGGGTACAGCACTTTCCTAGCACAGCAAAGGCCCTAGGTTCCATAGTAGCATAAGAAAATTAAATTAAATCTCAAAAAAGACTATGCTGGAGCTCAAGTTGCATTTTCTTTAGTAATCCAAAGGCTGTATGACCTGACACCACACATACTTCATCACTGAAGTGATGGAGAAAATGAAGACAGAGATCAGGTAGGCTGCAGTGAATGAGAAACAGCCCAGGCACACTCTTGGGCCTTGAGTGCTGACTGAGCTGTCCCCTGAGCTGGGACAGCTGCTTAGATGAGTCTTGAAGGCCATGTGCCCTCCTGATGGCCCATAGCCCCAGCCAAAACACACACAGGGATCCAACTGAACATTTCTACAACTCTTGGGTTGTTACTGTTGGGTTTTTCAGAGTCATAAAAAGTAAGGGAAATGAAATTTCATGGACAAGTTACCTGAGTAGCCCTTGATTTTACTGTGCACTTTCCACACGGAAGTAATTTTACTCTTCCCAAAGAACCAAAAGGTGGCCCCTTTTCCTGAATTTTCTAAGGTTCTGCCCTGGCCCCATGGCATAGATATTTTCATCTGGAATTTTTTTCTACTAATACCGTATAGTAGAATACTGTATGTATCTTCTGACAGATCCCCCAGGAAGCTGACTGAGAAAGCTAAATTCCTTATGAGATCCACCTTTTGCATTTACAGATTTGGATGCAGTAAACAAACAGATTATTTTATCCTCAGACTTACAACTTCCCCATTGTACAATGTCTTCCAAGTCTTTGCGTTTCCTTTTTAAAAAAAACAAAAAAAACAAAAAAACAAAGCATGTAGAACCTTATATTTTTAAAAATAAGCATAATTTAATTTTCCTTACAGTTAACTATTTTCTGTTTCTTGAATGTCAGCTCAAAACTCACAAGTGTATCAGCCTTGCATTGAATAAATCAATTAGCAAAAACTCTACTAATAAACACACACAAGGAGAGTTTCCACTGCAGACAACACAGTGGCCCTGGCCACAAGGTCCTGCACACTAACCTTGCCACCATACCAGATGCTTTCATTTCCCTCTGGGTCCACGTTGTCCGTTGCCAAGGTGAGGCAGACCAGCCTCCGTGTCAGCCCCTCGGCTTTAATCTGTTTCAGTGCCTGCTTTCCTACAAAGTCTGCTGGCTGCAGGAATCCAAGATAATGATGATGAATGAATGCTCAGATGCTGTGACAAGGTTAGAGATGCAAGCATTTAAATTTGTCTTTGCTATTTTCTCACCAATTACACATTAAATAAAAATACAGATTGGATCACACTTCTAGACAAATATTTCTTAGTCCTCTCATGACAGTTCAGCCACCTACTCCTTGAGTACGCGTTAGACTTTAGGGTAATAACTTATGGTGTCAGTTTTACCAGAACAGCCTAGGCAGAAAAACACAAGGCCTTCTGTGCTGCAGTAGTGGATTAGGAAAGTGCCCCTCATATTAGGAAGGTCTGAACAGGAGACCTAGGTGGGCACTGCACCTGGACACTGGACGCTGCTACTCAGTTGGTTTTACCAGAAAGAAATATATTTTTCTGAAATGTGATGCTGAAACAACCCTCACCCCCACCCAATGTTGTACTTTTCCTACTTCTGTCCCTGGAAGGCATTAACATAGTGGGGTACATTCATCAGGTCATTCAGGAAACATTTATTGAGCCCCACCTGTGTGCAAAGCATCATGCTAGGCCCGGTGTGGGTAACACAATGAATCAGACACAGGCACTTTAAACAAACAGCTTATTCTTGAATACTGTGCTTTTCAAGACTTTTTTCTTCCATGAAATACATCACAGATGACACTCCTATTCCTACTACACTTCCATGGGCACACTCAGGGTTGTTCCCAATGCAGTGCAAGTGAGTGAGTGATACTGTTTTGGTGACAACCTTGAATCCACTTTCAGGCTTTACCAAAAAAAAAAAAAAAAAAAAAAAAAGTAGGAATCGGGTAAATTTTAAGAGTTTCCCATTGTTAGTAATACACCTTACAACGAAGTAGGACACACAGATGAGCAGTGATTCTCCATGGCAATATTGAGCTAATGAGGGACACAGTTCTACCCAACCCAATGCCAAGGGACACTTAATAATGAAGTTGAACTGGAGCGTTCCCAAGAGGGAGGTGCTCTCAGGGGGATGTTACTGTTAGACTTCCACATGATGCATTCAGAGATTCATGGCTTATCTTATGGGGCTAAAAGGGGATTTGTGATACACAAAGCATATCCTGGGGAATGAGATTTAGAGATCACAATAAAAACAAAATCCTTGAAACAGAATTTTCTCATACATGGACTACTCTCTGAAAAAAAAGAAAAAAAAAGAGAAAGGTGAATTTTAATTCTTCATTGGCCATAAAAAGAAAGAAAATCATATTTCATGCCAAAGATGGCCCCCATGACCAATGTTTAGGATTTATGCAGCCCTTTCACACTGGGAACATTCAGGTCTCTGTGCAGTAAATCCCAAGAGCTCCCAACCAGGCAACATGAGGGTCCTTACATACTTTCTGCCTGGCACCCCCAGTCCACTCCCTGATCAACTGAGAGCTGCCAGGATGAACCCACAGTGTGTTCTACTTTTATTGGTATTGCAACTTCCAATTGCACACCCGCACAGAGGTGCAAGAAAGCTTGCATTAGCCAAGGTTGAAATAATGTGCAAAATGAGTTTAGCTCCCCCTCCTTCCCCAGTGTGATCCAGTTGGCGAAAGCCAACTGTAAAGCTTTATTGTGAAGCCAGAGCATGAAGACTCACAGAAGCCTGGAATCAGTATTATTTAATACAGGACTAATGGGGTGATACAGGAAGAGCTAGATTTATCTGAATAAAAGATAAAGATAAATTCATGATAAAAAGTCATAGCAAACCAAAGTTCACTATAGTTTTTTAAATATGTACATACAGTTATTTTGTTACCTTAGCACATAAAATACAGAAATATTATACACATATAAGATATTTAAACTGGGCTGGGGATTTAGCACGGTAGTTTCGCCACCTGCCTTGTAAATGCAAGGGCTCGAGTTTGATCCCTGGTACCAAAAACATAAAAATAAAGTAAAATATTAAAACTATCTTCATAGCCAGGGATTTAGTTCAGTGGTTCTGGTACCTGTTTTGCAAGCACAGGGACCTGAGTTCAATCCCTGGAACAACAACAACAACAGCAATAAAACTATCTTCAGAAATAAAGAAGACAATATTTTACAAAGAACACATTTTTGGAAATAGACACATTGAAAAAAAAGATTTAAGACAGATGACAAAACATTTAAATTAACAGACTCCACAAGTTGATAGCTGAGTTGGTATTAATTTGGTAAAGCAAATAAAATGTTCATAGTCAGTAAACCAGATTTACATTTAAGATTGTCTAGACAAAATTACAGAGACTTTCTTTGCCATGAAACTGAGTCAATTTTATTCTATTCGCTAAATCACAAATCTTTGATAACTGTTTCCCATTTTGTATAAATATTTAAAGCTTGCAATTTGTATTGAGAAGTTTAAGCTTCTTCATAGCAAGGTGTAAATGTTTTAAGGGGCTCTCTGCCTCCTATTTTTGGGATCAAAACTCCAGATATCATGTTGATTTCAACATTAAGAACAATTATATTTACTTTTAAAAATAAAAACCTACCATTTTCGAATTAACCTTCATGATGATTTACAATTGAATCCATTTAGAGATCACAATCTTCATAAATTCTCTTTGCTCTTTTTTGTACTAGGAAGAGGTCTCATTTTATAACTGGGTTTCAGAAGTCTGCCCTTCGAGCAGTCTTCAGTGCTGTGATAAATCACAGACACTTCGCACAATAATCAAATCCACAAGCTTTTCATTCACAGGTTGCACATTGTGAATAGCAACTTACAGGATGTTAATTTACAGAGAATGAAGGCTTTGAGGCATTCATTCTTTTTCAAAGCTTTGGCAATCTCAGAGAATTCACTGCTTCCAGTACAAGTAGAGCTTTTCTGATCACCTTTCTTGGGTGACTTGGCCTGACCAATCTTTTTTTAGGAAGAGGCTGGGATGCTGATTTTTGAACAGAAGCTAATGCAGTCCTGATCATAACATTTTTTTATGTTTGAAGCCTGTGGTGAAAATGCTGTTTTCAGTAACTCTTTGCATGTTGTGCTTTATAACTGGCATGCCCCTTTATCACCTTCTAGAATCTTCTTCCAAATAGTGCTCACTTTAGCCACATTGGTCAAGTCCATCTCACTGAGCTGAGTGAAAATATTTGCTTAGAGATGTTTACGTTTCCTTCAAAAGAATTCATTGAGAATATCTATACAAATTCTAGCCCCATTTTCCCACCAATTATATTCTGCAGTCTAAAATTTCCACTGGATATAATTCCCATCAGTATTTCTTGATCTTTTTTAGGATTTCACTTGGCATTCTTTTTTAATAATGAACAAAGCACTTTTTTTAAATGAAAAACTGGCAGGAAGTTTGTGTTGGGATATTGGTCTGAGCTTTGTATTCATAGCAGGCAGAACTGGGGACAGCTTGTGAAATTTTCTCCAAGAATGAGGTTGTCATCTTCCCGTACACTGAGGCACTTTGTTAAGTGAGGAAGAGCTACTGTTTTCACAAAGCCTATTGGTCTCTTGTTCTTCTCTTTCATTTGAACTAGTAAGTGTTTGTCCAACATGTCTATTTGGCCTTGTTAAGCAAGGGTTTGCTTTTCATTTCAAGTTCTCCAATCCAAAGTCCCACAATTGGTAGACACTTTTTCATAGTCTTTCATGCCATCTTTACAAGAACCTTCCAAGTACATGGGACTGTAGAAACCTTGTCTTCCAGTGTCATCAGGTTTTACCAGTTCCACTTCAGAACAAATATGGTCACAGTTAACATCACATTTCATTTTGACATAGAGTGGAACTTTTTTCTTTAACTGAGGTGACACATGGCTCAGCTGCAGCGGCACCAGCTCATGCTGGTAGATGGGCATCCATCTCAGGTGAAGGAAGGGTGCTACAGTTAAAATGTGTATCTAAATACAGAAAGATGTGCCTATACCAATAACAAAATATTTTGCTATCCATGTGGCGGGGGCACTGGGGATTGAAGCCAGTGCTTTCAATAGTGTGCCACATCCCCACCCCTTTTTATATTTTTAATTTTGACCCAGGATCTTGCTAAGTCTCTAAATGGTCTGGATTAAGTAGGCCCAAGCTTACGATCCTCCTACCTCATCCTCCCAGAGTGCTGAGATTATAGATATGTGCCATCAGGAGATTTGTTTGAATAGATAATAGATAAATGATGACAAAGGTGCCCCCTTCCATCTCTACTTAGTCTATCTCTGTTTCCTATCATTTATCCTTTATATTATTGAATACAATACAAGTGGTATAAATATTCTAAATGAATAATATTCTTTTCAAAATTTCCCCTAGGTGGCCCGAACCTGTTTTGAATGACATTCATTACATAGTATTTTTGTACTCTATAAAAGTATTTGAAAACACCCTGCAGGTTAGCACTAATGGGATTTGATGCTGGTATCTTATATTCCTCGGTTAGGAAGTAATCTTGCCAGCAGTACCATCCAGAGATGGGAATAAAGACAGTGCCCTGACAACAGCAGCAAGCTGCTCCTTGTGGAGAGTACTGAGAACACGGTTTCGGCACAGACGCAGCATGCACCTGCCCACCCTGCACAACCCCCTTCCTGAGGGAGCCAGCACCTGACCGGGGGGGGGTGACTTAATGGGTGACAGCATTTCATCCTCATTTGACTTGGCTTCTCCCCAAGAGAAGTAGAGTACACTCTACTACATCCTTATTAATTATAAGGGAGGAGGAAATGTGTCTGAAGGTTATGCTGTAATTAAAGCTGAGGCTTTCAGCATGACCCAAGAACAGAAATACATGTATTTAATGAGTCATTACCAAATTAACAGTATAAATAGCCATTAATATCTTTAAAAATGCATAAATTTCTGTGGCACTGAGACTATAGCTTAAAATAGCGTTGGCTGGTGTTTCTTCGTTTATTAGTTTGAAGTAACACTAAGAGCCATCAAAACAGCCATCTGCAACAGGAGCTAAAGGTAACATCCATGTACATGATAACATTTAGATTTTCAATGGAGAGTCATCGGTCATCTCTGATTCACCCTACTACATGTGTGTCACCTAGAATCCAGTGTGAATGAAATGTGTTAAACCAGCACATTCAAGGTGGTGGCTCTCAGGGCAGCTGAGTCTGCAGAACTAGAAGATCAGATTGGATGGCAGCAGTGAAGGAGCCTGACATGGAGCCAGGCCAGGGCCCCAGGGTAGACTGGAAGAGACCATAAACACACAGTCTCAGACCTTTTCTCATCCATGGAGCAAAAAACCCCACCAGAAAATTCCCTGAAGTCATCAGTGTGATTTCACTTTTTGGATAAAAATATTTTAACTTAAATATCAAAAAAATCTAAAGATACAAAGGAATCAGAGTTGCAGTCTGTGTCCCAATAAAGCCCCTTTAGAAATCAGGTGTGGCACTGAATCACACCTGTGTTTTACAGCCAAGGAGATAGCTGCGCTCATAGAAACCTACCAGGCGCAAGACTGCAGATAGCGGCATGGAGATGAAAATCAGGTGACACCTTCTGCTGCTGTCCCTCAAAACTTTCCCGAAAAGCTTCTCATTTGAAATGGGCTTTGGATCATCGTATGAAATGCTGAACACCCCTCTGTGAGCACAGGGCCTGGCCAGCTGAGGGCCTGTGTCATCTCCACCTGCTTCCCAGCTGCTGGTTTCCCTGTGCACCAGCAGCTCCAAGGAATGAGCTGGATCCACCCCACCATCGAGATAAATGATACCACTGTTTAGCACATAGTCACAGGCTCCAAACCACAGAAGTTCTTAAGGAAGTAGAGGAGTCCAATCTCATTTTTCATGTAAAAACACGAAGGCCCCACAATGGAAGGGGTCTTGCAGAGGTGATAGGACAATCTAGTGCCAAACCTCAAACCAGCCCTCAAAACTCCCTTCCTTCCCCACAATCTCAAGCTCTACAATAGCTTACATAAGTTCACAAGAACCATGCTTTCAATAGCTCTTTGATAGAGAGAGATGTTAAAATGTTGGCTTAGCAACTAAAGGGTGTTATTAGCTGGAAAACAACTACTCCCACATGTGTAGTTTCCATTCTCTGCCCTTAGCGATCTAAAGAAAACAACTCAGCTAACATTTTTCTAACTCAAATTACTAGCCAGGTAAGAATTCCTTGTCATAAAAGGCTTAATAAAACTAAAAAAGGGATCCTACCAACTAAAAGAAATAAGGGGGCAAAATAGAAAGCTGGAGAAAATATTTAAAGTATGCCTAAGCCAGGTCAATAATAAGGTTGAGTACTCAGGATCCTGAGGCAGGGCAATCCTGTGTCTGAGGCCAGCCTAGGTTACCTAGTGAGTTCAAAGCTGGCCTAGACTACATAGTGAGGTCCTGTCTTGATAAAAGCATAATAACAATAAGAAGGAGGAGGCAGAAGAGGAGGAGCAGGAGAAGGAGGAAAAGTTAATTGCCATTCACATGAAACTAGATTCTTTCAAAGCTAAAATAGCCCCCGTTACATGTGTTCTAACACTTTTACTAGATTTAATTGCAAAGAAAAATGTTTATTTCGGCTGGAGGAGGTGGCACACACCTGTAATCACAGCACTTGGGAGGCTGAAGCCATGAATCTGAAGCCAGCCTGGGCTATGTAGTGAGTTAAAGCCAGTCTGGACCACATAGTGAGACTGTGGAATGGGCTGTGGCTTTACCAAGCGTACTTTATGTTAAACTATATTAGCAACTATTACAGTATAGACTTGCTGCAGTACAGTTGGCTGTCTGCATTCCCTGGGCAACCATTGATGGGAAGTACTCAGGAAAAACTGTGCCTATACTGAACAGGGACAGACTTTTTTCCTTGCCATTCCCTAAACAACACAGTGTAACGCCGATTTACATAGCAGTTTCATGGTTCTAGGTAATAAAAGTAATATAGAAATGATTTAAAGAAAACAAAAGGATGTGAATAAATTATATGCAAATGTGATTCTGTCTTATAAAAAAGGGCTGTCCAAAATATCTGATGAATGTTTAAATTTTTTAAAAATATCTTACAGTAAAAGATACACTGCTACTGGTTCCCTGCAAAGTCCTCCCCCTCATTTTGGATGTGTTTATCCCATTGTTCATGACACTTTCTGAAAAAGTTCTCTTTCCTGTCTTTACAAGGCGTGATCAAAAATTCAGTGAATGCAGCTGCCAAGTGCCATAAAATGGAAAGGCAGGCTCATAAAAACACCACGGTGTGTTCTCCTTCACCTTATTCACTGGATCTTGCATCGTGGGACTTTGGCTTTTCCCAAAGTCAAAATGACCATGAAAGATAAAAGTTTTGATTGATTCAGGACATCAAGGCAGCCATGACAGTGCAATTAAAAATATTCATGAAAGCCTGGGATTTATCTCAGTGGTGCCACCACCTGCCTCGAAAGCACAAGGTCCTGAGTTCAATCCCTGGTACCAAAAAAATCCTGAAAGAAGACTTCAGAACTGTTCCAGAATGATGGGATAAGTGTGTTTGAAGTGTGTGTGTGCCTGGCGGGGGGGTATTATTAGGGAATTAATAGCAACGTGTCTTTTTCTGTAATCATTTTTTAAAGAATTTGAAACATTCACTGTATATTTGAAGCATTCTTCATATAAGAGACTTGAGCATCCATAGGTTTTAGGATGAGGGAGGGCCCCAGAACCAACTGTCCCATCCCATACTGAGGAATGACTGTAGCTCTCATCTCTCTAGGCTGGTGTTATGGTTTACATCTAATGTCCCTCCAAAGCCTTATGTGCTCATAGGTGAGGCTTTTGGGAGGCCACTGGATCCTGGCTGTGTGATATTGGATTGATCCACTGATAGGCTTATAGCTGTGTGATGCTGGGAGGAGAACGCTGGTAGGAAGGAGAGGGTCGCTGTGGGTATGGCCTGCAATAGTGTATATATACATCTTTGCTCTTCCCTTAATCATTGCTCTGCTTCCTGCCTGCCCTGCCATGGACTGTTTCTCCTCTGCAATGCCCCTCTGCTATGCTGCCTTGCCTTGGAGGCAGCCAACTATGGACTGATATCTCTACAAACTGTGAGCTAAAGGGTGTGGGGTATTTTGTCCCAGCAACAAGAAAGTAAGATAGCAGTACTGAAAAACAAGAGCTCATTTGGTGTTTTAAGGATAGTACTTAAGCCTAAATGCAAATTAAGTGATTACTAAAGGAAAAGCAATGAAGAAATGAGCCTCAGTTGGGGACCTAAGATCTTCCTCACTGAAGTCTTAAGAAAAAAACCCAAAAGAGTATAGCTGCTTTCCCCCATATTCAATAAGATGGAAAGGAACTAATATTTCGTGAGGCTCCAAATGGTCTTTACCTCATCTAAGACTCACAAAACCTTGTGAGGAGGTTGTTTTCTTTATTTTACAGGTAAGGAAACTGAAGTGCCTATAGATTAAGCAATTTGCTTAGTTTCAGAACTAGCAAGTAGCAGAGCACTAATTGAAATCATTCAACAAACATTTACTAAGCCACCACTGATGATCTGATGCAGTGCTGGACCCTAAGGATTCTCAGCCTTTGTTCTCAAAAAGTTCACGGTCTAGCTGAGGAGGTGGCCAGGAATACAACATGTGGTAAACACAGTGGCAGAAAGAAGCACATGGTGCTAGAGAAATGTGGTCCCCAACACTCCCTGCTATAATTACCATTTGCCTAAAGGACCCAAACCCATACTTCCAGAGCAGAGCTACCAAGCTACAGGCAGGTACCCAGCTGTCTTGAAGACTTTCTACTCAGCCACCCCCAGCCCTCTGAGCCCCCCAGTCCTCCTACCTGTTAGCCACACCTTTCCCACCTTTCCTGTTTCTCTGCCCTTCTCCACTCCTCCATGAAGTCCCAAGAGAGGGCTCCCTACTCCGTCTCAGATCATCCTCATCTCTTTCTTCCCCACCTGACAGCCACTACTATAGTCGAAGACTTTACCATTTCTTCCGTAAATGGGAAAATGACCTCCTAGTTGCTACGTAACCTATTTTTGATCTGTTTCCCACTACCAGAGTGTCATTCCTGACTCCAGATCCTTCAGTCACCCCTCAGGGTCCCTAGGACAAACTCCTAGGCCTGGCAGATAAGAGGGACCCTCCTGACAAGGCTGCTGCTCTTCTCTGGCATCATGTCTTGACGCTGCTTCAACAACAGAATATTTACTGGGCTTCTGCCCCATGCCAGCCCTGAAGTGGGTGTTGAGGAGAAGAAGACAAAACAGTTTATACTGCTTGCACTAGGACTTAGGAAGCTTCTGTTCTATTCAAAAAGAAAGGAGAAAAAAAAAACAACAAAATCATTACAAGCTCTAAGTCTATAAGGAGGATATATGTAATAAAATTTATCTAATAAAATATCCAATATGTTGTTACTATATACAATATACCATTACCAAGTTAATTTATCCCCAAAGTGAAAGGACTAACATTAGAAAATTAGTAAATACAATTCACCACATGACAAATATTTTTAAAAAGATTACCTTAGTAGATGCAGAACATTTTCTTGTATATTCTAAAATCCAGTGTCTATTTGTGATTTAAAAACACCTGGAGCTAGGAATAGAAGGACATGTCCTGAACCTGATAAAAAGCATCTATGAGAAACTTACAATTAACATTATACCTAATAAAAAAAGACCCAGAACTTTCCACCTTCAATCCGGGACAACACAGAGATATTTGCTACCAGTGGAGATGCTAGACAGTGTAACAAGGAAAAAAAAGAAAGACATTCAGACTAGAAGACAAATAAAAGCTTTATTTTTATGCAGCATGTAGAAAATTCAATAGAATCTACAAAAAAGTAACTATACCTGTATTGTAGAGTTAGCAAGATTGCAATAGAAAAGAATCAAAATACAAAACCAATTACATATCTCTATATTATCAATAAACAACTGAAATTAAAAACACTATTAATAATAGTATCAAAATATGAAATACTAGGGCCAGGGATTGACATCAGAGGCACCTCACCTGCCTCACAAGCGCAAGGTCCTGAGTTCAATTCCTGGCACACACACACACACACACACACACACACACACACAAAAGAAAGAAAGAAAGAAAGAAAAAGAAAGAAAGAAAGAAAGAAAGAAAGAAAGAAAGAAAGAAAGAAAGAAAGACCTAGGGATAAACAATTTTGAGAGAAATTAAGGATGACTAAATAAATGCAGAGATATACCTTGCTCATGAGTTGAAAGACTTGAACTGATCCATAGCTACAATGCAATTTCAGTCAAAATCTCAGTAGCCTTTTTAGTATTAAATGATGAGCTGATTCCAAAATTTGTGAAAAACCCAGAGTAGCCAAAACAACTTTAAAAAAAGAACAAATTTGAGAATTATCATAATCTTTCTTAAACTACTTGTAATCAAGACCGTGCTGTATTAGCACCAAGAAAGACAAAGAAATCAGTGAAACACAAGATTCAAAAACAGGACCTACAAACATATAGACAGCTGATTTTTGACAAAAATGTCAAGGCAATGAAGGGCAGCATGTATAGTCTTTCCAATAAATGGTAGGCAAAACACCTATCATCCATCTACAAAAAATACACTTCAACCCATACCTCACACTAGATATAAAAATTAAATAAACATGGATCATAGGTGAAATGTAAAAAATATTGTAGTAAAACTTCTAGAAGAAAATGTAGAGCATGTCATTGGGGTTTGAGTCAGGAAAAGGTTTGTTAGCTATGAACCAAAAACATGAGCCATAAAATTGATAAGGATTTTTGAAATTAAAAAATTAAAAACTGCTCTTTGAGGGGCCGGGGATCTAGCTCAGTGGTGCCACTGCCTGCCTTGAAAGCACAAGATCCTGAGTTCAAACCCTGGTACCAAAGAAAAAAACAACCAAACAAACAAAAAAATGGTCTTTGAAAGACACCAGGAGACAAATGAAAAGACAAGACAAATGAGAGAAAAGAGTTATGAAACATATCCCTGATAAAGAACTCATCTTCAGAATAATAAAGAACTTTAACAACACTATAACAAGAAAACACTTTTGAAATGGGTAAGAGGTTTGACCATACTCTTCACAAAAGAAGAGATAGGAATGGCAGATAGACATTTTAAAAGGTGTTCAACACCATTATTCTTTAAGAAAGTAAATTAAGGGCTAGGGATTTAGTTCAGTGGCACCTTGTCTGCTTCAAACGCACCAGGTCCTCAATTCAATCCCTCCTACTCCCCCCACCAAAAAGTAATTTAAAACCATGAGGAGATATGACCACACATCTCTTAGAATAGCTGAAGTTAAAATGACTGACCGTGACAGACATTTGACAATGATGCGGAGGACAACCAAAACTCTTACATACTGCTGGTAGGAATATAAAATGTAAAATCGTACCTTACTTTGCCAAAACATTTTTTTAAGTTAACATAAAGACAGAAGAAAAAGAATTAAAAGTTAATATATACTTGCCATTTTACCCAGCCATTCCACCCCTAGATTTACCCAATAGAAGAGGAAGGGTATGTTCACAAAAATACTCATAGCAGTTTTATTTGTCATAGACCTGTTATGGCTTATGTCTAGATGTCCCCTAAAGCCTCATGAAGTCATAGATAGAGCTTTTCAGGGGTGGCTGGATCTAGAGTGTGTGATGCTGGGATCAAGGATGTGACACTGGAATTAATGGTACAATGCTAAGATTAAGGGTAGCCCACACTCGGTGTGAGTGCTAAAGGTCCTAAGGGCAAGCAGTCTGGATAACATATAAGGGACAGAAAGAGGGCTGCTGTTATTGCGTGCTGCTTCTTCATGTACATACTGCATTGCTCACTTCTGCCTGCCACAGACTGTTTCTCCTCTGCAATGAACCTCTTCATGCCACCCTACCTTTGAGCCAGCCAACTATGGATTGAAACTTCTACAAACTGAGCTACAAATAAACCTTTCTTCCTTTGGGTGTCAGGTACTTTGTCTCGGCAATGAAAAAAATAACTAAGACAAACCCTAAACAAAACAACTCAATGCTCAACAACAAATGAGTGTTCAACAAATTGTGGTGTATCTGTAAGATGGAACACTGGCTATAAATAGGAATGAAGTCACATGTGGTGGCACATGCTTGTAATCCAAGAACTCTGAGCAGCTCAGGCAGGAGCATGTGGAGTTTGGATTCAATCTACCAAAAAAAAAAAAAAAAAAAAAAATAAAAAAAGAAAGAAAGAAAAGAAAGATACTTTTTGCAGTTTTGGTCTGGGGATTCAGCTCAGTGGTTCTGCTGCCTGCATCACAAGTGCAAGGTACAATCCCCAGTACACACACAGAGAGATAGATAGAGAGAGAGAGAGAGAGAGAGAGAGAGAGAGAGAGAGACAGAAAGAAAGTCACTAAGCAACTTAGTGTCTTAATGAGACCTTGTCTTAAAATTAAAAAATAAAAAAGGGTCAGTATTTTTAAGTCAGTGTGAAGGTCCTGGTAACAATCCCCAGTAATGCCAAAGGGGGGTGGGATTTGAACTAATTTTTTTTTTTTTTTTTTTTTTGGTACCGGGGATTGAACTCGGGTCCTTGCGCTTGCAAGGCAGGCCATCGAACTGCTGAGCTAAATCCCCGGCCCTATGAACTATTGATATAATGTAACAACATGGATAACTCTCTAATTAATTATGCTGAATGAAATAATCCATACCAAAGAAAGATTATATACTGTGGAATCACATTTATATAGATTTTTGCATTTATTCTAGAAGATGCAAAGATATCTACAGTGTCAGAAGCCAGGTTGCATACCTGCCAGTGTACAGGGGGTGGGGTGGGATTACCAAGGGGTAAGAGACAGGAAAATGTTCATTGTCTTCATTGTGTGTGAAATGGTTTCACTGGTATGTGTGCATATGAAACATTATTAAATTGTTTACTTAAATATGTTGATTTGTGCATGCACAATTATGCTGTTAAAATTTAAAAACTACTTCAATGTATTTCAAGACTTAGGTTTCCATGGATTTCCAAAGTTTAAAGCAGTCAGCTAACAGCACACTGAAGCTTTTTGGATAGAAATAAAGTATTGTTGGAGAACAGAAATTGGATCTCTATGAGGACAATGACTCAATAGCTGTTGGTTTAATATATTCTGACAGGTGTCTCGGGGTTGATAAACTACACTTCAGCCCAGGCATAACCCCTTCCCTTCCCTTCCCTTATCTTCCCTTTCCCTTATCACTCAACACCGAAAACGATAAGAGACTAAGGATGGTTTAATTTAAGTGACACAACTATAGGGCTCATAAAGATAACAGTACAAGGTCTTTGACCAATGCAATGAAGTGATATTTCATTTCTAGGCTTGCAAAAGGAGCCTTCATTTACAGATTAGAGATCTCAGGCACAAAAGGAAGTATAATGGATTTCCCAGGCCACACTGCTAGGATTTGGTGACTTTAGAAAAAGCTCTAGGCTGGAGCTAGCTCACAGACCGAGAGCTTGTCTGGCGGTGTGAAGCACTGGTCTGTGTCCCAGCACTGGGGGAAATCACTGCTGTCCAGTTACAAGGAAAACAAAGAGGCGGATGGAGTCACTGATCCCAGCCAGAATGGGTCTGAGAGCTGCTGAGTGGCTGAAAGAGCTGAGACAGTGGCTCTCCACCCCTACAAGCATTTCACCTCCTTGGTTTGGGGAGGTCTGTACTACATCAGAACTTCCCCCGAGGGGGTTTATTAAAATAGACTGCTGGGTCCTGTGCTGATTGTTTTGAGTTTTGGGGCCTTGGATGGTACCCAGCAATTCGCATATTTTAACAAATCCCCAGGAACCCTAACAGCTGGTCTGTGGACCACTTTGAGAACCACTGGGGCAGGGCACCAGGTAATTGCTTCACGTTCTTCAGGATAGAAATACTCAGCCATTTGTTAGACCTAGGTAACTGTCTAACAGTCATTCTCAATCTTTTCTGGAATCACCTGGGGAATAAAAAGCAATAACTGGTGGCTGAATCCCTACCCCAGAGATTCTTTTTTAATTGACATGTGGTACAGCCTGGGCTTGGGATATTTAAAATGAGACATATTTTGTTGTTGTTGTTTTGTTTTTGTTTTGTTTTTTGAGACAGGGTCTCACTATGTAGTTGAGACTGACCTGGAACTCACTTTGTAGCCCAGGCTGGTGAGACGTATTTTTAAAAGAATCCCATGCCACACAATTTCAATGCACAGCCACGACAGAGTATCAATGACTCCTTGACTCCTATTAGTAATTCCCCAATGCAGTAGACCCTCAAGTTACAAGTGGCCTGACATACAAACAACAGGTTTATCAGGTTAATGGAAAAATTCATCTGCCTCTTGTTATCTATCATATGTACCCAGGTAAACATCCTGATCTCAACTGTACTGACTTACAACCAACTTAAGTTACAACCAGCCCTTGGAGCCAAAGTGTTCCTAAGTCAAGGGTCCACTGTATTTCTTGTGTTGGATACTGTGACCACTATAGCATATCAGGAATTCCTTTCTAACTTCTGCCTGTGAATATCACTTTGATATTTTTAAATAGCTAATATTTATGGACTACTTAAAATATATTAGGGCTGGTGTTAAGTGACTCATTCTTTGCTATTTTGACTTTTTCCTTTTTGCTTGCTGAATAGTTACACTTTAACATTTCCTCAGAGAGACCCTGTATTTTCTGGAATTAACATGGTTATCTAATTGTGGTCAACAAATGTTACATTTTGTTCTGTTTCTACTGGTTAGAAGGTAAAGACAGGGGAAAAGGAGGAAGAAGAAACAGGAAAAAATTTTCCTGATCTATTTAAATACATTACACTCAGTCCTTAATTCTCTGTGAATCTTGGTGGTGGTTCTTCAGAAAGGGACATATTCACTAATTCCAAGAAGAAAAATCTAAGAGTATCTGTGACTCTATCCTAAGGCAGCAGATTTTCCTTTTGTTTCTTTTAGTTCAGTTTTTCTATTTCCAGTTAAAAACAAAATGTAACTGAAAGTTAGATTCTTTTGGAACAAATCAAAACACTGTTAAGAACAATAATAAGAGTTGTTTCAGGTGAGAAGGTTTAGTTAGGAGAGTTTATTTCCTGAATCATATTTTTTTATTGATTGTTTATTTACATATCTTGTCTTTCTGTTACAGTGTAAGCCCCAGAAAATCAGATAAATGTACCCTTCTTTTTTTTAATTTCCCAGAAACAATTGGGGAAATACCCTGCATACGTGAGTAAAACTGACGTATGTGTTGACTGTTATAAGGATTGAAAAGATTTAACTTGGATGAGTTTGTGGCTATTACTTATAACTTGAAAATAAACAACTTTTAAAGAAATGACTATTAAGTATATTTAAATTAATTTCCACAAATGATACTGGGTTCAGTTATAATTGTACTGTACTTGACAAATTACATTAAGTTCATGAATGATAGATCTATAGTGATTTATAGTGAAAAAAATCTGAGATATAAGGAACTTTTACCTTTTTTTTTTTTTTAACTTTGTCAGGGAAGCCAAAGGTGTTCCTCCACAAAATATAATTTGAGGCATCTCTCAGAGATAGACAGTGAGAAGAAAAGCAACAAGGTCTAATCCAAAATATCATTACCTCAGTTCTAATGAAGTGTCTTATTTATCAGATAAAAATGGATGAACGTGTAAAGTGAGTCAGAAGTAACAGCTTCCATTTGCTGAGCAACTGCTATGTGCTCAGTGCTTATTCTTTCCAGCCCCATTAAAAAACTCCTTGTATGCTGACTGAAGGAGGTAGATCTAAGCTCTAAGATCAAAACTCCCAACCTACAAATTCATTTCTTTACAAATACATTGAATCTATACATAATGGAATATTACTCAGCTACAAAGCAGGACGAATTTGAGACATTTGTAGCAAAATGGTTGCACCTGGAAAATATAGTGCTGAGTGAAATGAATCAGACACACACACTTAAACACACACACTTAAAATGGTATCACTCATCTGAGTAAGGCAAAGTACAAACAAAGAGCACAATAAAGGATGGATAGAAAGGGACAGGGGGATGGTTCTGTAAATAGGAAGGGGTCCAAGAGATAAAGGATTAGGAATGAGGGGAAGGGGAAAGGAGTAGCATAAAGATATGCCATGTATAGGAACTTAATAATCTCAATGGATGTGAGCATTATATGTCATGAGCATGAGTTAAGATTAATAATGTCACTGAGAATGAAAATGGGGTAAGAGGAATTAAATGGAGAGGGCAGGAGTGGGAATTAAAACAAGGGGAGGGAAGGAGAGGGGATTAAAAAAAGAAACAAGCCTGTAGTACGGTTAGAAACAGGGAAATTGAGGGAGCCGCTTCCTTCCCTTCATTGAACTATGAACACACCACCACCCTAAAGATTATCCCGGTTTAAACTCGGGAGGTGGTGACGCCTGAGGCAGCAGATCAGTCACACCAGTGAGAGACAAACGAGGGGGCACAGGGAGCCAGAGGGGTCTGACCACCATTGCAGGCCCTGGATTAGAGGCGTCTGACCCTTTAAATACAGGAAGCCAGGCAGGGGATTTAGCTCAGCGGTTCGGTGGCGTGCCTTGCAAGCACAAGGACCCGAGTTCGATCCCCGGTACAAAAATAAATAAATACATACATACATACATACGGGAAGCCTGAGTTGCGAAGGGTTACTCTTCCTCCTCCTTTCCCCGCTTTCCCTCTTCGGGACGCTGCTACCATTCTGTGATCTTCAATAATAAATGTAATTTCTGACTACTTACAGAGTTGTATGCTTGGCAATTCTCTCCTTCTCATGCACAAGAACCTAGGCTATTTTGGCCCGTTCAACTGTAGCACATGAACCCACTCCTCAAGATGACTATGAACTGCACGTATTGCAAACATGTACTAATAAAAAAAGCTGTGTTTTTAAAATGAGTATCATAATTTTATTCTTAGACAAAAGGAAATGTCATTCTAATTACAAAGAGTACATTAGCTAAATGAAGAGGCTTTTCCCCCAGACATCACTCCAAAGATATTTTGTTTCTGAGGTTTTTAAGCTTTTAGGTTTTCCTGAGGACGTCTTATATATCATGTTATTTTTGGCAAATGCAGCAGTTATAATCATTTGATCACGATTCTGCGGAAGTATTGGGTTTTAAAAGCAGCTGCAAAGGCTGGGGATTTAGCTCAGTGGTTCCGCTCCCTGCCTCGCGAGGATAAGGTCCCCTGTTCAAGCCCTGATACAAAAAAAAAAAAAAAGCAGCTGCAAAATTCCATTGTTTTCACCTCCACAAGGGGGCAGTGCTGTGCATCACTGACAGCTCTGTGTGGTTCCAGATTGAGGCTAAGAACAGATCCCACAGCTTTGCTTGTTGAAACACTATTTGTTTTCAAGCCTCAGAAACCAGAGTACCATCAGAAGCACACAGCATCAATGATTTTCAGACCTGTGGCTCAGCAAGGTTTTTAATAAATGTTTTTAAGCTAATGCTTCCTAGATGAATGTGCACTCCTGTGTTCACCCCACCCCAGCCAGGCCCAGGACCGACAGAGCTGACCTAATGTGAGACAGAAGAAGCCAGGACCATCTGTACCCTCCCTTGTCATGGGAGATTTCCCAAACAGTCCCTCCTTTCTTAGTGGTTTTGGTAAGAATATAATTCACCCTAATTTGGCCTGATGGCCCATCTTCTCAAACAGCCACTTTCCTCCTTAAAATAGGCAAAGCAGCTATGTTGATCCTACCAGAGAATACAATCAGTTATAACAAAAGCATGGTTGTAGGGATATTAGTCTATGAAAGACAGTGTATGCAAATTATATTTAAAACACAGAGATTCCTGGGCAGTTCACATCTGAGATGCTGTAGAAAAAGACGCTGAGCTGTGCATACAACTTGGCCCCCAGAGGTCCCCCAGGCCTCTGTACCCCTCTGCCTTGGTCTCCTCACCCTCAGATGAGGAGGGTACAGATGGTCTCCAGGGATCTAGCCTGACAGTCTGTCTCCCTCGCTTTTCTTCTCACTGTGGTTTATATAGTCATTGTGTAAATGTGTAAGAACTAAGCAACGAATTCTGCCTATTTGCTTTCGAACAAATGTCAGAGTTTTGAGTTTTGGGTATCAGAGATCTCTCTGCACTGGGTGAAGCTTCTGCTTTCATATTGCATTGACTTCCAAAGCAATATAGACTTGCAGTATATTATTCTGAACAAGGTACAGGAGACCTTCTAGAGGGCTTTACACAGAATACCTCCTGTACTTCAAGTATCTAAAATTGTACTTTTTAGGCTTAGGACTTAAATATTAAGTTACATAGCTTAGTTTGTAATGTTAATAAATTTCCCAGGAACCTGTTTCACATTATAGGGTGCTATGAAATCAGGCCAAAGTTGCTGTGAAACCACCAAACAGGATTTACACAGCTGATCTGATCTATTTATGGGTCTTAGACATTAGCATGCATGGCTGTGACTTGGTTGATCCTAACTAAACTGCCTGAACTGACAGTCAGAAAAACCTGGCTGGGCCAAGTCTGTAGTCTACGTGGACCTTTAACTTTGTGATGCCTGAATGAGAACGAACAGTTCAGAAATCGTGAAGACAGGTCATTCATCAAAATCAGTACTTATTAGGCCACTCTCTTCAGGCCAAACTTTGATAGTTTGATTATATCATTTAAAAGAGCTAATAAATACACTATCCACACCTTCTAGCAATCATAAATATTGTTTTAAGAATCTAATTTCAACACAAAGAAACTGTTTATGTAGGCCTTGTCCCCAAACACTGAAATAAAAGAATCAGCTCTCTGTCTATTCATTGGTAACCAACAGCAGAACTTCAGTGTTTTCAAGAGTCAGGTGTTTTTGTCCTTATTTTCCAGAGCCAAAGGAAAACTTCTGTTGTTGGAAGGAGCAATTTGCTGCTAGACTCTGCCCAAATCCCAGCACCCGCTTTCTCTGGTCTGGAGGCAGATGGTACATCGTAAAAATAAAAGCCATGGAAAAATGTACAGAAGCTATTCCCTTAAAAGCCCTATAGGAGGTTCTTTTTCCTAAAATCTAGTACTATAAATATACACATTTTGTGGTAGCATTTTAGCTCAGCATTGGGCGACTGAAATGAGGACAGTAATGTCTCCCTATCCTGAAACACGTCCGTGTGTGCCATATTCCCACAGGAAAACCAGCCCTTGGCTTGTAAGCACCAGGGCAGGACAGTTTAATTTGGACCAGCAGCCACTGTCCCCCGACTTCAGTACTAACCACCAACTGTGGGTTCTGTTAAGTTCTTTTGTGGTAATTCTCAGACACTGTGCAATGAGTATTCTTTTTATATTTGTAGCAGTTGTATAGATGAACAGGGCTACAATAAATTAGCCTCATAATAAGCTTTTGTGCAACCAATTTTTCCTGTAATTGCACTTGGTTAAATTTTAAAGCATGGCGCAGTCACAAAACAGTGTTATCATTTTAATATTTACTTCAAGTACACTTTGGAATGTAAACTTACCTTGTTTAGCTTGACAAAATATTCCAGTCCCGCTTCCAAGGGATTTGTGTCACAGTTCATCTAAAAGGAAAACACACATTTTAAATCTTAGATGAGTACTAATCATTTCAGTAACATCACTTTGGTGTATTAACTTTTTAGGAGAAAGGAACTTTGTGATATTTGAATACAGATGCTAAAAAAGGCAGATAATGGACTGCTCTCTAGAACAGTTTTTTTAATTAAAAATTCAAAGGTAGCCTTTCAGCAAATACTATCATTTGAATACAGCAAATACAGAAACTGAATCTCAGGATTTGTTTGCATAGTTCTTTTAATAAATATCTGAAGGAGACACACTGTGTTCCTTCCACACACAAGACTGTCCCAGATTTATGTAATAATTTTATATAATTAGGTTTTGAAAAAGTTTATAAGAAATTTATTTATCTTGCAATTAGCTGAGGGTCGGGATAAGGAGAGGGAGAATCAAATGGTAGGGAAATGTCATCTATGGAGTTCAGGGAAGGACCGGGAAAGAATATGGCTCTCGACCTTCTCAGACAGTGCTGAGCCACATACGTCACTTCAGGCATGGGTTGTTTCATTTTTCTCCTTTTTATAAGGGCTCTGTCTAAAAGAAGTCAAACTGCTTATCGATTTTTGTGGAGCTGGGGACTGAAACCAAAGCCTTGTGCGTAGCATACAAGTGTTCTACCACAGAGCAACATCCTCAGCTCATTTGTTAAATTTTTTATTTTGAGACAGGATCTTGAAAAGTAGACTAGGCTGGTCTTGAACTTGTGCCCCTACTGGCTCAGCCTGCCAAGTAGCTAGGATGTCAGGCATGTGCCATGACTCCTGACTTAAAAGGAGTCAACTTTAAAAGTCGGCACAGTACTTACATGAACCAAGTGAGCATAAGATTATTTCACATGATTACAGAATTTTCCCTCACATCTCTTAATTACTTTGAACCACTCAAAGTATTTTTTAACGGCTTAATTTCAGAATTTTTCAAGAAAAGCAGAGACGCATGATTGCTATCTGACCACTAGAGGGCGCGCTGGCATCGCTGGAAAAGCCGGGTGAGCCAAGAAGGCGAAGAGCTCGGGAGGAGGCGCAGAATGAACAAGGGGGAACCAGGATAAGAGCGGAGGGTGCGGAGCGAGAGAAGGGCTGCTTCTGCTGCTTCATTCCTGGGCCGATGGAGCAGATCTGGCCTGTGTTTCTCCTCAGGCAGCCAGCCCAGGCATCCAGCAAAAGAACATTAACAAGCCAAGCATTATAATCCGAGGCCTGTGGGAGGCTGAGGCAAGAAGATCACAAGTTTGATCTTGGCAGTTTAGCAATTTAGTGAGACCCTGACTCAAATTTTATTTTTTTTTGCTTTTTTGTTTTTTAAAGGACTGGAAAGGCCTTGGGTTCAAGCCCAATACTGGAAACAACAACAAAAACCAAACCCAAGGCACACTAATAGAGCACCTTTCCTGGGGAGATGCCTGAGGCTCTTTCCTCTTCCAGAGCGCAGCTCACTGTCTGCCCCCCTCAGAAGCCACCTGCTTGCCCTCAGTCTCAATCCTCAAGGGTTCCCATCTGGGCCTTCAAGTTAGATTTGAAGTTAGATTAATTAATTTTAAGCGCATTTGAAATTTTTGAAATTTTTCTTGGCCCTTTAAAGACTATCTGTAATGTAACCCTGTAGGATACCTATTCCTTCATATAGAAAAGCAGAGGCTCTGGGGGCTTAGGCCCTTTAGCCAGTATGTGGTAGAGGATAAATTCAGAGCCCAGAATCTCTGCTCTGAAGCTCGCCATCCCTTATCTCACATCAGTGCCTCTAAGGACAGAACCACAGATCTGCAAAGGTTGGGGATCTGGAGCAGCGATGGTGCCCCTTTTAGAGCTTCAGTGATCACCAACAGCCCACTGTGATACACATGCCATAGCTTCGCCACCACTGAGCTAGAGGAACTGCCACACTGCACGACAGAGTCTCAACTCAATTTGGCCCAGGGCTGTGTCATTTGAACCAAGGGGCTCGCTGATTCTCCACGCACTCTGTGTAAAGTAGGAGCCGTGGTAAAACTCCTTGGAGAGCTGAGAAGGCCAATAAAATCATGCCTAGGAAACTGTATGAACGGCTGAAACATGGCACAGGCGGACACTTTTAAAGTTTTTGTTAATGGGGGAGGAGACCTTGTCCCTCAGAAAGAGAGAAGTGATTTGCCACAAAGGACAAGATGAGGAGAAAATGAGGATGAGGGCACGAAGGGGGAGAACGTGAAGGTGGGGCTCGTGTCCCACGGGTGCCTGGTCCCCCACAGTCACACACAGAGCTCCCACCACCCTGGCAGGGGAATGGAGACAGAGTGAGCCTAATATCGGAATACCACTAACTTTCCACTGTTCCCCTGAAATAAAGGCGTCTAATGTATAATTGCTCTTTCAGCCAGAACCAGTGTTAAAAGGGAACCCTCACGCAAACATCGGAGGGAAACAGAAACTCTGAATGAAGGCTCCAGTATCCCAAACCTCGGCCCCCCAGGCGCGGAAAGCTTTCTCCAGTCTCAAGGCGTTCAGGGCGTAGGTTCCGAAATTGTCGATCCCCTCCTGCTGCCCCGCGTTCATGATGGCCTCGTAGAGGGCGGCCGTGTCTTCCAGCCTGTGGTACAGCTCCCAGCCCAGCTCACCTGAAAGAGACCCATGGGGCCACACAGAGTAAAGGTGGTGACCACCCGGTCAGTATGAGTGAGCTAAACCCAAACGAGAGGTGAGATTACGGGTCCCCAGTGGAGACATAATTGGTTTTTAAAGGACAAGCTCATGAAAACTGGCCCCAAGACGCCACCACAAGGAGCTGCTACACCGGAGTGCATCTGCGGGTCACCCTGACCCTGCATGCTGGGGCTACAAGATGTTCCTGTCCAGAGAGAGGCAGACAGAAGGGGATACAGGGCAAGCCCAGCCCACAGTGAGGGGTGACTGTGGGCCAATTCAGGATAACCAGTTAGGTGACTGACTGGGCTGGCATATTTTATACAGATAGATGTCCCAACTCCCAAGTGCCTGCCCAGGAATCACAAGGCATAAAATTCCAGTCAGCTGAGAATTACTCATCTGGTGTACACTGTATGAGAGCCATAACCGTGGACTCCCTCACATCCTTCCTTCCCTACTCAGTCACTTTCTTCAGCATTAGGGCTGGGGTGGGGGCTGGTGAGCAAGCAAAAGAGAAAAGAAACCCAAACTGTCCTGCTTAATTTTTATTCTGGTCATGATTTTCCCTCAGTTGAGTTCAAGAAGTTGGGAACATTCAGAGCAGGAATGCAGGGGAGAGGTGTAGCCTCCAGAGTTGTATACAGTATTCCCCCTGTCCCCATCATCAGGGGCCAACACCAGGACAGTACCAGTGGCCCAGCACCCAGCCAGAGTGACCATGCTTGGTTGGGCACAGTGCTTCCCTTCAGTGCAAGGGCCAGAGGTGAGGGAGGCAGAAGTCAGCCCAGAGCATGATGGGGAACAGAAGAGCACTCTGTGTCAGATGCCCACCGCGGGCAAGGCTAGTGCAAGGCAGAAGTGGGGAGAAGAAAGACACCCCACTGGCAATGCCGAAGAGAAAGCAGCAGAAAGTAACACATTCAAGGTGGCCTCTAAGAGAGAACCTCGCTCCTGACAGGGCCACTGGCCTGGACTTTCTCACTCTCCTGACAGTCATCCTTTAGCTGCTTTCTTTTGGTACTGTTTCAAATGGAAGCAACAAATGGAAACCTTTGGAAACACACACGAGCCTAAGAGTAAGTAGGCAAACTCCTCTTAGAGCTGAGCCAAAGAAATCTTCCTGCCAACTCACACAGACACACAGGGAGTGTGCATGCATGTGTGTGTGTGTTTGTGTGTGTGTGTGTGTATGTGCACACCTATTTCTCCTGGCTTCTCCTTGTAAAATGAGAGCTTTACACTGGGCTGTCTCGAGGCTCTTACCAGTGTACGATATCCTAATAGCAGTGACAGGAATGCCGGAAACCTTGAAGGACTTGGTTTGCAGAAACTTGAAAGCACTTTCACTGAGGTCTTCAGAGGTCAGCTTCTGAAGGACCCTCCTCGCGTGTGGCCCGGCAATGCCAAGGACGCCCAGCTCATCAGTTATGTTTCTAATCTCAACGTTGTAGTCACCTTTGCCGGCTACCTCCTCGATCCATCTGCATTTGAGTCATAAACATCACGTCGAATATTGTTGGGCTACTGCTGTCCTATTTCCCTAAAGGCAGGTTTGGTGTCTGGAATTACTGGAAAGTCCCCAGAGGACCACTGTATACAATCACATGATTTTGAAACAGTACGGAAGGATCCTTCGATTTAAACAAGCTCTGCCACATGATTTTTTTTAAAAAAAAAAATAGTGATAGCTCTATTGCATTTAAAGTAATGATTTGGTCTTCAAAAATTAACTGAAATCTAAATTTGCTCTAATGCTTATATGCAGGGGGCACACTTGTGTCACTGAAGGTTGATACACACCTTGCTGCCAAACACAGAATTGCTCTGATGATCACAAGGAAAAGATAAAAACCTCCAGTTTCAGTTTCTAAGCCCTGACGAGTTATGGGAGCCCATAATGTACATCATTTCATAACCTCTGCGAGCCCTGACCGAGTGAGCGTGTGTTAGGTAACCGTGTTCTAAGTGCTTTTGGAGCATCAAAGACTGCAGACTTCCTAATAGAAAAAGGTCCACAAAGAGGCCCAATTTGGCAGGGCTGAGGTTTAGCTGGAGGCCGGGCAGCACAGAGAGGGGCGCTGAGGGGCAACAAATCAAGGGGTGAGAAGGCGGTCTGGCTTGAGGGGCTTCCACCACACCACCGCTTCCTCATCTGAAAGTGAGCGTGACGTGTACTTTGCAAAGTATGAGGAGAATTGGTTAGTGCCCAGAACGAGTTCCAGCATACCGGCCATGTCTCATAAATGGGATTGAACATCATTAGAACCAGAAAACCCAATGCATGGGGCATTGGGAGCGGGGCAGGGCCTTCAGATGTTTCCCATAAAAAGGACAAAGTTAAAGGAAGAATTAAAGTTGTACTTCAAGTACTGTAAAAGGAAAACTCGGGCCGGGGATTTAGCTCAGTGGTGCTGCTGCCACCTGCCTCACAAATGCAAGGACTTGAGTTCAATCCCTGGTACCAAAAAAGGAAAATTCAGTGTAAGGTTGAGTTGATATGTGAGCTGTATAAAATGTTCTCTTTTTTAACTTTTTTTTTTTTAGACAGCCTGGGCTAAATTGCCCAGGTTGGGCTTAAATTTGGGATCTTCCTGCCTCAGCCTCCTACAGTGCTGAACTACAGGTGTGCACCACCACACTTGACATACAGGACATTCTTACTAGCTTGTGCTTACCTAAGATCATGAAGTTCGGATCCAGAACCAGTTATTAACAGAAACTCGCCAGGGGATTGGTGAGAAACAGTCAGTTCGGCGTACACACGACCTTTGGGCGTCAACATGTGGCTTATATTTGTAAAACCCACCTATACCAAATAATTCAAATGGACTTAGGATGAATTACACATTCCTTTAACACATATATAAATAAAAATATGGGTGTTAACAAGGAAATGCCTCTTGCTCTTATCATCTATATCAATTGTATGAACTGTGTAAGCCCAAGATTTAGCAGTCTTGTCTTAAATAATCATTCCAAGCTATCATAAAAACTATCCTTTTGGGGCTGGAGATTTAGCTCAGTGGTACCATTCCTGCCTTACAAGCGCAAGGTCCTGAGTTTGAGCCTCAGTACCAAAACCAAAAACTATACTTTTGATTTCAGTCAATTTAAAAAATGTATTTATTTATTTATGAGGCAGGGTCTCATTCTGTAGTTCAGGCTGGCCTTGAACTTACTATATACTTAGGCTGCCTTCAAACTCTAGGAGATTCTCCTGCCTCAGCCTCCCAAATACTGGGAGTACGCCACCATGTCTGGCCCCCTAGTTGTCAGTCAGTTTTAAATTTCCACTGACATAATTAAGCAAAGTCATTAAGTCCTTGGATGATACAGTAAATCATTCACAAAAACTTAAATTTGAAAAGTAGCTTATATTCTCTCCATTGAAGAGTTCTGGTGTTCACACAGACATCAGTGCATGAACTAAAATAACATACCGGATTTTGACTTTAAAAAAAAAAATTAGAGGATGGAGAGTCAAAGGGGCGAGAATCCTGGACCTTGGCTGTTTACCTTTGGGATGACATTGGCCAGGAGATGATCCAGCAGCCTCACAGAGTCCTGGCCTTTGATGTGGAACTTGCCAAACGGGGTCAGGTCGATCACTCCCACGCTTTGCATAACTTGTTTATACTCACAGCCCACCGGCTCAAACCAGTTTGTGCGGTGAAAACTTGGCCTGAAACAGTGTTCGGTGTTATAAAACACTTTTGATCACTGCCCAGTAGTGCAGAATGAGGATATTTTAATAAACTTTACCTGTCTAGAAAATCTTATATTGGGGGAAAAGAGATGCAACCTTAAATGTCTGCAAATCATATATCTATATGTTGGACTCTGCCTTTTGAAGTAACTCACGTGGCAAGTTTCATAGCAAATGAAGTATCAGTTAACTGGAATGTAAGACAGAATGTGTGGGTTCCCAGGCTGGGAGGTGAGTACCTGTCACCAGCCCAGGGCTTCCCACCCTGCTAGTGTATTAAATTCACCTGGGGAGCATTTTTCGAAAACCAACGCCTGGGCTTAATTAAGTCAGAATATTGGAGGGCAGAGGGAGCTAGTTAGTCCAGGGTTTCTCAAGCACTAATGCAAATGCAAATCAACTGAACTTGTTAAGAAACTAGATGCTGTACACTGGGACAGAGCTCTGTAGTTTACAGTACAAAAGGCTGTCAGTCTATGTGGTCCAACATCTTTTTTAGGGAGGGTACTGTGAACTGAACTTAGGAGCTTCTCAGAGGTACATCTCCAATCCTTTTTTGTTTTCTACTTTGAGACAAGGTCTCTCTAATTTGCTAAGTTGCCTAGGCTGGCCTTAAACTTGAGATCCTCCTTAGTGGCACAGTTTGTAATAGCTAAAATTTGGAAACAGCCCAATTGCCCATCAATTGGAGACTGGATAAAGAAGATGTGGTTTTCTACAAAATGGAGTACTACTCAGCCATAAAGAATGAGAAACTAGAGACATTTATAGCCAAGTGGATGCACACTGAGGCCATACTCTTAAGTGAAATAAATAGGACACACGAGTAAATATCAAACAGTTTCTATGGTGTGAAAAACAAGAAGTGGAGTAAGGTTCAAATGGTACAACTGGGAGTGTGAAATAGGAAGAAAGGTGTAAAGGTGAAGCCAAAGTGGGAAGGATAGGGGAAAGGAAATAAGGGAAAAGAAAAAATATGAAAAAAGGAAAAAATGGAAACAAAGTCTTTGTAAATAGGGAAGGGTGAACAGGGTGAAGGGAGGGGAGGGGAATGGGGAAAAAATAAGAACTAAGACACATCATGTAAAGGTACAAGATCTCAATGATGAATGTAACCATATTGTTTACCTTAAATGTACCAAAAAACTTAATGAGGAAATAAAAACCCTTGAGAACCTCCTGCCTCAGCCTCTCAGAGTGGTGGGATCACAAGTGCATCCCACCAAATCTAGACATGTTTTCAAAGAAAAGGTAAAACAAGACTTCCAAGACTTCTGCATTAGTTAATGATAGAGCTGGGTCTAGAACAAAGGTCTTCTGGCACATTGCAAAAGGTCCTTTTGACTTCACAAAGCAGGCTTCTAACTTCAGAGCAGGATGCTAGGTTGGCAAAATGAGTTCTCAGCAGCTTAATTATTAAAATGGTAGAAGAACTTCAGGCCAGATCCGAAAAGCACAAAGTGAAGAATTGAGCTGGCATTTATTTGAGTCATTTAGAAAAACAAAACAAAACAGTATTTGGCCACCAAGTAACCAAGAGTGGCTCGCTGTAAGGTCCAAATGTGTTCATCTGCAGCTGATTGCTCAATATTCTTCATATCACTTAGGTCTGATCTTCAAGTAGACATTAAAACTATTTACAGAAGCGAACTGGCAGCTCAAAAATAAAGGTAACAACTTTTAGATTTCTACTTGTTTTCCCTTGCTTTATGGATTCTTATGAGAAAAAGCATATAATCACAAGAGATCTCAAGTACAGCGTGACACGTGGGGCTCTACAGGGCTTCACAGCACTGTTCTGACGGCTGCCTTATTCCGTCCCTTCGCTTAACTTGAAATGCTAAGCTACAGATCTTCTCCCCTAATTTATTGACACGCGCATGATTTGCACAGCCTCGTGTGAGCATGCCTGCACACAGGCACACACCACACAAGCTAGCAGGCAGACACTTGGAGCTTGTGAACAGAAAACCAAACTGCAGGTCGCTTTCCTTCTGAGGTTTTATGCTCTGTGACTGCACCAAGATCCTGAAGGGCAAAAGGCAGCTGAGGTCCTGGGGCAGGAGGAATCTGGCGGGTTGAGGACAGTTCCTCTGATTTTCTGGGTGCTGCTCCTAGAGCTCTCGGGGCACATGGGTCCCAGATGTGGGCCACTGCCCTGCGGGCAGTCGCTGGCCTCCACCGCAGAAAGCAGTTTTCCTAAGAACAGATGGGTTGGGTGGGAGGGGACTCAGCCAGCACCTGCAGCTGAGCAGCTCACACACCTGTACTGAGTGTCCTGGCCGGGTCTGTAGAACCAGTTTGGCTGCTCCCAGCCCGCGTGGAACCCCATGGAGCACTTGGGTGCCAGGGTCCGGTAGAGCCCGCTGACTCGCTGCGTGGGCCGCCCTGCTGCGCGCTCTTCCTTAGGGAAGCCAACTGAAAAGAAGAGTCGGCACTTGGAAAGATGAAGCACTTCGAAGGGTCTTAGAACCTACAGGACTTCAAAGCGAGGGATAAAGTACAAAGTTATTTAAAAATTAAAATAATTAAGGAAAATCATGATACTGTTAGGGTCCCTGACCACAATAAAGAGCATCTAGAGGTGCTGAAGACACTTTGTATAACTGCAAATCTGTGCTTCACCAATGTTGTTGAATCCGTACGATTCTCTGGCTTTGGCCTCGGTGTACTGAGCTGTGGCCCATTTGCCATAGCGGTTGGGATCCAGTTCTATCAGGTCAAAAGGAGGCTCTCCCTGCAGGATCCAGTCGCTGAGGTACTTCCCTGCCCCACCAGCGTGGATGATGCCGTACCTTTCAAACACAGAGACAGACACCCCATCACCATCACATGTCGTTTTTAAGTGGAAACACATGTCCGTATACTGTACAGGGCCTCAAAGTTGGAGTGTTCTGTGCTGTTCAGGACATAAAGAAACATAATCTTTATGCTACCTATTTTTCTCTTTAAAATGGACACTTAGGCATCCAAATTAAACATGCCTGTTTTGACAGCTGGTTTGTTTCCACACCTTTATCTCCTAACTACAGGGGAGGAAGAAGAGGACTGCGTTAGTGTGACTGGCACTTCACAGGCCCTCCTGAGCTGTGATCATCCTGAGGGACAGGAGACTGGAAGGGAGACCGTGTGTCCCTCAGACTCAGCTCAGCTCAGCTCAGACCTGCTTGGCAGGGGCCTCTTTGCAAGGAACCAGGGCTGGCATCTTGGAAGCATTCAGCCCCCGCACATCCACCTGGGACCTGCAGGGAAGTGGAAAGGATCTCTGGCCCCTGTATTTTGCAACTAATTCCCACTTGTTGGGAAAGATTGGCTTGCTTTCTACTCCATAAGAAGATGGTTGAAAAGCAAGAATGCGATGGTGTTTTTGCTATCAGAGTGAGAGATCACATGCATGTGGTCATGTGCAGTTATATGCACTCACTCTTGTCTCACGAAGGCCTTCACTGCAAGTTTATTTGCAGTTAAATCAAGAGAAGCTTCTGAACAATCGAATGGGCCGGAGACATGGGGAGAAAACCAAGGAAAGGGGCTGCCCCGGCAGGGACTGAAATGCAAGATTTAGGCCCCTAAAGTACAGCGACTCAGCTACCAAAAGCACAGGTTCTGAGGGTGTGGGTGGCATCCAGCAGGCTACAAATGCTAACTAGCTCTCCTCACAGCAAGATGCCAGTTTTGCTATTTTAGAAAAGCGAATGCCTAAATTGTTAGAAGGAAGTTTCTCAAGGGGAATAAGAGGCAGCAACTGACCATTTACCTTCCTCCAGCATTGTAGTACTAGGCCTGACAGAGCTGGCAATCTTTAAATGTGTTAAATGTTCATGGGAGTAAGTGGCCAGATAAAATGGGGAAGAAAAATAGAATATTAGAAGCTGTCATATGATGGTAAAGTGGGTTTGACATTGATACTCACCAAATTAATGTGACAAATATTAGAAATAAAACTTCAAAGAGGCAATGGAATCATAAATAGGAAGCAATGCAAGGAATTACAGAGAAACACATCATGTTAGGCAAACACAAATTATGGTGAAAAAATGCATCTGATACATTATTTGTTTGATATTTTGAATTATCTTTGTCACATTGTGTTATGAAAACATCCTTGTAAAATGGGGGCAGACGGACCTACCAGAAGCTAACAGCATGAAAAGAGACACGAATAATGGAAATGGCAGGAAGTAGATGAGGAAAAGTCCAGGAGATGATTGTCTTTCTGGATGCTAATCTTTGAAACCTATATAGGTCATTAAACCATTATGTAATCAGTATTTTAACCCTGAAATTTTTAATTTCTCATATTATTCCTTGGTCATAAAAGAGAATATTCTCTCTGTCTCTCTCACCTGTGTTTTCCTTTTGTGACCTCAAATTATGGGACCACGCTTAGCCAAAAAAATGATTTTATGATCATTGCTGGATTCGTAGAGATACTCACCCAAAGCCTACAGCCACCCAGTAGTTTCTGATCCCCTGGTGTGGGCCAACCATGGGCAGAATGTCAGGGGAGTACGTGATAGGACCGTTGACAACGTTGATGATGTCAGCCGTTTTCAAGACTGGAACCATCTCCATGGCTGCTTCCACATGTTTCATGATTCGGTCTAGGTCAGACTCAAAGAGCTCCTTTCCAAAGCCTGGAAAGATACACCACCACGGTCAGCATTGCCCTTGTACACAGACAAGCGCTCTGAAGCGATCCAAGTTTAAATTCAACATTCACTGTCCACAGGGGGGCACCCAATATGTGACAGAGAATAATAATGCTATGTTCTGGGAAAAATCCCTTTAAAAATTTATAGACATGCAAATGTATATGTATTAAATGTCTACTACTTAATCCAATCTTATTTTTTAAAAAAATACAAACAACAATAATTTGGCTTGTCAGGAGAGATCTTTACTCTTCAGTTAACCTTCAGAGCCTGTTTCATCCCCACCTGCTGCTGGGTGAGGGCAGACACAAGGGAACAGGGTCACGCCAGACCTTGGGGGAAGTGGGTGCCACCCCAGAATCTGAGGGGATGGAGGCCAAGCACTGTTTGCCCTCCCCTTACAGGAGGCTTCCTCCTCCAGCCTGCTCCCACACCTTGCAGAACAGTGCCCCTCTGTCCCGAAGCCCCAGTTCAAAGCAGGGTCACAGATGCACTAAGTCTGCCCATCCTGGTGACTCCCACAGCTCCTCCTGGAGACCACATGTTCAGGTGGCTGCAGGCAGCTGCATGAAGGCTTAAGGCCACCAGTGGTGGCTTAGGATGCGTGGCACCACCCTTGTGGTGGGTTAGGATGTGTGCACGGGGCAGGACAACCCAGCTCTGCCTCCAACTGGCAGGATTTCAATATTTCTTAACTTTTTTTTCTTTGAGGAGGTGCTGTGGCCACAGGGAAGAGTGGGGAGGGAGAGGGTTGTTCCGGGTGTGTAGGAGCTCAGCCCTCCCTCTGAGCAGGAGCGAGTCTACTCAGCCAGGATTAGCACAGCACACCCAGTAAAACCAAAACCCTGCAGCCAGCTGTCCTACCTCTGAGACAGCAGCTTAGGGATCAACTCCCACTGCTCTGCCTGCTGTCTGTTGGAGGGAGGGATTTTTCCTTTACTCAAGTTGCTTATCAAGGCATAATTCTAAGTTTGTGCATACAATTCCAGCACTCTGGGAGGCTAAGACCAGAGGATCCCAAGTGCAAACCCAGCCGTGGCAATCTAGTGAGAAACTGTCTCAAATTGTTTTTAAAAAAGAGCTAGAGGGCCGGGGATTTAGCTCAGTGGTTCCAGCATCTGCCTCACAAGCACAAGGACCTGAGTTCGATCCCTGGTACCAAAAATAAATAAATAAATAGATAGAGCTAGAGATGTTGCACAGTAGCAAGGCCCCAGGTTCACTCTCTGGTCACACACACACACACACACACACACACACACACACACACACACACCTGTCATGTTTCAGTACCCCAGTGACATTTTACCTCCCTTTATAGAATAAAACCGAGGCAACCCAAATCTTAATCTGGCTCTGCAGAAATATTTCATGAGGGAGGAAAGGACCTATCTCCCTCACAGAACTTGAAGGACTCCATAGCACATAGCATCCCCATGCAGCTCAGAGACAGAGCCTGTCCCGTCCCTGTAAGACAGGGAGGCCTCAGGTGGTCCCAACTTGCCCACTCTGCTAGGCTTCTCTGGCCTTTCTTCGCAGAGTGTGGTGTCCTGCCTCTGACACCTGCCCTGGGTACCTGTGGAAACCTCAGAACTGCTCTACCCAAATCCTGAAGCTACTCTAAGCAGGCAGCAGGCAGAGGGCAAGGTGGGAGGCTAGAGGTTGGCAGGGTCAGTGATGTAACTTTCCCAGCAGCTCTGACAAGAATGCACCTTTTCTCTTTGCTCACTCCATGCCACATGCTCAAAAGTGGAGGAAGACAATCACCCCAGGAATAGTCACCCCAGGGACAGGTACCCCAGGGGTTCAGGCACCTACTCATACAAGAGGACACTCTTCTCTTACTCTGTGGTTGGCCCACCCTGAACACTTTGTGTCTGGCCTGCAGGACCCACCTGGGGGGACCCCTCCAGTGACCCAGGAGTCCTGGACCTTCATCTTCTCTTGACTCTCGTAGGGTCCAAATAGAAGCCCATCCCGCTCCTGCCGGAGGTAATAGGACCCTTCCAGGTCCCGGAGCACAGGGAGTTCTCGCTTCAGAGCTTGCACTTCCGGGATGGTGGAGGTAACCACGTACTGATGTTGGACTGGGATGAGAGGATGTTCCAGGCCAATCATTTTACCTACTTCACGTGCCCAGAACCCTAAGGAAAAAATTATTTAAAATTGGATCACATATATAAACATAGTACATATGAATCTGATAGGACAATTATATCCAAATTATTTAGGAGGCTTGAGTTCTCGTGTCGAAGTCAAAACACTGTCATCATAATCTAAAATTTTGCCATTGCAGATCTGCTCCTACACCTCCGAAGTTCTTTGTCTCCAAATGTATGACACCTGGAATTCCAAAGCTACAAGTTTGTTCTGCTTATTTAAAATTTGAAAATGTGCACACTTTGGAAGACATGGCACATTAAGTTTTATCTATTATTTTGAGTTTTGTAAGACCATTTACTGTAAGGATCAGAGAAGCACTGGCACTTTTCCCAGGGAGGGGTGGGGTGTAGTTCAATGCCAGTATGAGGCCCTGGAACTGATCTTCAGCACCAAGTGACTGTCATTTAATTGGGGTGTCTGCTTCCTGACCATGGCAGGATTGTCTGTGGAAGGAGCTCTGTTTATTTGTTTGTTTGATTGATAATTTTGAGTCATCTTTCAAATTATTAGAAAATCTTATTTTAGTCATTGCTTTAGATTAATTTTTAACTGTTTCTGCTTTTGAAAAATCTGATAGTAAGTTCTGAAGTCACACAAAATTACCCATGATGAGTCAACCTGGGCAATGAGATTATGCTTGTTTAGGGGCCCAAGTTTGCTTCCATTTAACCATCCATCACCCTTGTGTTGTGTTGCTTTGCTTTGGCCTAATGGCTACCTTGGTCACACTTGTATAATAACCCCAGAAATGGGTTCCCATTTGTGAACCAGAAATCCTACCTGTGGGCAGCGAAGCTATTTGTTGGTCTTTAGAAATTTAAAGACTTAATGTATTCTTGCTAGTAGGAAAATATGAATTATCAATCTCAAGACTTTGTAGGAAAATATAACAAAGCCACAGTTATATACACTAGAACACTTTCAAAAATATAAATGTTCAAAATATTTATCCTAGCAATTCAATCTACTGCAATAGCCTTGATCTACTTCTTTTGACTAGGAATAAAATTAATTCTGTCATATTCAAACATATTTATGGATAACTGAGTCCAATTCCTTATTTATCAATATACTTCATCCTAAAATAAAATGGAAATGTGTGCATAAGTGTCGGGTAACTATATTACCTTAAATCCCATAGCAAGCTCCACCCTGTTTTGCCCTCTGGAAGTGGTACCTGTTGGTGTTCTTTTCCTCTATAGGTTAATCAAATTAGCCCAAACCTAGCCAAGATTATACTTCAATCCCTCAACTTCCAAGGAAAGTCAAGTATAGAGGAATCACTCTAAAATCTACCACTGCCACCTCAAAAGCAACTGAACAGCCAATACAAATGGCCTCCATTTTTTTTAACAATGAGGTGATTAATAGAAAGGATATTAAAATAAAGGGTGAAGATTCATGAACAAGTTCGCTTCTATAAGGTGGTTCATACAATGGCAATGATGATCTCATTCTTTGACCCACAGTAACAGGCAAAATGAACACTGGGCTTCATGTTAGAATGTTTCAGTCACATTTCTGATTTGCTGTATTAGAGAAATCTTAAATAAATTTTACAACATCATCTCAGGCTCCATAGGTCAACTGGAAATTAGGTCAAGAGAAACACCGTCATCACGCAGGGCGGCTTGCCTCAGAATAAATAGTATTTGATCACATCCTGAGGGGAAGGGAAGATTAAAAACAGAAGTGCCTATTTTGAAAGCTAAGGAACTGGTAAGCTCAGGCAACAACTATTGCTCACCAAAAGGTTGAGGGCACCCAAAGCCTCCTCAGCTGCTTGCCTGTCCAGTTGTGGTTTTCAAGACATATACCAGCAGTAAAGTTAAAATATCACTTCTGAGCCCAATCCAGACCACCTCAACTGTAATGCTTTAGAATCGTCAGAAATATAGGCATACATGCTCGGTAACCAAATTCTTGGAGAGTTCATTTATTAGGAGGATGGGTGTTAGATGACTGTAGGACAAGAGAAGAGAAATCCTAAGGTGGATGCCAAGAAGCTATGATATGCTGATATTCATATCTCCAGACTAGGGCAACCATTCTCAAGGAAATGGTTGGGATAATAACAATTATTATTACTATTTACCTAATTTTTTAGTGTTTTCTATGTGGCAAGCCCTGTTCCATCTACTTTAAATTATTATTAACAGCTTTTGAGATGGGCACTCTTACCCTAGTTTATAAACGAGCAACTTGCCTGAGGTCCAGGGTTGTAATGTGTGGGTCCTGGGGGTCAGGAAGCCCCACTGCCCTGGATGAGGCCAGAAACACAGCAGCAAAACCACACATTTTTACTCATAGTCTGTCCTGTTTCTGGATATCCTAAAGACTCCACAAGCTTTAAATCTTTCACTTTTCAATTGTGTTTCTGAGTCCATATCCTGGTAACTTTAATTAGATCTCAGAGCTGTCCTGAATACCCTGCCTGTATTTGGGAGACATAGTGGTCTCTGAATGATTCTGAGAAATATTCCAGCTCAAGCATTTAACATGACGGTCACTTTAAATCAGACATCGATCTTTGTCAGCTTCACTTATAGAAGCGGCTTAGAAAAATCCTCACCCCGCCACCACCACTTAGGCTGACCCTTTGGGGAGTCTTTACCCTTTAAATCAGTTTTTAAAAATACACTAACAAAAATACATGCACACACACAAATACACACCACACATACATATGTGTACACACACACACACACACACATCCTTCTCTTCTGTGAATTAATATATAGTTAGTTTGATTTTTTCCCTCAGTAATTTTGCCCAGTAGAAAAGAAGTAATGAAGGGAAAAACTTTTTTAAAGGATTCTGGGCAGAGACCTGATCTGAATGTGATACAATTGAGAACTGACACAGGAGTTCATGTCACTTCGAGCAGCAAGCTGCCTGGAATTCCCAAGGAAAGAAATGGATGTGAGAGTGCAGAGTCCAGGGGCAAAGATCCAGGGGCTGTCATGCCCCCATGAAGGCCGCTGCTGCCCTCATTCTGGGAGCCTGTGCCCCAGGCCAGCCTGGGACAGCCATTCTCAGGGGCTTCCTGTCACAGCCCCATCTCCACCCCAGGGCCCACAGCCACACAGAAAGCTCCACCTGAGAGTCAACTCCTGAGGTGGCATCAGAGTTCTTTGGAAATCATCCCATCTTCCCCCTCAGAGATTCCTCTTTCCTTACAATATGTGGTTTAGGGAAAAAAAAAAATTACTACAATAGCAATTTCCTATGTAAACAAATGCTTATCTATTTTAGAAAAACAACAGTTAACTAAAATATTCCGGGCCATTTCTTCAAATATCCTTTGGAAAAATGCATGATTTCCTGAAGTACTGCATGAAGAAAATCGTGGGACTTTGTCCAAGCCCACCTGAAACAAGTGCAGTCATCACTTAGCAATGTCTGCCCTCCCTGCTGCTGAATCAGGAGGTCCCACTATGTCTGCTTGGCATTTGGTCTCTTGATGAGCACAGTCAAATATTTTTAGGGGCTGAATTCATGAAACCATGAAAGAAAACAGCAAACTTTCAAAGAATCCTTACTGCTTGGAAAAAAGTATAAATGACTTTAATGTCCTGGAGCTTCCAAAATTTATGCTAAGATTCCCAAGGAAAGTGAAAGAGAGGATGATCGGATGGCAGCTGAAGGACCAAGGAAAGTTCAAAATAAAACAATTTTTATACCCCTATTTTTACTTTTTCAAGCAAGTCACCAATATTATTTTAAAGTTCAAGTTCTATTAAAGAAAGTACTGTATGAGATTTTTAAGCTTTTTGTGTGGGAAGCATTGGTTAGAAAGATTCAGAAATGCTAATTGAGACTCTCAAATATTAAGCCATGACTTTTTCTAGGGCCACTAAAAATATTTTGTAAAAAAAGATAGCATCTAGCTGGGCATCGTGGCACACACCTGTAATCCTAGCACTCAGGAAGCTAAGGCAGGAGGATTGCTGTGAGTTTGAGGCCAACCTGGGCTCCATAATGAGTTAAATGCCACTACATAGCAAGACCTTGTCTCAAAAAATATAATATAACAAAACGTTATCTATCAGAAAAAATGATTTAGAGGAAAGAATCAGAAAGATATATGTTCCTGGCATGTCTTCACACTATTTGATCTGATAAATAATAAAGATCTATTTTTACTTTATAATTTAAACAACAGCTCAGAAAAAATCAGTTACTGCCTCATGCTTATTTTGGGTTCTAATGAACCACTGTGAACAATAGGAAAATATAAATTATCAGCCCAGTTTAGAGAGAAACAATCATTTTCAACAGGATCTGCTCATGTTTGTATGATGATAAAAAGGTCTTTGCATATAGCTGACCTACTAGAAATAGAAAGTGTATCAGTTCAAGAATCAAAGGACCAGGTCCCAGTCCTGGCAGTGATGGAACTGGCTGTTCCTTGGCCAAGTCCCAGGACCCAGCTGAACCTTGCCCTGAACAAGTGAAAAATGATCAGGTTGTCAGATTGTCTTAGGTAACTGTCGGGGCTTTACTGCTCTGTGTGTCTGAACACAGCCTGAAGATTACAGAATGTGTGTAATAACATTCTGAAAGGAGAAATGTTACAGTTTTTGGCTAGAGTCAAAAGTAATCAGAAATAGATGAGAGAGAACAGAAATAGTCAAATGTGTCCTTCAAAGCTAATTGAGAACAAAGACAGTGCTCAGAAATTTGAACAGTAAAGTTTAGCTGTTAGCATAAATGGTGAACAAACAAAAGGGGGAAAAGCCTGGTTTGACAAATCTGGAATAGAAGAAAATAGGATAACCAAGGACAGAGTACCCTCGCACACCAAGGGCACAGTGACAGAGGGAGAGCTTAGTAGCTTAGAAACAGATTTGAGAGCAGCACAGAGCTTTACAACAATATTCATAAAGTAAAACGTTACTTTATGGCTAAACATTTCTTTGCTACATTCATAAAACACTAGTTTTTTCTTAAGATATGATGCTCACCTGCAGCATTCACAATTCTGTTTGCTTGCATAGATCCTTGTGGCGTTTCAACATCCCATGTTCCATCTGACCTGGGTTTCAGAGAAGTTACAGGTGCGGGATATTTTAAAAGGGCCCCATATTTCCTAGCCCCAGCAGCCAAGGCCATCGTAAGAGAATAAGGATCAATGTGACCATCTCCAGGGTTATACAGTCCAGCTAAAATCTAAATCAATCATATGAGAGTTAATATTCAAACAAATATATACTTATTACGTGGCATAAATATATATGGCCAGCAAATATTTGAAGAGTTGGGCTTTCAAAGTGCACCTTTCAAAGCTTGATCAGGCTGTACATCTTAGTTTTTCTAAGTCCTGCTCAGACCTGAGTAGGATTTGCACCAGCGTTAAGTAGATAGTCTAATTAAGAGAAGCTTGCAATTGTTTCCAAAATCCCTTTCCTTTTCCCTGTGGTAATGGAACTCCAAAATTTATTTGGACACATGGCCACTAAGAACAAAGAGTACAGTTTCCAACCTGCCTGGAAGCTATTACTTCCAGCTGGTACCTAAAACTACTACTAAAGTTCTGGTTAACAGAAATGCAGATAAAATACCATATGTCAGCTCCCACAAACCATTTTTAAAAGACAGCGGGCGTGTGCCTCTCTGCTTTGTTCCTTCCTCCATCCTGCTATCTCCAATGCAGACAAGAGGGCTGGAGCTTGCACTGCCATCTCCAAATTATATTACTATTGTGTCACAAAAGTCACCCACCAGGAGTGACAGAGCAATGGTCTGGAAGGTGACTGGCTCCCTGAAGTCTTTATGAAGAAGAGTCACCATTTGAGACACAGACTGCTTAAATGAAAGGGGAAAAAGCTTGCATTTTATTTAAACATTATTATTTTGGTTTCTGACATTTAAAACCAAATCTAACCCTAACTACAATAGCAGTTATAATTTATATTTAATTGTTTAACATTTAATGAATTCACATATTAAATCCACTGTCAGAAAAATTTATACAGGCTTGACTCAAAATTCCACAACTAATTTTTGTATGCCAACTTTATGCTAAGGCTTCAGGCTTGATACTGTGTAGAGACAGAAAAGTGTAACTAAGAGGAAATTAGTTGACAGAATGAACACAGTGAAATATTATAATTTTAGGTCTCACGTACTCAAAAAAAATCTATTTAGCAGCAATTATGAATGAAGAGCTCTTGTCAGATATTTTTTCCCACAGCTATTTCAGTGACTGTGTGGTTTGGTCCTTTATCCTGTTAATGTGGTGTTACTACATTGACTGACTTTTAGGCATTAAACCAACCCTGCATATCTGGGCTATGTTCCACACAGTCGTGCTGTACAACCCTTTTTGATATATTACTGAAGTCATTTTGCTAGAATTTTGCTGAAGATATTTGTATCTATGTTTTTTCTTGTGATATCTTTGGTTTTAGTATCAAGGCAATATTGCCTTTATAAAATGAGTTTGGAAGTGTTCTTTTCTATTTTTGAGAGAGTTTGTGAAGGGTCAGCATTAGTTCTTTCAGTGTCTGGTAGAATTGACCAGGAAAGTCACATGGGCCTGGGCTTTTGTTTGTAGGATGTTTTTGACAACAAATTCAATCCTTTTATGTGCAAGGGAGTTTTACTTTTAATGAAATTCACACTGCCACAGACTTCAAAATGTCATATTGAGTATTTTGTAAATGAATGTGTCCTTGTTATAGTGATCTGTTATCTGTTTGATTTGGCATCCTTCCTGAATCCAGAGAATGCCCTTCACATGGATTTCGATTGCTCAATGGCCTTGGGAAAAATCCTGATAGTGAGAATATCAACACAGTGTCATAGGACTGACATATAATCAGATTCAAGCACGTCCTTACTAGGAGTGGAGTCAACATTTCAATGCAGATAGTGCGATGTTAACACCAACCTGCCATCTTGCTGCTCTCACAGACACTGTACTCAAGGCAGTCTGTAAAGATTCACAAGAACAACAAGCCTAGCACCAATAGCAGAACCACAAATTCGCAGAGACCAGAACTACTGAGGTAGTCACCAGCTGGTGGTACCATACCAGTTTCACTGGACAGCCCCACAGTACAAGTACAGTGGGGAGAGAGGGACGGGCTCAGATCTTTGCTGTAATTATCTCTAACTGAACAATTTAGCACACTGTGTAAACTGTCTAAGATTCAGTTTCCTGTTCAGTAATAATATATACTTTATAATAAAACAATGAAGACTACAATTATGCATAAAAAGGGCATGGTCGTGTTAGTGTTATTATTCAAAAAGGATGATCACAGAGTTGGGAAAAAATACCACATTCCATGTCAAGTGGATTTTCTCAAGAAAATTTGGTATAAATCTAGATCCATGCCTGAGACAGAGTCTGTAAGGGAAGTACAGCTGTGAGCTAGGTGATATTTGTGGAGCATAGCATTTTACGATGTTTTTTAAAAAAATATAACTTTCTAAAACAATTATTCAGGTTATCAATTTGATGAAATTCTCCAGCAGAATTATGTATGGAAAACCTTTGATTGGAGGGACACAGTAGCAGAAAGGTATAGAAAACATTTCTTTGGTTATCATAGGTGAAAAACTGGTAATACCTTTCATTACCTTTTCATATTTCATTCGGTATACATATCAGCCCACCTGGTAATTTCCAAAAATCTAGCATTAATGATCTAAATTTTCCACTTGAAAGGTATGCACAAAGTATTTCTATTTTAAATTAACTTCTTAATATTTTAAAAGTTCTAAATCAACTCAGCAAATGGTAAAAATGCTCCTCAAATACCTTATCCATGTTAAGTAAAGGGAACATCTCTTGGATTTTTTCAGGTCCAATAATATACTGTTCTGTAGCATGCCAGCCGGTGCGTGTCATTTGGTATTTAAATTCATCTACCCGTATGGGAGTTGTAGCGATTCTGATGCTACCTGGCTGATGGAATCCCACCACCTGTGATGATGATTCCAAAGAAAGCACACAGGTCAATTATTATTTGGCACTTAGACATAGATCTCCAGGATACACACAAAATGCAAGTGTATAACAGTGATTTACTGTGCAGTGAAAGAATTAACTACATAAAATATTTGTGTCTTCTGAAAAGACATTCATCAGCAACTATTTACTCAGTGCCTCCTCTGTACCTAGCACTATTCTGAGCCCCAGAGATGTCGGGGGGTAAATGGGAAAGACAAAGAACCAACCTTGATGAACTTGACCAGCTACAGCTGAAGACAGGCAAGAGCAATGAATGGCAAAAACACAGGGTGAATTTAGCGTGCAAGCTCAAATGATGAAGAGATAAAGTAAACATGCAAGCACTCATTTGATGTTTACTGAAGTCCTTCAGTTCGCCACACCTCAGTAAGGCCCTGGGTTACAGAGTAAAATAAGCTGTCCTTGCCTTCAATTTATCACGATCTGTCGGGGAAACCAACCAGGAATGCCACAATTACAATAGAGAGAGATTTGCACTGTAATTGTGGTATGCACAAATGTTCTTAGGACCAAGAGCTGTACCATTTGGCTCAGGAAGGATGGCTCACACAGAGGAAGCAACAGATAAATACATAAATAAATATGCATAAAGCACAGATAAAAACTGGCTTGGCTTGCAAAGCCCAGCACGTTCCAGGTCTATTGGGCATAGCTGCAGTACCTGTCAGTGGAGAGAATGAGGGACTGCGGTGGAGAGGCGGACAGGGTCAGAGTGGAGATCCGGCTTCTGAAGACACACTGAGGCCTGGCCTTCGTCAAACCGGTGAGGGTGGGGGTGGATGGGAAGGGAGATGGGGCTTCCCTTTGGGCATTGGGCATAGCTGCAGTACCTGTCAGTGGAGAGAATGAGGGACTGCGGTGGAGAGGCGGACAGGGTCAGAGTGGAGATCCGGCTTCTGAAGACACACTGAGGCCTGGCCTTCGTCAAACCGGTGAGGGTGGGGGTGGATGGGAAGGGAGATGGGGCTTCCCAGGAAGAAAGACAGCATGAGCACGAAAGCAGCCTTCAACCTTAGCCTCTGGAAACTCTCTGCTGCCCTTGTATTTTGAGGAGTACAAGGGAAAAAGAGAAGAGTAAGAGGGTTTTCCCCGAAGTTTCTAAAAGCTGTGTGACTGGCCCACACGCATCATTGTCAGACCTTGCTGTCCACTTGTGGGGAGGCTCTGATTTGTTTTTAATTTCTTGATTTAATCACTGGCTAAGATATTTTTTGAAGATATTTTTTATTCTTGCTTCATTTAAAAAACAAACCATTAATTACATGGATAATACACATCAAGACATTAAGTTAATTTTAAAATGAACAGTGAGGTTCTTATCTTAACCCTGTCCTCTTTCTCTGGGATGTTTGTGGTGTCACTGTGTATGGTGCTACATGACAATACCTCAGATCCTTCAGGATCCTTGCTCGGTTCTGAGGGACTGAGCTCCCAGACAAGTTCAAGAACAATGCATTTACCTGTCCAGTTTCTTCTTCCAGTTTCTCATAAAGTTTGATGCTATCATAGTGTATTTTCTTCAAGTTTATTCCAGGATGAAAATAAGTTGTTAGACCTGCCTGCAAAGTGGGGAGGAAGAGAAATTCTGAAAAAAAATCAACATTCCCAAAATGTTGATCGTTCATCTGTAATGAGCAATAATGTAATGCTGACAAGACACAAATGCACCAACAAATCTTAGGGATGAGAACACATCAGCACCAATGTGGATGTCCCAGAGCATAAGGCTTGGGACATGTTACATGACACAATTTCAACCATATAAGTGAAGTCGGAAGCTGGGCATAGTGGTGCACACCTGTAATCCCAGCACGCAGGAAGGTGAGGTAGGAGGATTACCATGTGTTCAAGGCTAGCATGGGGTACACAGCAAGACTCTGTCTCAAAAAAAAAAGTGAAGCTGGAACTAGACATCTGGCATTTACATGATTCACTTATACAGCTATTCATTTATATTTCACATCATCTCATACACATGATCTGAAATTGTTTTATATAATACTTTGAATAATTCTGTGCATTAAAATTTGTGTACATTAAACCATCAGTAGGCAGGTGTGGAATTTTCCCCTTAGGGTATCCCATCAATGTTCAAAAAGATTCCAAGTATTTTGGATATTGAAGCTTTGGGCTAGGAATGGTCAAATTGTATTATGAAGCACAATTCATAATATTATAGCTAAAACATGTGGTATTTACACACAGTGGAGTACTACTTTGCCATAAAACATAAAATTGAATCATTTGTAAGAAAATGAATACACCTTGAGACCATAACATCAAGTAAAATAAATGAGGCACACAACTCAAATATCACAAGGTTTCTTTTATGTAAGAAACCCAAAATTTAAATAAAAAACAAAATAAAAGACAGATAATAGGAAAAGGAGATAGGTTTTTTTGTAAAAGGAAAGGGGACCAAGACATAGGTGGGAGAAGGGAAAAGGACTGGGAAAAGCATTAAAATGTGTTATGTACATTGCCCCAACTCCCCAAGAGTAATGTAATCATTCTACAAATATGTATTAAAAAATAAAAATGTTCTAAAAGGAAGTGTGGGGGAAGGCATCCAGTGGTGAATCCAAGCCAACAAACCATGGGTGAACATGTCCCTTAAACAGAGGGACCGCAGATGAGCAGAGGATTCTGGATCAAATTCTGTGAGTGAAGCAACCCTCCTGTCCTTTTCCTTGAATTGCAAAATTCAAGAATTAGAAAATCTCTGCTAATTAGAGTCTGGTGAATAGGTGGAGAGACTTTGGTTAACCTTGTCTGATGAGCACATAGATAGTACCCTATAAATATGTGTTGGGTAAATACTGATTACTCTCTGGAAAAGATATTCAAATATTAGTTATGCTGAAACTTCTTTTATCAACTCTGGCACATCCAGACAAAGAATTCCAGGCAACTATATAGAGCAAGTTCTCTTAATTAAGTATCTGGGACCTCATTTTACAACTAATTTTATTTTGGAAAGCTCATCAGAACACAATCTGTTCAAAATAAAATCTATGTGAGAATATTTATGAGTCTTCTATGGTAGTGGTGGGCATTTGATTTTCTGAAACTCTAAAACATTAAAGTGCCAATCATTTTTTCTGAACCAGAGCCCCAGGGATTCTATCTAGTTCTTGTTCAAGTATGTGCACAGAATCACAGGTATTTTGGACAAAAATCCTAAGCTAGCTTATGGTCATCTTATGGCACAGGGCCACGTAATGGTGGAGACAGGTTCTGTTATAGTGAAATGTGAGTCAGTCTCTTTGGCTTTGTGGTCAGTCATTACCTTCTCCTTCCACATGTTTGACATTCAATGTATATTTGAATTTTCCTGGTTCAATTATAAGGATTCCCTGGCTTTCCAGTGTCTGCTAATGGCCCCGATTTTGTCTTCAATGTGTCTCTTGTCAGTTGAGAAAATGAATATGCATGAACACAGGCTTGAGGTTCTGATCGCCTGGCTTCCCTGCAGGTCGCCTGGGTGGTATAACCCAGTGAAGCTAGGCCATCAGAAAGCACTGTTGTCCAACTATACTGTCTACAGTGTATCATCCTCTTCTTTCCCACCCTGAAATTAGGAGCTAATGGTTTTTCCTCTGAAAGTCACATGGGTTCATCTTTGTAAAGCTTTTTACTCCAGACATTTAGCCCAATGTACTTTGTTGAGGGAACAAACTCCTTTAAAAATTCATGGCGAATGAGACGTTTCTCCCCCCGCCCCCCTCTCTTTAACATAGTATGGCTCTTTCTACTGGACAAGCCATGCCGCTCTTTCCTTGGCTGCTAGGACTGTGAGAAGTGAGATATGGTTACAATTTCTCAGGCTGTTCCCTCTCTTTTATATGCTGGGTTTGTGGTGTAATCCATGTTTACAATTTTTGGAGTGACTCATACCGATGCCCTCACTGTATTTAAATTATTAGAATATTCTTGCACAGAATCTATTGTTCATTGTGACACAACTAAATCCCAGACCACAGTGAGGGGCATGAAAACTAAGAACTAAGAGAAGATGCTAGGAGCTGCAGATGTCTACTAGGAAGGGGGTTTGGCTCTCGTTTGAAGAAAGAAAATGATCGTGATTAGTGGAGAAGATAAAGGGAGAAAGATGTGACAGACAGGTACTCACTGAGAATTGCAACCTTTTGAATAAGTTAAGATTGTATTAATCCTTATTGAAATAAATACATAAATATGGGCAAGAATGACAATCAACCATATGAAAGGACCAATGAAGTTAGAACTGGCAGTGAATGCTAAGTAGTGAGAAATAATGAATGCCAACAAGTGGTGCTCTCCCTAAATCTTTAATAACCCCTCCCTTCTTTCTGAAGCCCCAGCTGCCTCAGAAAGTCCAGTGACTGACCACTACCTGCCTCACATCCAGGGGCTCCAAATCTTTCCTCCATATACTTATATACAATGAAAATTAGCATAATACTAAAATACATATAGCCTTTTATTTACACACGATATGGTATGTAAATATGGACTTCTGTTCATAAACATCATAGGGGCTGGGGATTTAGTTCAGTGGCACCATGCCTGCCTTGCAAGGTCCTGAGTACCTTCCCTGGTAAATAAATAAATATCATAAAACAACTTGGAATTAGTGAAGTATTTTAAATAAATTTCATTTTATTTATTGTCTGGAGAAGCTTTGGAATATTAGGCTTATTAATCACACTTAGCAAGAGCTGTGTGATTAATGTATTCATTATCAAACTGTGGTGCTCTGGCTCTAGGTTTGCTGGGTTTAATGGCTGTGGCAGTCGAAGCACCCTCTCCTAGGCACAGGGCCTCAGGAGGGAAACATACTTCCTTCCCAGGCAACACCTGTACAAGGCTTCTGTTGACATTCGACTGTTGCATGTTCTCTTGACCATCAGGTCTTATTACAAACTAATTGCAAGGGGCTGCATTTTGTGTATTTTAAATAAACAGAGACAAATCTCACTGTGACCTTATCACAGTCAGCTAAGTTAGATGGAAATTAACAGGCAGTCAAACAGGGATGGCCATTGAGAGAGTCTGTCGGAAGATGAGAGCACACCAGAACTGTGGCTGAAGGTGCAACTATTGAAGGCCAGCCCTCTAGATAAAGATGCAATGGAGTGGAGGGGGTGAAGGGAGGGCAGGAGTATGGGGAAAAATACATTATGTAAAGGTACAAGATCCCAGTGATGAATGTAACTGTGCTATATACCTAAAAAGTACCAATAAACTCAATGAAAAAGAAAGATGCAATGGCCAAGCTTACATGTCTACCCCACGGATAACAATAACTTGAGATGGCACTGAGATTGGCGTCACCCGGTCCAGGAAGTCCAGATAGACATCAATCAACTCAGGTGGGTGAGCAGAGCATCTGGACCCATTCCTTCCCCAAAATTCCTTTATTTGTTCCATATGCTCTTGCTACATGACCTGCTTCCCTAGTGGACCAATATTAGCTAAGCAGCTATACTTGTAATCCTGTAGGTTGCTTATAATTTGACCCATGTTGTACCCACATTGTGACTTTGCTGTGAAAATTATCCCTGATAAAAGGCCTCAGTGGCAGCTCACTTGGAACCCCTCCTGTCTCTCAGGAACTATTGCTCAATAAACCTTTCCTACTCTTAACCTCCTGTCTTTGAAAATTCATTCTTCAGTTTTGGGGGACACAAACTCAAAACGTCTGACATGTAGCAGGTTTGGAGTTATACCTCTTCTCTATCAACCCCCTCATTCCAAAAAAATCTTAAATGGGTTTAAAATGTGTATCTCTTGCATAAGAGTTTTTTCTAGACCATATATATTATTTTGGCCAGAAAATTTAATAATAATATCAGAGTTTCCAAACACGCATTTTCAGTGTGCTGTCTACCAACAGAACTGTTACAAAGGCAGTTATTTCTCACTTATTGAAATCACCACTTTTACCTTGAAAGAACAGACTCTCCCTATTTTGTGCATGTGTTTGTGTGTGTGCGCGTGTGTGTGTGTGTGTGTGTGTGTGTGTGAGTGTGTGTGTGTGTGCGTGCACCCATGCATGCTAGAGATCAAATCCAGGGCCTTGCATAGGCTAGGCAAGCATTCTCTCTCTAGAAACATTTAAATATATATATAATATTTAAAATATTGTATAAGTAATATGTGATATATTAATTATATATGATGACCTTTAAGTTTCACAACTCAACTGGCAGAAGGTAACCAGCAGGCCCCACTTTGTACAACATTCTCAGTCTCACCCCTCTCCCTTTCACTACAAAGTGTACTATTTGAAGCTAATGTTATCTTCTCACACCTGGCATCTTCAGTTCTCAGACCTCCAATAACAACCCTTGCAACTCCATCCCAGAGCCAGCCCACATTCCTGGATTGCTGCTCAGCCCCCACCCTCCATCCCACAGGAAGTGGCCTTTATGATCAGGAATGTCACATGTTTAAAAAGCAGTCCTGTTAAAATATAGCAACCTCAGGGCTGAATGGTTCATGACTTCATTTAATGAAATGAGCCTTCCTCCCAAGGCATTTGATTTCTACACTTTTCAGACAAGAGAAGTTTTGAACATGGAAAACATCCCACATTTCAGTGAGACTGCCTGCACTTTTGTAGTCTACCCCATCAGCTGATGCCCCAACCTTTGTTGTTCTCTTGTCTGCTCCCAAACTTTGTGCTGAAATACACAGAAGATGGGATTTCTTCATGCTGCTCCTCAGAGGGAGGCCTCCTTACTTATAAGAATCCCAGAATCAGCTTCGTTGGACACCTCTCTTTTCCTTTCCTTTATTCCAGGGGACCAAATGACCTGGTGTTTGATGCCCAAATTCACCTTGTGTTGCCTACTGCACAAGTGTTGTTTTGTACCCATAGGGTAATCATTGTCTACAAACCAGAGGGAAGCCTTTTCCCATTCACTTTGGTATCTCTTTGCTTAAGGGAAAGTTATGTGTTAAAAGTACTGTTAACTTTTTTTTTTTTTGTACTGGGGATTGTGCTTGCCAAGCAGGCGGCAGAAACACTGAGCTAAATCCCTGGCCCAGTACTGTTAACTTTTCACAAGAAATCTTAAAAATGTTGCCTACTATTCTTAAAAGAATTTATATTTAAGTGTATGTTGCTTTTTATTCATGGAGCATCTGAGAAACAAAATCCCAGGGAATCCTGTAATCTATTCCAAAACATGCAGGCCGCATCAAATTAGTTTGCAAATGAGCAGAGAAGCCATTCAAAACTCAAGTGTATGTGAGTCCTTACAGTCTAGAGGTGGGTAGGGGGGAGAGCCCTCCCTCTCGGATTCTCGATGTGCCTTGATTTCCCTCTGCCTGAGTATGTATTCCTCCCTGGATAGCCCCACTGCTCCACCATCTTGCCCCACTCATGCTTCGCATCTCTGCTTGATGTCCCCTCTTGCAGGTAACAACCCCTCTTCTGCTCCCCATCATTCTGTGCTCCTCACCTGTATCCCCGTTCTTGGTGCTCTGGCTTGGTTGTGTGCTTCCTATCTTACCCCACAATGTGAGCTCCAGGAGGCAGGACTGGGCTTCGTTCCTGGCCATGTCCTCACCTCCTAGAACAGGTTGGCCTGACATGGCACGTGCTCCTCACAGGTCTTTGTTGTGTGGGTAACTGAAGCGCACTGAGGAAGAGGGACAGGAGGACGTAGGAGAAAGGCTGGGCTGCTTGACACGATAACATGAAGCCTGCAGATGGAATCTAGATGGGGTCAGGAAAAAGGCTAGGCGTGCTAGCAGCTTCTCAGTGGAGAAAGACAAGCACTCTGGAGGCATGGGTGGCCAGGCACCCTCCAGACTAAGGAATGAGGACCAGTTGAGAGAGGAGCCAGGTTTGATGTGAATTCCTTGAGTCTCTGACCATCTGACATCAGGAATATGGGACCTGGGGGTCCCTCAGACTCAGCCTGAAGCTAGCCCTTGCTGAGTCAGTCCCGCACCCCACACTTGGGGCAGGTGCTGGATATCGAAACCTCCCTGGTAGCAGGTCCACGCTAGCTTGCTGTTCTCAACAGAGGACAGCCAGTCCTGGAAAGGGTAACAAGCAAGGCTGATACGGCCCAGCTCTTCCTCCAAAAGCAAACTGCGCCAGTAATCCAATCTCCTCTTCCATTCTTAGCAGACTTCAGAGACAACTGGACAGCAAACAAGAGCAAGGTCAAGCCTGGGTCTTTAACTGAGCAGCTTCCAGTTTGCCTCATGGTGGATGGCACTAGAAAAATCCTATAGATCATGAGGTGTGCAAAATCGACATAGTCTGGGATGTTACTTAACACAGAAGCTGCAGCACACATGCCCAGTCCTGGCATTTAAGTCTTCACAAGGCCAGGCTGATGTATTGTGATGCAAAATTAAGTAAGTAAATGAGATAAAAGGACCACAAATCCCGGTGAGAGGAGGACAGATCAAGACCTAGGGCCTATATTCAGGATCACCCAGCCAGCATCCTTTGCTACAGGGGCCAGCAGTTACTAACTTTAGTAACGTTATATATGTTGGCTCCATCTTCCTCACAACCCTATCCAATGGATAGTTCTAATATTCTCATCTTATAGCCCAGGTGCCCATCAACAAATGAATGGGTTTTTTAAAATGTGGTTTATATACACACACAGATGATTCAGCCATAAAAAACCAATGTTGGGTGATTTTTCAGGAAAGTCAGTGGAACTGGAGGTGGTAATATTACATGAAATAAGCCAGACTCAGAAGTCAAAGTTCATGTTTCCTCTCCTATGAGGGATCTAGGGAGGAAAAAGCAAAAGCTATGAAAGTGGAAGGGAGACTATTAGAGAGAAAGGGGACAGGAGGAGGAAAGAGGGTGAGCAGGCTGACGGGAAGAAAAGATCAAGGTGTGTTACATGCATGTTTGAGTGTGCCACAGTGAAGCCAACTGGTCTGTGTAACTAATATGCACTAATTAGCAATATCCCTGCTTACAAATCAGAAAATGGAAACCAAAGTTGCTGGAAGTCACGTGGAAAGAAAATGGCCGTCCGGAAGCCTTGTGTTCAAGACAAAAATATCAAATAGGTACGGTACTGAGCGCTCCCCAGAAGTGCCCCTGTGAACTGCAGCTGCTAGTGGGGACTGCTCTGAAGAGCCCACAGCAAGGAGCTGTGACTAAGAAGGCACGGACTGCACTAGGGCATAGTTCAGACACAGGAAAGTGAGTGATTGCCTTACCGCATGCCAGGTAGACCCAGCCGTGAGCTCCGACTTCTCCAGCAGGACCACATCTCTCATGCCCGCTTTGGCCAAGTGATAAGCCAGACTCACACCGATACAGCCACCTCCAATTATCACCGTTTCTGCTCTGTCATTCCATTTTGTTTCTGAAGATAAAGGTGGGTTTTCTTCTCTGAAAAACAATATTTTTAGGAAATACAACTTTACTTGGCTATTATGGCAGCTAGAATTTTGGTCTGATTGATGTTTCTAGGTCTTAACACTTAGTGACCGCAATCTGCATGGCGCTCTTTAATCATTCAGGCATCCAAATTCAGACTAGGCAGCCTGGTTGGGAAGGAGAGGCAATATCCGAGCACCATTCCACGTCGTGACCCTGGTGCACTGTAGGTACTAAAATAGTTCAAGACATTCTCGGGTAGCTTCTTTGTTTGCAAAGAATCTAGAGAATAATTTTTCTCATTTAAAAACATGAATACATTTAATAATTCTTACGTTGAAACTCAACCCTCTATTAACCATACATGAGTCTTCATTCAAACACAGTTCTAGTAAAGATGGTGCTGTTGAGGGTAGGAGGATTTATTAATTACTGCACCAGTCAAACATCCCTGTCACTCCTTCTTTCTTCCCTCTTCCTGTCCACTCACCCAGTACTTCCCAAGCTTCCGCCACAAACAGGGCACCAAACCATGAGGCAGTGATGAGCCAAAACAGACACCACCACTACTCTCTGAAATTTACAACACAGCTGGGGAGAGGGGAGCAAATAAGCACCTGTGGAAATTCCAATGATGAAAGTGGCTGTGCAGGACGGATGCAGGGTCCCAAGAGTTGGGTGAGCAGGAGACCGCTAATTTGAGTGTTGAAATGAGGACAGGTTAAGCAGACAACATGAGGAAGAAAGATTATTCTGGGCTAGGGGACAGCTATGTGGCAGGCCAGGGACTAGAGAGCCACCGAGGCCAGAGTGTGGAGGTGGGGTCCCTCTAGAGGGGCTCCAAGGTGCCCCTTGGCTTGTCTTTTGGTCTATGGGTTCATTGCTGTGTGTTGAGCACCTTAAACATTTGGTGATCAGTAAGTACAACAGAGTACATTCATGAATATGTTTTACTTTATTTTTTTTTTTTTTTGTCCTCCAAGAATTGTGCTTGCAAGGTAGGTGCAGAGCCACTGAGCTAAATCCCCAGCGAAAATGTTTTTTGTTATCCAGTGCTTACCAATTTGTTACCCAATTATTTTCTTCTCTCTTAATTACTAACCCCTTTCTTACATTAATTTCTAATTAAGAGATTCACAATATGAATTATTAAGATTCTGGGAAGATTTCCCATACTATATTTTGGTGACACAGTCTGAAAATTGCAGTTTGTAGGATAAGTTACTTTTTTGCTTTGTTTTGTTTTGTTGAGGATTGAATTTAGGGCGTTACACTTGCTCTGCAACTAATCTACATTACCAATTCCTTTTAAATTTTTTATTTTGAGGCAGGGTCTCCTTAAGTGGTACAGGCTGGCCTCAAATGTGAGATTTTCCTGTCACAGCCTCTTGAGTAGCTGGGATTAGAGTTTACCTAGACTAGAGATTTTTACTTATTTTTTATTGATTTAACTGGTTTGTGGAATGACTTTTTATTTCAAACTTACAAAAAATTTGCAAAAATTGTAGAAAGAATTCTCAGAATGCTAGGAAGGGAAATGTTTCCTGTGATGTACTCTCAATTACTTCAATATATGTATAGTTTCAATTTTAGTATATGTGCTGCCAAAGCAAGCGCTTCAATATACATCTATCATATACATATATATAAATATAGCATATATATAAATATTTTAATGTATATTATATATGTGTACAATTTTCTGACTAAATTGCAGATATTTCTAAGTATTCCTGTACTTGTTTCCTACACTCATACACATATACAAACACCTTCTTTTACATAACTATATCACAGTAGTTTGTAAAAATTGGGCTATTTAACATTGATACTATATTATCTAACCTATAATCCATATTAAAACTTAGTATATTATCCCAATAATGTATTTATACTTCTTTTTCCAGTTGAGTATCAAATCCACAATCCTCTCTTTAGTCCTCTTAATTTAGGACCTCCTTTGTGTTTCGTGATTGACTTTTGGGGGAGTACTGGGGTCAAACTCAGGACACTGTGCTTGTGAGACAGGCGGCAGCACTACTAAGCTATATCCCCAGCCCATAACTATGACTTTTTTAAAGAATGATTGCAAGTTCTTCCAGAGAATGCACCTTCTTCTGAGTTTGGTGTTTCCTTGTGATGCGGTTTAGGTCATGCATCTTTGGCAAGAACGTCACTAAGCGACGTTAGGCCTCCCTGGTACATGTGATTAGGAGGCACATGATACTGGTGTGTCTCAGCCTTGCTGTAGTTTATGTCTGGTAACTTGCTTAAGGTGGTGGCTGTCAGGTTTATTTGGTAAAGTAACTATGTTCTGTTTCATGATCATGAGTAAGAATGTATGGTGTTACCTTGAAACCATGGAAGATGTCCTATCTCTTATCAGACACTAAGTGGTTTTAGCACCTATTGATCATGACTTACCTCCACCACTCCCACTGTATTTAGGGTTGTCATCTTACTGCACAGCACTACTTTCCTTCAGTCTGTTTTGTGTATCAGCATGAGTTTGTGGATATTTATGGTAGTCAGTGAGTTATAACCAATTACTGTCCAGCATTTATTTTAATGCCAAATTGTCCCAGAGTTGGTCAAAACAAAAATTCATCTAAGTTGATCCACCAGTGTTTTTGAAATGACCTCATGATTCATGAACACCTCTTTATTTTCTGGTGCTATAATATGTCCCACTAGCTTTTGTTTAGCCTATTTTAAAATTACTTTCACCATGTGTAAGAAAAAAATAATGCACACGGGCTACTTTGCATAGAAATCCATTTTTAAGGGGCCAGGGATGTAGCAGGTGCCAAACCTGCCTGGCAAGAACAAGGTCCTGAGTTTGATCCCTAGTACCACGCACACATACACACAAAAATCCATTTTCAAATGTCCCAAGGATATCTTGTACTTTATTTGAAACCATTACAGAAATGACAACAGTAATTTTAAAAGTGCTTTTTTGTGTGTTCAGAAGAAAAAGATATGATTTATTTTAGGACAGTAGCCAGGTAAAACAAAAAGAAAAAAGAATTTAAGTCCAGAAAATCTGGATTCAAGCACCCAGTTCAACTGAATAGTTGTTTTAGGGGAATTTAGAGATAGGGTCTCAACATTTCCTGTTCTGAAAAATGGGACTATCAGTTTGCAATATGTGGTAAAGCAATATCAAAGGTATAATATTTCTTCCATCAAGAACATATAATGGGTGCCAGACTAGGTAACTTTTAAAATTATGTGACTAGCTGTCTGAAATTCCTTCTGAAAGTAGTTGGGAATGGTTATAAATATACACAGAATCCAATAAAGCCATGCCAAAAAAACCACACACACACACACACACACACACACACACACACACAAAGCCACGTCACCTATCTCCTATATTAGAAATGGCATTTTTTGTTGTTAATGTCATATCTTTTTCTATTAGTGCAATTGGTTATACAGATTAATGAGTTTCATTTTAGCAGATTCATGCAAGAACTTAACTAACATACTTTGATCATTCTCACACTCCATCACTCTCCTTGCTCCAGCCTCCTCTCTAGTTTCATATTTTTGGGGTTTTAATGTGTATAATGTATTTTGATCAAATCCATCCTCCCTGTTACCTACCCTTGCACTCTCCTTTCCCTTATTCAGAAATGGGAACTTTTATATTGTTTTTGTGTTTGACCAAGTGCCTTCCAATATTTGAGATTGGGTCTATAAAGGACATGCAATAGAAATAAAATCATTTGAATTTTGACTTGTTGAACACAGAACTATACATTGCTAAATGAAAAGAGTAGTCCTGAATATAACCTCTAATCAGTTTTTGTTTGTTTGTTTGTTAGTTGGTTGGTACTGGGGATCAAACTCAGGACCTTGTACTTTCCAGGTAGGCATGGCACCAGCCAGTAAGTTACATCCCTGGCTCATACATCTAATCAGTTTTAAACAAATCAGCTCACATTGGTTAACTTTCTCTGTGCTTTTGTTGAAGATAAAGTATCATTATGATGATGATTATTATTATAGGTATTTTTGTGATGTTTTACAGTCCACAAAGCACTTTCACATGTATTCTCGTTAAAATTTGCTACAATCCTGTGAGTTAGGCAGAGCAAATCTTAGAATCCCCACTTTCTTAATGTGCAACTCAGAAGTATAAGGTCACATCCCATGTAACTGAGAGTGTAGGGTCCAGTCTCTTGTATTCCTAGCACAAAGGACTAGCCTAGAACAAAGAATGGATGGATGGATGGATGGATGGATGGATGGATGGATGGATGTCAAAAACAAGTCATTTGATTTCCAAAATTTTAGGTTTTAGATGTAGAATAAAAATTGAGAGCCTGTGGAGGTGGTGCACACTTGCAATCCCAGCACTGTGGGAGGCTGAAGTAGAGAATGGCAAGTTTAAGCCCAGTTTGAGCAATTTAGAGACTTCATGATGCTCTGTCTCACAATTTTTTAAAAAACTGAAAAAAAATTAAAGGAGGCTGAGGATGTAACTTATTGTGAAGGTCTTGGCTTCAATCCCTACCTAATAGGGCTAAGTAACTATGGAGTCAACTCCACTGGTGAACAAAAAAGTCCTACCTTAAGTAACGGTCCGTTAACACAAGGAAGCAAACCGATGCACAACACTGCTCTATTTAAATACAGACCTTTAAAACAAAGAAATGCTGTTTTCTCCTATCAGACTGAGCAAAGACAGTTGCTACTATAGGAAAGAACACAGGCAAAGGCACACGCAGGTGGGGAATGGTATCTTCCGGTGACTCTGTTACCTTTGGATCTTTCAAACCAATCTCATCTTTAGAAATTGTTTCTAATGGTAGCCTGCAATGTGTGCCCAAAGATACATGCATAAGAATTTCACATGCACTTTCCCTGCAGTCACTAACTGAAGGCTTAACGTTAAGGAGAGCTTAATCATACATAGTATTGACTGCAGCATAGAAAACTATGCAGCCTCTAAGAACAAGGCAGATCAACCAGGCTCTGATAATGGACCCTCTCCAAGACATCGGATCCCTAAAAGCATGGCGTGTGTAGCTGAAGACCTTGCGTCCCCTGTTTGCCTTGTTAGGCAGGCAGGACACAGAGGACACCAAGCCCAGGCGAGGGTACTGGGGCGAAAGCCGAAAGGCACCCGCCCACCTTGTGTGCTACACTCCACGCCTCTCCTCCAGGAGCAGCCCAGCCCGACCCGACTACCCGCGGCGCTGGCTGCATTCACTCACCCTGGCCAGGCGCCGGGGGAGCCCGGAGTCTGAGAGGGACGCTGAGACAGGGGGCGACCTGAGGACACGACCGGACCCCGGGACAGGGCAAGGCCCCTCAGCGGGCTAG
>NW_022900913.1:61251730-61304710 GCF_012274545.1 Fukomys damarensis
AAGTGCCCGGGGTGGCGGGGTGACCGAGGTGGCCGGGACTGCAGGGTGGATCCTCCCCCAGGCGGGGCGGGATTTGCGCCCAGCGCTCCGGAGATGCCTGCAGAGCCCGAGATGGCACCTACTGGAGGTCCCCGGCCCAAGAGGGTAAGTCCCTTCCTCCCTCTCTTCCTGCCTCCCTTCCTCCTGGCCACTGGGCTCGGAGCAGCTGGAGTTCAAGTCCTGCCTAGGTCCCGAGCCTAGCCCTGAGGCCTGGATGTGTGCTCTAAGCCTCAGTTTCCACATAGCCGGTTGATTCGTCTTTCCGGGTGCTTCCTCGGCATGGCCCTGGACAGAGTACACCAAGCACCTGCACAATTATCCCCGCCTTACAGGTGAGGAAACTGAGTCTCAGAGAGCCAGGCTACAGTCCGTGGATGCCGGCCTCGTGCACAGCAGAGGTGGACCCTGAAGTCTGGGTTGGGGCGCAGGCACCCACAGCCCCAGCTCCGGAACTTGGTGCAGGCGGCAGCCAGGCCTGCTTGGTGGGGTGGGCATGCAGGTCCCTCTGTCTTCTGACCACCAGGGTCCGGGCTGTTGGTCCCTACTCAAGTCTGATTGCCGGCACCAGCTTTATTTCTCCAACAGTGGGTGTGTGGGGCGGAGAGAAGACTAAACCGAACCATCTCGGGCCTAACTTGTGGGGGCGGCAGCTTCAGGACTCCTCAGAGCCACCACCAGAGCCCTGTAATTCGGATGGGCCCGTTTGTTTATTAATATTAAAATGTTGAGAGAAGCCATCCCTTCACACTGAACTTGGTAATAGGAATTTAATATTTTTAAACATTTTACAACGTTTACAATATTTTATATGTTTTACTGTATATTCAATAATCTAATAATGTGCAATAAAGTCTTCAAATTTTTAGTTTTTATTCCTTAATAAGTATAATTAACTATGGAATATATTTACCACCTCCAGCAAATTCCTTTATATAATGACTAATTCAAAAGTAATGTGTGCTCTGTAAGTTTGTTTAAAATTGCAGTTTTTAAGAAAAATGTAGAGAAGCAACAAAAAGCCAAGCAACTTCCTAACTAGCATATACTAAGTTGAGTAGTTGTTTTTTTTCCAAGAATCAGAAGTCCAAGGGTTACATTTATTACTTTAATCTGCACTTAACTGAAGAAATGTATTACCATCCATGACAGCTTTGTAATAGGCTCTTATTTTCCTTTTCATTTTTTTTGACTCTTCAGAAATTTAAATACTTAAGTTTGTACATGATCCTGTGTTCTGCTATCCTTTTTGCTGTAAAATGTAAATATTTTAAGAAGTATTTTGATTCTAAAGATGATAAAAGAATTTCTCATCTGAAAAAAAAAAGATGCCCTACAATAGGGGACGCTAAAGAAATTAAGGTCTGTCACTTGATAAATTAGGCAGCTGATCAAACAAGTATGAGAACAAGCCAAGTGCTTCAGTCCTGTCCTCAGGAAGGAGACCCATGTCAGAGGGATGAAAAATGTGAAAGTGGTGGTGTACACACAGCAAGGGAGGCTGTCACAGAGGCACACGACACAAGGTGTGAAATGTGGATTTCAAAAACATGTCTGGGGCTATATTCTTCTGATTATAAAAGTGAAGGAAATGAAGTTAATAAAACGAAAAAGAAGCAAAGGACATTGCACAGATTTCTCTCAATTTCCTCTGATGCTGTATTCATTTTTATAGTTCTTTTTTTATTTTATTGAGGTTATTGGTACATTTTAAGTATACAGTACACTTACATTCATCATTGGGATCTTTTACCCTTACATGACATGTCTTGGTTCTCATTTTTTTCCCCATACCCCTGCCCTCTCTTCACCCCCTCCACCCTCCCCTATTTACAAAGATTTTGTTTCAATTTTTTCTTGTCCCTTATTTCCTTTTTTAAAAGATTTTTTTTCAACACCCTGTCCTTGGGCAGGTCCTTGGGAATCTCTGCTCTTGCATCACCACTATGCCTTGCTAAGAGGCACCTGGGGTTAAGGTGTTATTGGGGAGGAAATAATCACCCTCTCTCTTTATCTGACAGGTACATTTTAAGAATTCATTTAATTACCACAGAGAACTCCACAAACAGTTCTTTAATCCAAAAGCACAGTCCTGTAGCTATTCCAGGCAGTTGTCAGGGTATTTTAGACAGATTGACTCTTCAGGCCACCTCCTGCTACAAGGGGAACTTGTCCTCCTTTAAACATGAATAGATTGCCCTGAAGCCAGATCTCAAATCCAGAGCTCTTAAGTGTTGCTATCTAAAGAAAAAGGAGGCATAAATGCACTATCCAACCCACAACAGGCTCACCCCACATGAAGAAAAGGATGGAAACGAATCTCAGTGCTCTGCAAAACAATTTACAGTGTTCTTTATGTCACATGCTTCTGTCTTTAGCTTGTATTGGTGTACTAATTTACTGAGGTGGTAAGTATAGCAGGAAGGAGCAGTGAAAAGGTGCTTTGAATACAAATCCTAATGATTTAATCATTTATTATCAGCTGCAGTAAAATGGCATGGGGGGCGTTGAGACAGGGTCTCACTATGTAGTTGAGACTGACCTGGAACTCCCTATGTAGCCCAGGCTGGTCTTGAACTCACAGCGATCCTCCTGCCTCAGTCTCCCGAGTGCTGGGATTACAGGCGTGTGCTACCACACCCGGCATAAAATGGCAATTTTAAAGTGTTTGACAAACATGGACATCCATGTGGTAAATGAAATGTCTCACATTTATTCAGTGTCATGAAGTCATAATATGTACATCAATTTTCTTAAAACCCTAGCTAATTTTCTGTTTAGGTGTGACTTCTTTTTTTTTTTCTTCAGGACCAAAATTTTAGCATATGTGACTTATCTGACATTATCAAAACAGCCTTGTCTCTCTGCTAAGCTGTTGGTATAAGGGTCTTTTCTTGTGAGGTGCCTGAAGTTATGGTAGGGATAGAGACAAATAAGGTGTGTCCCCTTTCCCCTGTCTTTCCTACAGTGAAAGTGAGGAAGCAGGCAAGTAATCAGATGCTACAGGACAGGTAGATTCGGGGCCAGAATGGGTTGGAGACCATTCCAATAATCCAGTGGTGGGTGAATATGAGAAATTCATGAGAGACATTTGTGCAACCCTGTGACAGATTGGACATGGGAGATGGCAGGCTAACCTATAATCCAGAAGAATGTTTGTCCCTCTGGAATTGTTTGTGGACAATATTAATTTTGATTCTTAGTTAACACAAATGAGAGGTTTATGTTTCCCATCCAGCTGGAGGTCCAGAGAGGGGCCACCTGAAGCAACTCAGGAAAGTTTTTGAGAAGTTAGACTCCTGTTAGCTCCACCAGCCCTATGTGATGGGAAAACAACTCCTGACCTGGGAGGTGTCAGATATGCTGAACTTGTGTTCTCTCAACAGCACCAAGCAATGGAATTGTGAACCAAAGGAGAAAGTTAGTTAGAAGAGTTTTATTAGAAATAAGGAGAAGATGGGCTGGGGATTTAGTTCAGTGGTGCTACACCTGCCTTGCAAGCGTAAGGTCCTGAGTTTTATCCCTGATACCAGAAAGAAAAAAGAAAAGAAATACGGAGAAGAATAGCTCTTGGATTTGCAGGAGAGGTCCTGAGTTGGTGGCCACTGAGGCCTTTGTCAGTGGTAATTTGTGTAATAAAGTCACAACACAGATACAAAGTGGGTCAAAGCACAATTGACCTATAGGAGTCCAAGGATAGTTGCTTAGCTAATGTTGACCCAGTAGGAAATCTAGTTATGTAGGCAAGCATCATTCACATTAGCTTATCTATAACTTCTAACCTAGAAAGGACAAAGGAGCTCCTGGACAGGGAGAGGAGGATGGATCCGGATGTGCTAGTCACCCACCTATACTCTCTGTGCCCACCTATACTTTTTGGATGGGGGTACTAATCACACACAGTGTGATCTCAAGCTACTCTTTATCTCTAGGGGTGCTTGCATGTGACTTTCTCCAGGGCCCATCCCTCTCTGTTTATTAATATCCAGCTAATTTAACTGTCTATAATATTAGCATGTGGCTTCCAGTGGCCACAAGATTCCTGCTATATCCGCAAGCATTATACTGACTTCATTACTGAACAGTTTCTCTGATGTGAAAAACTGAAAGTGTAAGTAAGATCCAAATTGTATAACTGATCATGTGAAATAGAAAGAAAAGGGCTAACAGTGTAGGGGAGTGGGAAGGGTAGGGGAAAGGAAATAAGGAAAAGAAAAAATATGAGAAAAAGAAAAAATGAAGACAAAGTCTTTGTAAATAGGGGAGGGGGGAAGGAGTGAAGGGAGGGCAGGGACAAGGGGAAAAAAATGAGAACCAAGACCTGTCATGTAAAGGTACAAGAACCCAATGATGAATGTAACTGTACTGTATACCTAAAATGTACCAATACACTCAAAGAAAAAAAATAAATTTTAAAAAAGAAAGGAACAAAAAGAAAGAAGGAAAGGAGTAGGCACTGTCTCAGGAGAGCAGTACTTCTGCACAGATCCTCCGCCATCTTCCCCCTATGTCTCCTTGGCCAGTGGTGTGTCACAAAGGCCACTCCCAGCAGCAGGGAGCCTGGGAAATGCTTTTAAAGTGAGTATATCATCTTCCCACACAAACACACTAGCCAAAGAAGAGGGAGAAGACGTATTAGTTAGACAAATAGCAGTGTCCTCATAAACATATTGAAAAACCGAAATAATTTCCAGGACATCGGAACTTTCACTATAATTTGACCCAGAGTAAATGAAAAACAAACAGGCCCTTTGGGTGATTGCACAAATAGGTGCCTGGATTGACCAAGTAGGATAAAATGCTCACTCTCTGAAACACTTAGACACAGCTTTAGCAGAACTGTGTTTCCAAGAAAACAATGCCACATTTCATACAATTAGAAAATGAGTTTTTTAAAAAAATAAGGTATGAGGAGAGCTTGAGTGATTTTTCTTTCTCTTTTTCAGGGTATTTTGGAGCGTCTGGACCAAGGGGAGGTAGTGATTGGGGACGGCAGCTTTCTCATCACTCTGGAGAAGAGAGGCTATGTGAAGGCAGGGCTCTGGACTCCGGAAGCCGTAGTAGAACATCCAGATGCAGGTCAGTGGCCTCATCATCCTAGAGTGTTTGTCTGACACTATGCTTAAATCTAGATGGGAGAAAATTAAGAAGAAACAGTGAGCCCTTCTAAGGGAAGTTTATGTGCAAAATTGCCAAGATGTGGAGACAGGATGTGAGCTAGAACATATAAAATAAATTATCTGGGCCTGGGATTTAGCTCAGTGGTTCCACCACCTGCCTCACAAGTGCGAGGTCCCAAGTTCCATCCCCAGTACAAAAGAAAGAAGAGGAGAAAAGAAATTCTCTTCCCCTCCACACATATGCATTGCATCTTCTTATATAAGCAGTGCTAAAATATACATTTTAATACTTAAAGAGACTCAAGAGTTTCTTTCAAATAGTAAAAAGTGTCATTGCTCCTATTCATCTTGCCAACTGATGTGCATACTTGTAACAGCCTTTGTAGTAAGAATGATTAATGGCAGCCATCAACCTGAGAGCACTGACAGCCAGGTTCTGGGTTGAGAAGGCAAAGGAATAATTAGTTTCACATCATGCTTCTGGCTGGGAGCAGGGGGAGCATTGATGGAAGAAACTGACAAGATTGATTGGTAACATCAAATTGGAACCTTAACTCTATTCTTTTTGTGCATTTGTGCTCTTAAAGTGGGAAAATAAAGCCAAGAATATGGAGAAACCACATACAAGCTAACAATGTACCCTTGAATGGCACTGATTTGATGCATACATGTGTGTACCAGGCAAACCGAGGTCCTGTCTTAATTCTCCACTGACCAGCTGCATGACCTTACCCAAGTTCCTGGACCTTGCCAAGGACTCACTGTTCCGTGTGTCATGTGGCACAGGATGTGGCCACCTGTGAGGACCAAGGAGTGAGCTCACAGGCTGCCCAGGGTACCTGAAGTACAGCTGCCATTCACACTATTTCTCCAGACAGCCAGAGTTCTGCAAGTGGCAGGACCAAGGCCCAACTCTGGTACTTTGCAGGAAGTTTTCAAAAAGAAAGAGATGACTTTTGAGAGGCCCAAGATTATGTTTAGATGGCTTTTTTCCCCCCTGCCTGGTACTAGAGTTTGAACTTTACACTGAGCAACAACCCCAGCCCTCCACCCCCTTTAAAATTACTACAACGTCCAAGGCTAGAACTTGCCATTCTCCTGCCTCAGCCTCCCTCCATGCTTGCTTGCTGTGGATGGGCCTGCTGTGGGTGCCATACTCATGCTCTCCATGAGCTCCTCCTCTTTCCGCTGAGGACTACCAACACCCTTCACCGATCGGGTGTGCAGTAAACTTCTGCAGAGCAAGAGATCAGGGAGCAACGGGCCAACCAGGCCTTAATCTCTGCACAGTGACACAAGACCTTGGGCCTCAGGCAAATGGTGGGGCTCCTCCAGACAGCATATTCTGTCCTTGAATTCTTTGGACTTCACCTGTGACTATTTGTCAGTACTGGGATTGCAACTGGGTCTGATTAAAAGTGATGGGATGAGGGAGCTGCTGTGGCTGCTCAGAGTGATAGCGCCTGGCATTTTTATTTTATTATTATTATTTTTTAATTTCTATTTTCAAAACCCCAACCTTTTTGTAGTTCGTCAGCTTCACATGGAATTCTTGAGGGCGGGGTCAAATGTCATGCAGACGTTCACCTTTTCTGCCAGTGAGGACAGCATGGACAGCAAGGTGAGCTGTACCTGGGCTGGGAGGAGAGGGCAGCCCGGGACACACCTGATGTGCTACTGCACTATCATATAAAATCCACGCACAGTGTGGCTAACTCATAACACAACATAAAGGAGCTTTGCCTACTCTTCAGGTAGAGGAGAGGACGGGACCAGGCACAACCAGCCATCAGAAGGGCAGGGCTGTCCTGGGCTGCTTTCGGAGAAAGAACACTTTGTAGATGCTCCTTTTGCCTTTTCATTTCACACCATCTCTTTCTGCCTTGCCTGTCTGAAGACAGACAGGACACAGCTCTGGCCTAGGAATGAGAAAATTTAGGTTTGATACCCAACTCTGCTACCTGTTGTCTGGGTGACTGCATAGGACAGTTCCATGCATTATGCAGTGAACTCTCGCTGCAGATCGCACATGACAGCAGCCCTGTGTTCATAGACCCATGGAGAAGAATGGATGAGGTAAACCATGCGGAAGTACCTAAAATATCCTGCAAAGTGCAGAGTGTTAATTGTTGAAAATGTTAATGTTCATTTGTTTGTTTAATGAACAAACATCTAATGGGTACCAGTAAATGTTATATTTATAGTTACCATCTGTGGTCCATTCTCTATGCTCAGTACAAGGCATAGACCCTGTTCCAAAGAGGGCTATGCTCAAGCATGGAGGCAAACAGTTATTCAGACCTGGCATGGTAAGTACACTATAATGGAAATATAATGCCACACCTATATTGTAGGTTTTATCCAATTAATCTGGCCTTCTTATATTGCAGTTTACATGAGTAACTTTGCCCCCTTTGTTATCTATTATATTTCAAGTTAAGAATGTCAGGCTTACTGTCTCAACTTGTGCTTTCTCAAATCAGTGGGAAGAGGTAAATTCTGCTGCTTGTGACCTTGCCAAAGAAGTGGCTGGCAAAGGTGATGCTTTGGTAGCAGGGGGAATCTGCCAGTCATCGATGTACAAATACCACAAGGATGAAGCTAGAATTAAAAAACTTTTCCGACTACAGCTGGAGGTTTTTGCCAGGAAAAACGTGGACTTCCTGATTGCAGAGGTAAATGCCGAAGACCCCTGTAGTCAGGTTCCAGTCCCTACCTGCCCAGTGTGTGATGCAGGCCTGAGAAAAAAAATACACTAAGAGGCAGAACTAGGAGAGAAAGTGGGGTGCCAGGACGACCAATCCCGGTGCAACTGACAAAGACCCTGGAATTGACTTTTATTGACAATCAAATGGGGTAAAGGTGATGTGTGGTTTTTGTGGAAATTAATGTAAACGAGGCTCCTAAATACAAGACAAAACATTCTCAAATTAGGAACAGAATAGACAAAATATATGATTATAATTAGAACGCTGTCCTTCTAGTCTGGAGGTTTTAGTCCTGGGAATGGAATTTGGATGCGAGTTACTCTGAACTCTGCACATAGGCTTCAGCCAGACTCACTTCTACAAACAAGCCACTTGTAGGCCTAACTCTTTACAGCCTTCTTTGGCCATAGTCAATATTACCATCCTCTGCAGGTAAGCCCAATATTGGAGGAACAGGATACAGCCTATTTTGACGAGTCTGACTGCACAGCCTTCAACTTTTATTAGATTATTGGCTGGACTCATGTGCTTGTATCCTGCTCATGTGCATGGTCAGAGGCACACGTCGGTGTATCGCAGGCCAGCCAACACTCTCCTACTTGTAGCCTGGGTTCTCTGTCAGGCCAAAGGACAGACTCAGGAAGGCCTGACGTAGCCTTGATTCTCTAAGGTCTGGGTGGTTGTAGTGGCTGACTCCAGGGCCCTAACAAGAGGAAGTGGACAGGAGCTCAAGCAGCATCTTCCCCTGAGGGTGAGGCCACTCTAGAAGGTGCTGGAGAGATGGGCTGGACCCAGTGAGGAAGGTGTGGGCAGTACTTGACTGCTTTAAAACTCCTTGAATTTGGTACTCAACATATTTTGATATGAAAATTTTGTTCCAGATTCACCTTGTAAGCTCAAACTTGTGGGTGTCGATTGCCTTGTGTCTCACCACCTTTCCTGCCAAAATGGCTTGTTTGGTACTTGGTCGCTTTCAGTACTTTTGTTGCACCTCCCAGAACTAAGTAATGGTGAGCACCAAGGTACCACTGTATTTGGCTGTTCTGGCTCATCCAGGTCCCACCAGTAAGACTAGATGCTGGGTAGTATCCTTCTCTTCCTCAGTTCATACCTCTGCTTTTCCTCTAGCTGGAACACGTGACTGATATTTGAGGAAAGGATTGGTAAATATTGATCATTGATTGCCCAGGAAGGCTTAGAATATTCTCTTCCCTCTACCTCCAAAGCCAAAGCTCTCACTCCTCATTTGCCAACGCAGCCACTGCTGCCTGGCTCAACCCCTTGCTCCCATCTTCACCCTGAACCAGAAGAGAGTGGCCTGGCTGGTATTTCCCCTCTTATCCCCACTCACTCCAGGGCAGACCCAGCCTCATCAGCCTCCCCAAGGCCCAGGGCCACTGGCCCAGCTGACCCACTGGAGGTGTGGTTCACAGAGACCACCCAGTCTGCTACTCCCCATTTTCTCCAGATTGGGGGACACAGCTTCGCTGATTGAGGAACCTCTTTTGTGATTCTCCCTGTCATTCCTCACCCACTGCTTCTGCCAAATTTGTTTCTAAATTAAGAAGGAAGAAACAGATTGCTGCCAGCTTTTCTCCACTTTCCTCGAAGTCAACTTCTGGACTGGGATACTACAGAAAGTTCCTCAGAACACTCTGTAGCCCATATGAGCTCATTAGGCCACTGCTGGCGAGGCCCACTCCACTGTGCACTCAGTCTTCTCCTTCTCACCTTACGGAGCACTTAGGAATAGCTAGCTAGAAGCGAATGTATGTGAAAGTGCTTTCAAACATAACGCGTGACCACCTACTCATTGGTTTTTCTGATTACCATAGTTACATAAAACAGGAACCCAAGGTTTATAAACTACATTTTCAGTCCTTCAAAATTATGATTTCAAATACACAAATATTTTAAAAATCTATGTGATTTTTACTAATAGTCATCATTTCACTAAATGATGATCCCCGAATGAAAATCTGTATATATTTGCAGAAGGAATTAAAGTTTTACTCAGGAAGTATCTTTTCATCAGAGTGCTAGAAACACATTCCTTAGCAGGTTTCATCACCTGTACAGAGTCGTTTTTATGATTGCTTTGCAACATGTGTGCTCTACCATTCTACTTTATACTGGGACCGGTAGAAAAAATAACATCTCTCAGTATTTTGAGCATGTGGAAGAAGCTGTGTGGGCTGTGGAAGTCTTAAAAGAACTGGGCAAGCCGGTGGCAGTGACCATGTGCATCGGCCCTGAGGGAGACATGCATGGGGTGACACCTGGAGGGTGTGCTGTGCAGCTGGCGAAGGCAGGTAGGTAACTTGCATGCCATAGGGGCCTCTCAGTGACTGTTTATTAACCGTAGTGATGTTTGCTTAATACTGTGAGATCAGTAAGAAAATAGAAAGTTAAAGAATTAACTGGAATCAGTTGCTTTATCTATAAATCTTGGGGTAGCTAATGTCTCACATAGCTTCTAACTTTTACAAAGAGAATAAACAGAGAGACGATGAAATGTAAAAGGTCTGTCTTCCTGCGCAGGGGCTGACATCATTGGTGTGAACTGCAGATTTGGGCCCAGAACCAGTTTGCAGACGCTGTGCTTCATGAAGCAGGGCCTGGGGGCTGTCGGGCTGAGCCCCCACCTGATGGTGCAGCCCCTGGGCTTCCACACGCCTGACTGTGGCAAAGGGGGCTTCGTGGACCTCCCGGAATATCCCTTTGGTGAGCTCCAGCACAGACAGAGGGCTCTGTGCTTCTCATTGTGACAAAATGCAAATGGCTATAATAAATTATGGTAGTTTTATAACACAACACTGCATAAGACAAAAGCATTTAGTGTTAACCAAACATGAGTTATCTGGATGCATAACTAAAGTTGATAGTTCTTTAATTGGAAAGAATGCATTTAAAGATGGGGACAGTAATAGAAATGCCGTAACTATTATATCACAGGACTGGAGCCCAGAGTCGCAACCAGATGGGATATTCAGAAATACGCCAGAGAGGCCTACAACCTGGGGGTCCGATACATTGGTGGGTGCTGTGGGTTTGAGCCCTACCACATCAGGGCGATTGCGGAGGAGCTGGCCCCAGAAAGGGGATTTTTGCCACCCGCTTCTGAAAAGCACGGGAGCTGGGGAAGTGCTCTCAATATGCATACCAAACCCTGGATTAGAGCAAGGTAGGAATTTTTAAACCAACATTTTTATTACTTTTATTTAAATCTCATTACCATGTGTATGGTAATGAAAATTCATAAAGTATGGAAGTGGATAAAATGAAAATATGTCACCCCCTCCTGACACCAATCCCTTTCCCATTTTATTTTCATTTTATTTAGTTTCTTTAGGCTGCTACCACAAAATGCCACAAACTGGGTGCCTTATAAAAAACAGAAATTTATTTCTCACACTTCTGAAGGCTAGAAGTCCAAGACAAGGTGCTGGGGGATGCGGTATTTGGGCCATTTTCTCATAATAGTGACTTCTTGCTGGGTTCTCTTACAGTGGAAGGAGCAAGGCAAGCTCTCCGGAGTCCCTTCCATGAAGGGAATTAATTCTGTTCATAAGGGCTCTACCTTGTGATTTAATGACCTCCCAAAGACTCCACCTCCTCATATAACCACATTGGTTTCAAAATATGAACTGGGGTCAGGGTGGGGGACACACAGACATTCAGATTGCAACACAAATGTAGCCTATTGGAAGCCTTGTACCTCTACACCTTGTCTTCAATTTTAAGTATTAATTGCTGATAATCCTTTATAAAAGCCAAGGAATTTAAAATCACATGCTCTTCCCTCTCTCCTCTTTTTCTCCTTTTCCCAAATGTAATTCGTTAAATGTTTATTTCTTCTCTTTGTTATCTTTTTAAGTTAAAACATATATATTTAGGTCTTCCAAACTTCATTTATAGCTCAATTCTAAAAACATAAAGCTCAAGGAATAACATTTGCAATGTTATTATAATTTTCCTACTAAATAGCAGCACTCACGAAATAGAAGTCTGAAGTGAAATTTAGGTTTGTCTCCCTCTCTCCCTTTAAATCTGCTCCATGGATGAGTTTCTTCTCTTGTACCTGTCTGAAAACACTGGCTTTCCGGGGACTTCCCCAAGTATTCTGAGGCAACAGAAAGCCCTATAATCATTTCACTCAGCAGACACAGCCTCGATTCCATGTAAAATCAGAGCTCAGAATGGGTTTTCAAACTTTGCCCTTCTTTTGTTCTGCAGAAGCGCACACCCCCACCCAGCCCCGCCCCAGGCAGGAAGCCAGAAAGGGCCAGGCAGATCTCCAGGACAGGGGATACAGAGCCTTCCAGGGAAAACGTGGGCCTATTTTCTCTTACCACATGCCTTGTTCTGTGAATGCTACTTCCTCTCCAGACTCTGGCATTTCCAGAAGGCCACTCCAAATATGCCTTATTTTGGGGTTCAGGTGTCCTTCCTGCTGATTCTCTTGGGCCACATTTTATTTATTCTTTTATTTTACTAGAGAGGGATTGAACCCAGGGCCTTCACACTGAGCTATGTCCCCCAGTCCTTTTTTAATTATTATTTTGAGACAGAGTCTCGCTAAGTTACCCGGGCTGAGCTTGAACATGATTGCAGTCCTACCTCCACCTCCCAGGGTGCTGGGTCAAGCTGTGCCCTGCCACACCCAGCGGCAGGCCTGATTTTGGCGAGGTCCAGACTGGTCTCTCCCCCTTGGCAGGCATCTGTCCTTCCTTCAAGTTTACTGAGAGTGTGGTCTGATCCCAATCGGACAGCATCCTCTTTGGTAGTAAGCAAAGTAGGAGGGCCACTGTTCTCTTGCCTACATGTTAGGTCCGTCTCTGGTTCTCAGATACCTATCTTGAAACTTGTCAATTTTACAGCTCCCTTTGACACCTATTATCTAACATAGCTTGGTACTTCCTATAGCACTTCCTGTCTAATACCTGTTTCTTGAGTGATTTTCTAAATATCCACTGCAGAACAAAGGAGTGTGCCTAAAACAACGGAAGAAGAAAAATAATCCTGTTTTACAAAACTTACACCACGTTCAGGAAGATGTTCCAAGCATTCAGGTCAAATGAATTCTCTTCTCTTATACTTCATCTGATGTACGAATCTGTGCTGTATTTCAATTTGCTGCATACTGGGACTGACTTGGGACTTGTAAAACATTTGGTTTCCTAGGAATTTCTAATTAACTGCCTTTTTCATTGTTGAAAGAAAAATTATAGGCCTTCACCTTTCCAAAGCTCTTCCATTTCCTAAATTATACTTTTTGTTATAGTCGATCATTTTATCATCAAAGAAGTGGTTCTTGAAGCCCCCTGAATTACTGTTTTATCATGGCTCACTGTGTATCTGATGCATATTCTCTCTATCTATATCTTTCTATATCTCTATCTATCTATCTATCTATCTATAAATATATATATAAAATCTGTCAATACAGTGCCATCTCTTGTCCATTTTCAAGAGATCAGATACAAACTCTGCTATCTCCTATTTGCTGCTATTTTAACTTTTTTATTCATTTCAATGAGACGTGAAACCATCTTCATTTTTGAACTGGAATGACTCTCCTAACATAAATTGGTTTAGTTTTTAAAAGTAGGCAAGAAATCACTCAGCCAAACCTTTCTTCTGGAAGATATGAAATGTTTTTTCTTTAAATCATACATTTTTTTTTTGTACTGGGGATCAAACTCAGGACCTTGGGCTTGCGGGGCAGGCGGTGAAACCACTGAGCTAAATCCCTGGCCCTTTAAATCATATTTTTAAATGTAAACAAAATTAGAAGATGAGGAAAGCATACTTTGACAATGAGTAAAATAGCTGAATCAAGTGAAAATTGGCTTATTCCAATTATCATCTCCCAGGAATCTTTCAAATTAAAACATTATTCTGGGCATGGTAGTTCACACCTGTAATCCCAGCACTCTGAGGCATGAGGATCAAAAATTCAAGTCCAGCCTGGGCAATTTAGTTACTTTGCAAGTTTCTTAAAATAAAATATAAAAGGGAGGGGCCAGAAGATGTAGTTCAGTGTGAAGGCCTTTGGTCAACCCCTAGAACTGCAAAGAAGAAAAACAAGCAAAAACACATTCTCTGTAGAATAAAACATGACATCCTGAACTCCCAATCCTTCCACTGTTTGCAGAAATTTATGATTTCATAGAAACCGTATAAACTGCAGTTTTCTGACATTTTATCATCCAAAGATATCGATCTCTTCATTGTTTCATAAGTCTATAAAAACATCACACTCCTTTCAAAAAAACAAAAAATAAAAACAAAAAACAAATGCTAACAGAGGAATTTGTATGTTGAAGAATTATACTTTGTCCCATTACATTAAAAACTTAATTTACTTCTCATTGTGTTAAAATACTGACTATATTTAGGACTCTGCTAGAAATTTCAGAATGAATGTATTTCCTAAAAATATGTAACACTAAAATCACTGTCTTTTGGAAAGGGGATGTGAAATCGAATGATTGTTAAGATACAAATGTGAGTGAGGCATTAGTGAATATGTCAGTAGTATCTGCAGGTTTTCCACTTAGCCTTGTCACCCACCAAATACAGATGTGCGAGAATATACACATACATTTACACATGCAACACACACATACATATAGACCTCAAACTGTATGTGTATGCACATGGATATATGTATATTTACATTTATGACTCAACTCGTATGTAGGGATCTTTTAGTTAATTACTGATATTTTTTAAACACAGGGCTAGAAGGGAATATTGGGAGAATCTGCTGCCAGCTTCAGGCAGACCTTTCTGTCCTTCACTATCAAAGCCAGATGTCTAAGGAGCAGCAAAAGAAAATACTGAAATAACAGAACTTCACGGTGCCAAAGCCCTGTGTGGAACTGGTCTCACCATCTTCAGCCTGCCCATCATCCTAGCCCTGAGTGGCCAGGGGATGCACCCTTGGCTCCTGTTCGGCTTGTGTCCAGTAGACAGCAGCACAGGACATAGCAGGAGAGGCAGAGGACTGAGCCCCTTGTCCCCGAGTACTCATGGTCACCAGTACTTTGCTGTGTTCTTCTGAAGATCATCAAGAACAGCCAGGCTTGACATTTTAAAATAACCAGAAGCCCCAGAGGGCTGGGAATTTATCTCAGTGGTGCTGCCGCCTGCGTCATAAGCACAAGAACCGGAGTTTGGTCCCATACCAAAAATAAAATAAAATAAAATAAGAAGCCCAGAAAGCAAGCATGGCAATAACTCAAGTGCCTGAGCTAGGTGCTTGGGAAGAGAGGCAACACTCAAAGGAAAGCAGCCACTGCCTTCTTCACTGATTTGTGTAAGGGCTTCAAGGCAGCCCTGAAAGAAAGGGTATAAAAAACTTTTTGAACAACCACAGCATTATTGACATCAGGGTATAACCTTCCAGAGTGAGTACTTTCACAGATGATTTTTACTTTAAGGTACTGTTAGTTCCTTATCTTTAAATTGTGTCTTGATAATCACAAATAACTAGATTTTAAATCATCTAAGTACAAGGACCCTGTCCTGTGCTTCTTCTGTTTCTCCTTATTTGGCATTATGTTAGACATAATCACAGACACTCAGTGAAACACATATGTTGATTATGTAAAATAAATAAAAATAGATAAAGTTTTAGAAGATCTTTTGAAAAAGTCAAGAGTTCAAATCCATTTGGTCTGATATTTTCTTGCCTTGGGTTTGTGTTAATTACCATGAACCCATTTCTCTTTTGTTAACAACAATGGGTCAGCTTGTGATAATAAAATTTAAAATAATTTACCTTTTGTAGTGCTTGAATATTTAAACTTTGTGGATGTTCCTAGGAATAATCCTAATAAGGATTTGTTACTTATTGTCACAGGCCTTGTCCCGTGGGTGAGACGGTGAGATACCGTGGACAGGGGGAGGTCTAGTGAGGCTCACCAGCTCTCCCAGGTCACACTGTGGCTACGTGTGGGATAGGGCCTTGAGTCCACATGGTCTGGTTCAGGAATCTGTGTTCTCGATCATTACGCTTCTCCACCTTTGTTATGCAGACAGCTGTTGATTTTATCAGAGTCGATCCAAATATTTTTGTTGCAGAGTTTAAAGTTTGTATTTTATTTTTAAGTGACATACAATAATTATACAAAGTTGTATAATTATACAACTGTTCTTAGACAACTGTATACATTATACACTGTATAACAGGGTAATTAGCATTTCCATCTCCTTATACACTTATTGTTTTGTGCTTGGAAGCTTCAAATTTGTCTTTTCTAGCTATGCATAAGCTGCATAATAAATTAGCTGGACGTGATGGCACAAACCTGAAATCCTAGCAACACAGGAGGCTGAGGTAGGAGGATTGCCACAAGTTCAAGGCCAGCCTGGGCTACATAGCAAGACCCTGTCTCAAAAAAGCAAATGAGAGAGAGAGAGAGAGAGAGAGAGAGAGAGAGAGAGAGAATATAAATTGTTGAGTTTAACATTTTTATCAGCTTTTCTTACTATGAATCAATCATTCTTATGTGCTTGTTTTTGTGATACTGACAGCTAGAATTCATTTAAATTTTAATGGTTTACCCATGATATACAACCACATTTGATGGAAATTAAAGAGTGAATCAAAGTCTTTGCAGAGAGAGAGGGAGGGTGGGGTTGAAGGTAGGGCAGGGGAGTGGGAAAAAATAAGAACCAAGATTGATTATGTAAAAGTACAAGTTTCCAACAATGTCATTACACTGTATATATTAAATGTACCAATACAATTAAATTTTTAAAAAGAAGTTGAAAATTAAAAAAAACAAACAAACAAACAAACAGTAAGCTGGGCATGGTGGCAAACGCCTGTAATCCCAGCACTCCGGAGGCTCAGGCAGGAGGATCGCTGTGAGTTCGAGACCAGCCTGGGCTACATAGTGAGTTCCAGGTCAGTCTCAACTACATAGTGAGAACCTGTCTCAAAAAACCAAAAAAAAAAAAAAAAATTAAAGAAAGAGTGAATCATTTGCCATCATTTCAAGGCCTTCAGGATCCTTGCAAATGACTGAGCCAAACCACTGATGAGGAGCCAGCATATCTTTGCCAGCAGCTCCAACCAGGACCACCCAGTCTCTCTTTGGCCCTTCTCAAGATCTCTTACTTCTTTTAAAAATAATTCTCATTATTGCATAGTTATCCCATAGGTTAACCAGAAATCTATTCTGCAGAGTCTATGAAAGTTCTGAGAGGCATCTAGTTGCTTACAAGAAGACTGGACTTACGGGTCATCAGTATTTGCTAGAAGAAGAATACAGGACTAGAAAGATTGGATGGTTACAATAGAGAACTTTGGGCTTCATGACCTATTATAAGTGATTTTTCAAATGTTCACATGACGATGTATAATGAAAAAACTTTGTATCTACGGTTCCAGTATTGATGTAGTAGGAATTGTTGCTGATTTAAAGGAGACAGGATATAGAGTAAAGACATAGTCTATTAGGGTACGGAGTTGGGTATGGGTGGCTTAGGAGAATCCTGACTTCATAGAACACTGTGTTCTTCATAAAGGCCTTTATCCCAGGTTTAAGGACTAGGGAGGGGAAATTTATAAGATCTCTTCTGTTCAATCACATGTTTGAATTTCTTCACTGGCCCAAGGAGACAAAATGAAATTCATTTGTTTTTGGAACCACAATTTCAGAGTCAAAGTCAAAGTTTTGAAAAGCCAACAAGTTGATGATTCATTTTCTACCAAGTGTTGCAGAGTTTTAGAAGGCAGTTGGATTGTGTACCATAGAGAAAATTGTTCTGGTAACCAGTATGTGTTGGAGGAAGGCCACTATCCTGTCCCTCTGTGATGGAATGCCTGACTGGAGCAAAGTTCAAGTCTCTTCACTTTCTTTATAGATGTTGAATTTTATGAGCTACTAATCTTTTTCTTTTCTTTGTTGGTGGGAGTGCAGACTGGTGCAACCACTATGGAAATCAATATGGAGATACCTCAAAGAACTAGGTTTAGAGATTCCATTTGACCCAGCCATCCCTCTGCTGGGTATCTTTCCAAAAGAATTAAAAGAATCATATCACAGTGATATGTGTGCACTTATGTTTATAGTGGCACAGTTTGTAATAGCGAAAACTTGGAAACAGCCCATTTGCCCATCAGTTGGAGACTGGATAAAGAAGATGTGGTTTTTCTATAAAATGGAATACTACTCAGCCATAAAGAATGATAAATTAGATTCATTCATAGGAAAATAGATACATATTGAGGATATACTCCTCAGGGAAATAAATGAGTCACACATGTATAAATACTGAATAGTTTCTCTGGTGTGAAAAACTATAATGGTACATAAGATCCTAATGATATAAATGACCGTGTGAAATAGAAAGAAAAGGGATAAATGTGTAGGGGAAATGGGAAGGGTAGGGGAAACGGAAAAAGGGAAAAGAAAAAAATGGGAAAATGAAAAAATGGAAATAAAGTATTTGTAACTAGGGAAGGGAGGAGAGGGTGAAGGGAGGGCAGGGGTAAGGGGAAAAAATGAGAACCAAGAAACTGTCATGTAAAGGCACAAGATCCCAATGATGAATGTAACTGTACTGTATACCTAAGATGTACCAATAAACTCAATGAGAAGACAAAAAATTGAATTTAATGCAGGAATAATCTCCAGTCTTTGGGATCCAACACACAAATACTCTCTGCTCTGGTTATGGATGGCATCTGGGTTACTTGTGAATGTGGCGACAGAGCAAAGAGGTGACACGAGCTGGGGTCTGTCCTCTGTTCTGAGTCCTCTCTTCTGGTCTGCAGCAGCACAAACGGAGACATGCATCCAGTTTCATACCATACTGGCTAGAAGTGATGAAACAGATACAAACAAATGATGGATGGCAGGTGTTAAGGAAGTGCTTTTAAATCCAGATCCATTGGCCTATAAAAAAGAAAATCAGAGGGAGGGAGAAAGGTGGAGAGAGGAAAGTGGATTTTTTAAAAAATTAAGACATGGTGTGAATATGTATCAACTCCCCTTGCTGAATGTAATCATTATTTACTATAAACATGTACTGATAAAGACTTCTAAAAATGAAATTAAAAAATGAAAATCAGTTGAGGCTTAACAAAGAGCATTGCATTTAGACTTCTAGAAAGAGGAAAGGAATTAGCCAGCCTTTCAGATTGACAGTTATAACCTATGTGAAAACATAATTAAAGCATATTCTTCAGAATGTGATGGTCACAGGAGTGACATGGGTTGAAAAATGTGAATGAGCTCAATAATAAGGAAAAAATGAACTTGAAAAGAAATGCAGACCATGAGTAACAAGACAAGATGAAGCATATCATAAAGACTGGCCTCAGTGGTGATGATACCCATGAAGCTCACTTGATGAGGTACTGTGCAACCATGGAAAACTGTAGCAAGGAGAAGATTTAGCAACCTAACTGCAGTGCTGCTTTGCTTGAATGACTCATAGTTGGGACACTGTTGATTGGTAGGACAAAAGTCACTCAAGGTTGTTAAACATGCAGGAGCAATATGTGCAGGGGCCTCCAATATGATGTTGATGAGAGTAAAGTTGATAAAACTTTTAAGATATAAACAGATAGACCATAAAGTTTTTTGTTCTGCTTTAGTGTTGATACTAGAGATTGAACCCAGGACCCTGCATATAGAAAACATACACTCAGCCGGGCATGGTGGCGCACGCCTGTAATCCCAGCACTTGGGAGGCTGAGGCAGGAGGATCACGGCGAGTTCAGTATCAGCCTGGTCTACATAGTGAATTCCAGGTCAGTCTGAACTACATAGTGAGACCCTGTCTCAAAACAAAACAAAACAGAAAACACACACTCTACCACTCAGCTAAGCCCCAGCCCCAAAATAAAACTGAAAGACTCCATAATTTATATGATTGGATTAAACATCAAATATAATAAAAACATACTAGGGAGTCCCTTGCTGCTTTTGCTACCATGTAGGTGTCATGAACTGTTTCTCCTCTGCCACACTTATCTGCCATATGCCTTTGTTCCTTGGAGCCAGCAGATTATGGACTGAAACTTCTACAAAATAATTAGCCCGGTTCAGTAAAATTTTGCATGAAAATTCACTTTTACAACTGGAGGAGGAGGTTGAAAGTGACTCATCAGGTGACTCGGCTACCAATGATGACTTGGATCATGTAAGCCAAAGAAGTTAGCAACATATGACAGATAGGAAAGTATAGGAAGAAGACCTTGATTAAGGTGAGGAAGAAAACAGTAATGTAAATAAATATTTGACTAGTCAAAATGCTACAAAATGGTCATGTATACCTGAACAATCCAGTGCTATAACTAGGTCAAAAAATGCTATAGGTTCTTACCAGAAGTGAGACCTGTTGGACAGAATGCCAACACTGCAATTCAATGTTGGAAATCGTAGCAGACAATATGCTGCAAGATGTTTTGAAATACACTAATAGTGAATTACAAAAGAGTCTATATGTATCAGTAGCAATACTCAAAAATATATTTATCATGATACCTCACTATCTGAACTAAAAGCAGTTACTAATAAGTAATTGTCAGATTCTAAAGGATTTATGCAGAAGTGACAGATGTGACATTGAGATTTTTAAAACAATAATGACACTCAAGGACCAGGGATTTGTCTCAGTAGTTTCGCTGCCTGCCTCGCAAGCTAAAGGTCTGGAGTTCAATCCCTGGTACCAAAATAATAATAATAATAATGATAATGACACTCAACAGGTTTGGTTTCCTTCAGAATTGCCTACATTTTGATGACAAAGAGACCCACCACTAAAGCAAAAAATCAGAGCTGCTATTCACTTATTTGTTGAAAGCTTTGTTTTGAACTGTCAAGCAATTTATACACCCTCTGAATACTTGACAATCAACTAATTAACTTGCATCTTTTCATGGTTGTTGACACTTTAGGAAAACTATGCCAAGTAAACCTTCCAAATATGGAATAAAAATATATGTCCTGGTAGATGTGAAGACATTTTACATCTTGAATTTAGAAATTTATCCTGGACTTCAGCCACCAGGTCTTTCTTCATGCAGTAATAAACTATATGACTTTGGTAACAGATTTGTTGGAACTATTTCAAAGAGTAATGAAAATGTCACATTTTACAGTTGATTCACTGGTTACCCATTGATGTTACATTTGCTAAAAGAACAGCAGTTGAGCAGTGCAGGAACTATTTTCAAAAACAAAGATGAGATTCCTGAAAAATTGTTGCAAGTTTATAACAGACGTATAGTACAATCTTTGGATTTCAGAAAGACATGACAGTGACCTACTAGATGGTGAAGAAAAACAAAGTAGAATTGATACTGTCAACATTATACCACAATGATAAGACAGGCCTGGTTGGGTGGGGCATGCCTGAAATCCCAGCCCTTGGGAGGCTGAGGCAGAGGATCCTGTGAATTCAAGTTCAGCCTGTGTGTTCAAGGCTAGCCTGGACTACATAGTGAGAAACCCTCTTTCCAAACAAACAAACATTGAGAGTGAATCCTTAACAGAAATGAAGCAAGAAATGAAGCCAGAAATGGTCACATTTTACAACAAAACTAAAGGTGGAGTAGATATTGTTGATGAGTTTTGCAGTGATTATGTCATTCAAGACACAAAACATTGGCCAATGGTTGTTTTTTACTCAATCCTAAACATGTCAGGCATCCATAATTTTATATTTTACAAGGAAAATAACAAACACAAAATACCACAGAGAAATTCTCTTAGAGGGTTGGGACTAGAATTGATAAATGATCAATTACCACAGAGGAAAAACCATATGTATCTGCCCAAAGAACTTGTCAAAAGAATTCTGGAGCAGACCAGTGAACAGACAGGTGAAATATCACAAGAACCTCCTAAGCAAACAGGAAGGCCAGTGAGATGTCAAGTACGTCCTACCAAAGAAGACAGGAAGACAAAACACATGTGCTATCAGTGTAAGAGATATTTGTGTGTATGAAACATGCTGTGCTCAAGTGTGAAAACTGCCGTAGATGTGATAATTGAAGCAAAGATTATTTCTGCGGTAGAGTTTTGTTTCTATTTTCATTGTAGTTCACATAGGAATTTATGGCTGCTGTTATTTTTTAGATCTTGTAAGCACATAAACAGTTGATGTTGAAAATGTTGATGTATATTCTACACACTCATTACACATTAAAATTTAATATTAAAAAATACACTAGGGAAAAGTATTTCAACTTCAATTTGTAATCATGCCCCAAAATAAAGCCTAGAAAGTACCTATACTATCACCTCTCTTATTTCTCTTGTTCTGATCATACTAAACAACATATTTATATAATTTAAAATATTGGAAAAGATAAAATTATTATTTGGTGCAGATAAAATATCTATACAGTAAGAAATCTTGAGAAGATCATCTGAAAGGTTATTATAGGCAAGAGCATTCAGTAATATGATGATCAAAGATTTATATACAAAAATCATTGCTTCAAAAAAACAAAAAACAAAACAAGACAAAAGGGCTGGGGATTTAGCTCAGTGGTTCTGCTGCCTGCCTTGCAAGCACAAGGTCCCAAGTTCGATCCCTGGTACTAAAATAAAACAAAACAAAGAAAAACAAAACTCATTGCTTTTCTATATTCACTTGACAACTGAAAGTATAATGGGAAAAGATCTATTTCAGATTTTTTGCAAACTTATTAAATATCTAGGAATAAAATTAACCAGAATGTATAAGACTTATTGAAGGAAGTTTGAGGATGTTACTATAGGATGTAGAATAAGATGAGTAAATATATGCACATGCTCATAGAAAGACATAATATTTTAAGATTTGATTGCTTTAAACTGATTAATAAAATATAATATATCTTTAAGGAAAAGAACCATTAGGATTGACAAACAAACTCTCAAATTCACAAGAGGGGAATCCCTGTAGGGATATAGAAAAGTTAGAAAAAGGGGGACACTAAGAAATGTACGGCCCTGCCAGATAATCACTGTATGTAACAGAGTAATTAAAACCACTAGTTACTATAATTTAAAATATCAATGGAACAGAGTAATATAAATACAGTGTGCATAAAGTTAATAAACAATGAAGGAATATCTCAGGTCAAGGGGAGGAGCTAGATGATTTAACAATGATGGATAACTGGTCAACTACATAGGGAGGCTGATCTCTCAAAATAAGTCCAATGTTGATCGAAGTTGTGATCTTAAAGCCATAAAAGAAAAAATTAATGAAGTATGCCATATAAAAATATGAATGTACACACACACAATGCAAATGAAGGTGAAGTCAATTGGGAAAATGGGTAGTAGGGGTGAATAACCATCCTTCCGACAAGGGAATCTTGAGCCAGTCCTCTCCCCACCCACGCAGAAAGGATGAGCAGGAAGAACAAAATTCAGAGCCCTTGTACCTCATTTTCTTGGACTTGCAGGTTTATGAGAGGGAGACACCAAACTGGGGACTACACGAAGCCCTGAGATCTTCGCCCTGCTCAGTGGTCACTGTGCCAGACATGGGAATGATGCTGTGAATCAGATGCCCCAGGAAGCGTGGTGCCCCTGGTGGGGCTTATGTGGGAGCCAGATTGTGGCATCTGCACTAATATAGCATGTAGGCAGCTTTGGAGGGGCCATGCATGGTCTCCAATTTTGGAACCTGCCCACCCAATTTGACTCTTCTCTTCCCAGGTAGCAGCAGGTCCTATCTCTCCTTGAGCAAGTTCCAGGGATGAGCACTTAGTTCCTATGACTCCATGGGTGCTGCCTCCTCCCTGCCTCCCTCAGTGCTTCCAACCATTTAAGTGTTTCTGCAAACCCCTGTGATTATTGTTATAACGGACGTTACACCAAATGCAATGAAGTTCTTTTTCCCTCAGATGTACCCTTGTTTGGGGTGGGGGAAATATTTGCTTTATATCTTTCTAGTACCAGGAAAAAGAAGAAAGAAGGAGGAGGAGGAGGACGAGGAGGAGGAGGATGGAGAAGAAGAAGAGAAAATGTATTGATGAAAGCAAACTAATTTCCCGCCATAAATATTTGTGCATGTTTGCTAAACAAAGGGAGATTTTCCTTAATCTAGGCAATAGGTCCCCTTGATTTATTAAATATAGAAAAAGCAACACATTCAAAATTAGGTACGTACACACCAAGCAGATGAGATGATTTTTTTTTTTTGGTACCAGGGATCAAACTCGGGTCCTTGAGCCTGCAAGGCAGGCAACAGAACCACTGAGCTAAATCCCCAATCCCCATCATCCTATCACTGATGAAGACCAAAAGATCAATAATACTTTGTGTTGATGCAGATGCAACAGAAAAGACATTTAGTGCATATACTCTGTAAAAAATATACATTGATACAAACTACTGGGAAAGCATCTTGACGATGTCTATCAAAATTTAAAATTCACACACTTTGGGATGAGCAATTTCATTTCTAGGCATGTATTCTATGATTATTTTCATGTATGTGCAGAGGTACATCCTGAAAACCACCTAAATATCCATCAGTGGCATATTAGTTGATTATCGAAAATCTACAGAGTGTTAAAGCATGAGCTCATTAAAAAGTACATGATAAATCGACATGTTGGGAAGCGGAAGGACCTCCTAGATGTGATGTTAAGTGACTCCCAGGGAGTATGGAGTAGTTCTCTTCGGCAGGAGACCGGTCAATATAGGAAAAGGATTTTCTTTCCTCTGATACCCTTTTGTAGTGTCTAGATTTGTTTATATGGATAAGCATCATTTTTCCATGAGATAAATAAATTTGTTTCACAATTTATGTTAAGATTCCTGATTAAAGGGGTAAAAATTAGATATGAGTTTCCTGTTGTAATACAGAAGAAGAAACATGTATAACCAATCCACTGTGCTTGAGTGGAATCTAATCAAGCCTTTGAAATTCACTTCTAATGGAAAGGAAATACAAGGTATCTTAGTAAGTCTTCTCCTGCTATAACTGAATACCACAAACTGGGGTAATATATAAAGAATAAAGTTTTATTTTTCTCCCAGTTCTGGAGGATGAGAAGTCCAGGGGCATTATGCTGGTGTCTGGTGAGGGCCTTTCTTGCTATACCTAACACAAGTGAGGGCATCACATGGCAGGATAGAGCCACCAAGCCATCACACAGCCCTACTATTATGACTTCCTCTAATTCTAATTACATCTCAAAGCCCATCTCCAATACCATCACAATGGATTTAGGGGATTAAGTTTCAGCATGAGTATTGGAGGGGACATTCACAGCATAGTATAAAGATATAAAAGCTAGATAAATACTGCCGCAAGTATCAGTTAAGCGAATCCTATTAGCTGGCCTGCCTTTCCACAGTCAGTATCCTGGAACTGTTCATCTATGAACAGCCAGTTATACATATCCATGGGTTTTGTACCCATGCATTCAACCAATCTCACATTGAAAATACTCAGGAAAAAAATTGTGTCTCTACTGAAAATATACAGACTTATTTTCTATCATTATTCCCTAAACAATACTGTATTATACTTGTTTACATAGTATATATGTTGTATTATGTATTATAAGTAATCCAGTTAACATGTATGGAAGGATATGTGTAGGTGATTTGCAAATACTGTGCCATTTCAAGAAGGGAGTTGAGCCTTTGCGGATTTTGATGTCTTCAAGTGCCAGGATCAGACCCCTGCATAACAAACTCATGGGATTTGTGGCCCTGGATTGGATCCTACTTTGGAAAGTGTAGCTATAAAGTACTGTGGGGAAAATTGGGGAAGTCTATACATGAACTAGGTAATAAGGAATTAGAATCAAATTTAAGTATGTAGGATCATGTTCTTAAATTTGGAGGAAAATTTTTAAATTGCATGTTAAATGTTAAATTACTTATAATTTACTTTAAATATTTTGGCATATATAAATGATAATTTGTTTAAAAGGTAAGATTTCTACAGGTTTTTATTTGGTAGGAAGTAATTAAGAGGGAGATAATTATCTGGAAAGAAAAGAAAGAAGGAAGGGAGGAGGAAAAAAAAAAATAAACAGTGAAACTACAAAAAACTGGCTTGGACTAGCTCTGTCCAGCTCCGAGTAAATGTTTGCTGTCCTAGAGAGTTATCAGGAATAGCAGATGGCCCTGTGGCAAACCCTGCTGCAAGTGGAATCAGCAGTGCAGACAGCCAACAGCTGCCTTGGAAACTGCTTGCAAGGGATGAAGAGTTCAGGGAAAGCCAGCGGCCAAGGTCAGCTGGAAAAACAACTCCTACTTTGTAGTGTTAACAGCCATGATTTGACACCTTATGTAAAATTTTAAGCAAAGTGAAGCAACCCATTTTGGCTGTACAGTCAGCTGCCTTGAAGATGGACACATATTTTGTGTAACCAAAAATGAAAACACTGAGAAGATTTTTAAAAGAGTGCAATTCTGTCTGACCTCAGGGTTGTGTTACTAAAGGTCACTGCACTATGCCAGTTGCTTTTCATTGATAGCCTCTGTTATTTGCTTGGTTCAATGAAAAGGGTAGAGGGGTATGTGCTGTACAACAGATCATCATTAGAGGGAAATGGGGCAGAGGAGAATGGCAGGAGCAGTGGGCATCAGGAATAGCAGGCTGTGCCAGCAGATTGGCTCAGGCGACCATCCAGAAAGAATGCTGCAGACTGAGGGAGCATTCAGCAGAGTGGGACCAGTCAGGATCCGGGATGGTAAACAATGGGGAAAAGTACACCTTCAGATGGACCACTGTCGCTTAAAATGTGGGAACAATTTTTAAGTCTAAATAAAGTGAAGCTAATGTAACCATTCTGACTGGTTTTGTTTTGCTTTTGCATTACTAGAGATTGAACTCGAGGCCTCACACAACCAGTGAGACACACATCTCCAGCCCTTTCTAACTTTGTGACAGGATCTTTCTAAGTGGCCTTGACTTTGCAATCCTCGTGCATCAGCCTCCTGAGTAGCTGGATTACAGGTGTGTACCACTGCCACCACACCTGACCTAATTCTAACCATTCATCGAAAAGATGAGTATGGACACTCTTCCCGCCCACTTCCAATAACAGCAAACTCTGAGCTGGAAATTAGAAAACACTGATCTCCTACTCATGGAACCCTTTTCCATGCTGACAAAGCCTTTCATTTTGCCGTGTGTTCTGATTTGAGGGCAAATAAATAATCATATTACACTCCTCTCTAAAACTGCTTCTTTCTTTTACCTACTTGCCCATTTATTCATTCTTTTCAACAAATATTTAAGAGTGTTAGGAGACAGGCACAGTTCCAAGTTCTGGGGCTATTTACTACCCTGAACTATTTACTACTATGACTGACTCAATTTCCCCAGTGAAATTCCTGTATCCCAAGAAAGCTCTCTGTCTTGGGCCCACATTGGTCATTCCAGACCCTAAACGTCAGTGAGATTGTTGTACCAAGGGTGAGCTTCACTGCTCCTCTGGAATGAGCAGCTAACCAGGGTCATAAACTCAGCACCGATAAAGAATTAGAGGGATGGAGTTTAAGGAAAAAAAGAGATTTTATTTGTAAGGAAGAAAAAAAACAGAAGATTGAAAGCCCGCTAGAAAGGGGACAGAGGATTCCAGAAAGATAGCTACACGAGAGCCCTTTGTTCCTGACTTGTCATAACCTGATTGACTTTCTGGGCTGTTGTGGGATTAAACCAGGTACCTTTGCCTACGTGTATGTTGCTTATAGTGAGCTTTATGTGACTTCTTTCTTCCTGTTTGTCTTTGCCAGGGTCTTATCTTCAGGACAAGCAGTTGGTTGGGGATGTGTGAATATCTACTGTAGTATTATAATGACCCTACATATATTGCATAGATGTGAATGTATATTTTTGTACACTAAAGAAAACCTTCCCCAAAGTTAGGCAGCCCCCTCCGTCCTCTGTCTGTGCTGCATTCTGTTGGTGGTAGGGAAGGATGGCTATCTTGGCATCTTCGCTTTGTGCACTTGGCTCTCTAGGCTCTGCCTGTTAGTTTTCCCTTTGGAAAGTCCCAATACCACTTGTGCTATCATGTACCTTTCCTTGTCTGGGTTTCTTTTCTCTCTCCACAACTGTCCTTGAAACTGTTCCCAGGGGACCTTCTCTAGTAAATTTTTAACTCCTAGTCAAAATGAGCCAGAAAAACCTAATGAGGCCCTTATCCTCTTCTTTCTCTGCCTACAGACCCTAAAGATAGTTGACATTTCAAGTAGGGAGGACCCAGGAAGCTCTTCCTAGAAAGATTACTTTCAAGTCTTTAATGAGGATATGGATTGGTTTATTTTGGCTACTGTTTTAAGAATAAGTCACAGAGGGTTAAGATCAGGATGGGGAGATAAAGCACTTACAGGAGTTTGTTTCGAAGTTCTAGTCTCTCAGATGCGCCACAAGAAACTGAGGTCCATGGCCTGTGACCGAGCCTCAGTTTTATCTTTGAAAAGGAGGAGGGGAATGTTTACTTTATTCTGGTTCAATTGTGGCTGTTGGCTTCCAATTTTACAATGAAAGGGATGTACTTTTGAACATGATACCTATAAGTGGCGTTGGCAGAATGGACATTGATGGGACATGAGTGAGGGGACTTATTACAGGGTGCTGAGGGGTGGATACGGGCCTCTGCTCTGCTCCTGCTAGGCAGGTGCCACAAACAAGTGTCTCAGCCTTCTCGAGCTCCCTGCTTTGCCCTTCTACAGGAATAACAGCTTGTCCTACTCCAAGGGCTATGGGGCGAGCCCTGGAGCTCTAAGGGTACCTGGAGCAGGCTGTGTCCTCGTTAATGTTTGGCATTATTGTAATTATTAAGCCATCCAGGATTAGCTAGTCAGCTGTGAAGCAGATGTGGATTCCCAGGGACAGGGCTTGTGCCCTACTAATCACCATACTATTTGAGCTCTGAGTGCAAGATGTGTTGAATAAATAAATGTTTCTGAAGTATCATTGAATTTTAAGCACTAAAAAAAATCTCGAGGTAAGGAGAGACAACTGGAAAAAAATTTTTTTGGTTTTGCTTTGCAAAGTAAATATTTAGCTTCTCAATGTACAAAAGCATATTTGGATACCAAACACTATAGGTCATTGTTCTTGTTTATCAGGAACAGAGCTCCCTCTGTCAAGTTTCAGCGGCAAAGGGTTTATTAAAATGTACTTGGAAGTTCACAGAGGGCCACGGTTAGGCTGCTGTGAACAAACAACACCCCAGTCAATCTGTTACTGGCTGTGGGGTCCCAAGGAAATTCTTTCCAGGTTCTTAGTGTCCTGAACAAACAACTGGACAAGACACAGAAAAGGCAGTGAGGATGCACATTTACTGAAGGGGGAGAAATGTGCTCTTCAGAGTGACAGTGGGCCAGGGAGCAAATTCACAGCAGCTGTGAGGATAAGGAAAGGGGTCTTTGCACCCCAGATTTCTAGATTACTTCTCCCTCATACAAAGAAGGCATTGAGACACTTGTCCTATCAGAAAGTCACTTCAGGTTTAAGCTGTCCTCTAGAAGGCTCACTTGCTATCCTGGCAGGTGCAAGTGAACAATTGAGAAGAGCACTTGCCTGATTGGTCCCACCTGTAGTGTTCAGAAATTGTGTCACCCTAGGTCCTATGTGTTGGGCAAGTGCCCTGGGGTCTCCATGAAGACAGGCCACGCCCACTTGTTTGACTGGTTTTGTTCCAGCCCTAATCTCCTACCTCAGATCCACGGTGTCCCCCCTGCTGCCACCAATCATAAGCCCTACCACAGCCCCACCAGAAAGGGGCTCTCCTGGCTCCTCTCTGCTTCTTCAACTGCTCAGCCTCCCTCAGTCTCAAGGCTGTGTGTCTGATTAGAGGGATCTAAGCCACAGGGCTGCTTCCTCCCAGCTGCTCAAGAGCTAGAAAAATAAGTTTGGGAGCCTCAACTTTGGGAAGGCAAAACTCCTGATATGGAGAATTCCCCAAGACACAGGACTGATATTTTTTTTTCTCATTGAGTTTATTGGTACATTTTAGGTATATAGTGCAGTTACATTCATCATTGGGATCTTGTACCTTTACATGACAGATCTTGGTTCTCATTTTTCCGCTTACCCCTGCCCTCCCTTCACCCCCTCCTCCCATCCCTATTTACAAATACTTTATTTCCATTTTTTCATTTTCTCATTTTTTTCCTTTTCCGTTATTACCAGGACTGATTTTTTAAGGTTGGTGGGCAGCCCTGATAGCATGACCATATTAAGAGATAGAAATCACATACTATATTGGCTGAAAATACCTTTATGCTATTTTAGAATTGAATCACATGTGAGATATGTGTATACCATATTTAATATATATCTGAAATTACCCACTAAGAATACAAGTCAAGGGTGATGGAAATTTTTTAAAAGCATAAAGGAAAGTCCATTTAAATTCCTCCGATAGTTTAACAATTGTGAAGATTTGATTTTAGAGTATTTACATTTAACTGTTAGACCTGCTCAATTTATTTTTCTGGATTTCTTTCAAACTGAATACTAAAATAGATATATTGCATTTAAAAGCTTAAGGAGTGTAGCTCTCCTGGTTCAACTGCATTAATGTTGATATGAAAAGCCAGATCCAGAAATGTACAATGGTTTACTCAAGGTCATTGTTGAAAAACAAATCATGTTGAAAGACCTAATAGTTCCACTTAGTTTCCAAGAATTCTTTTTCAGAGCCTCCCACAATACAGTCATCAAGCAGAATGCTTTAGTCAAAAGGGTTCAAGTCTTTATTCCCTTTGGTATCCAGCCAAAAAGGCTACTTTAACATGCTGAAGTTCTGGAAGATTTATTTCTGCACCCTCTGGATATGCTGAAGCTTCAGACATGAAGAATGAGAGAAATGGAACCAATTTCCACAGGGGCCATAATGTAGAAAATGCTGCTGCTTTTCCCCCTGCACATTTGTGTGTTTGTGCATGTGTGTGTGTGAGTGTGTGTGTGCCTGAGTGTGTGTGGCCAAATAGAGAGAGGGACTGCATCCCACAGGCCCTTTCATGGGTAGCCCCTGGTGGCCTGAGCAGTCACCCTAGACCTCATCTCCCAGAGTCCCTCACTGCCATGGGGACCAAATTTTTAATCACAGTGGATGTTTGGTGGGGGACACTCAGACCTGATTCAAAACCATAATTGACTCCAATTGCACTCAAATGCTCTGACTTCAGGACCTAATCTCTCCCCAAAGGCCTGGTCTTCTCATGCTATCCCTTTGGGGATTAAAGTGTCAATGTATAAATTGTGGGGAGTTGCAAACACTGAGACCACAACAGAAGGTGATTGGCTTTCCAAGCCAGCACAAAATTCTTATTCTGGGGGGAAGGGGTGGTCAGGGAAGGATTGACCAGAACATATTTGACCTGAGTTTTAAGGGGTAAACAGGAACACAAGATACATATTCCAAGTGGAAGAAGGACAGGCCTTTCTAAAAATAGGCTGGGATCAAGAGATTAACTCTTCCATTATTCCTTGAAGCACTAATGGCTGGTTAGAGGACACGTGAAGTAGAAAATCAGGATAAGTAACAGTCACCTTATTTCAGAAGGAAATTAGTCTGCATGAGTACAGCTGACTTCCTTCAGTTAGGGGTTTTCACCTTCTCTGGAATAACAAACCAATTCCAGGACAAAAAGGATGGAACATAGGGCCAAGGGGAGGGGAAAAGGTGGTTCTTGAAAACAACTATGTGACAAAGAAAAAGAAGGGAAATGCCAAGTGATGGCGTGACAGAGGTAGAAGAGGAGTCCTCCTGGCCCTACAGGTAAGTGACCATTCCTTCATCATTCGTTTGCTGCCTGGATTCTCCTGGGTCATTCGACTAGTATTCATCGAGAGCCAGTCACAGAGCTATATTTTCATATAAGAACTGTCACATATCTAGAAATAGAAGGCAGACTCTTGATTCATAACTGTTGAACAATAAATGGAAAATAGGAAGTACAAAACTAAACTTCAGGAAGTTCTGAATCCCTAGTGTAGAAGATAGTTTAGTTAGCTCTGAGGAAGGCAGCAGCTAGAAGAAGGCCTGAGGTAGAGCTGGGTGAGAAGCCATATTGACAGGAACTGAAATAAGAATGTGCAGTGTGAGCTAGGACTTTGGACCGAGGACGAACCTCCTCAGACAAGGTGGAATGCAGCCCAATTCCCCCTAAAGGAAGTTGCAGCCAGTCTCTACTAAGCTCCTAAATTTTGAGGACTTTAAATTGCAAAATAACCAGATTTTTTTCCTCTAAAATCTCAGTTTCTTTTAAACCCCACATATTGAAGAACTGAGTTCCAATTAGTCACTTTAAATCCACAGAACCACCTGTGATAGGTGATAAGTGCTGCCAAACAACTAATTCCTGTGCCCTGCTTACCGAAAGGTGGCTCTGGATCCACTCAGAATCCCTCCTGGAAATCTTATTATTATTTCCAATTCAAAACTCTCCTAACTTCCTCCTCTTCTTTTAAGACTTCATTCCTCGATATTGAGACCACAAACTTGGTACCTATGGTAACACTAGCACTTTATATTTATGATCTAATTCAGCAGATAGACAGTAAGCCAAACTTACCTTTTCCCCATCTACATCCAGAACCTTCCTTGACTAAGTTGCAAAGAGAGGTAAATAAAGCCCAAAATCCAGCCCCCCAAGCAGCAGGAATGAGCTGATTTCAGATAGTCTGTTGCTACATCCATGTTGATTCTGAGGTCCCTGCAGAACTGCTTTGGGCTTCCTTGCTAGGAAATTGCAAATGGCAGCCAGGCTTCTGCCAGAGCCTTCATCCTGTGTGATTGCCTTGGTCCTCATCCCCATCATGTCTACCTAACGTTTTCCTTCTTTTCTTGCTCTCCTATAGTCCAGTCTCAACTCAGCAGCCAGAGAGGACATTCAGTCGAAGGTGGGATGTGCTTAGTGACTGGCTTAAAAAGCAGACAGTGGAAAGGGAAAGATGAGACTTACGGTGGAGACGCCCCACCAACTCCCCTTCCACTCCAGTGAGCAGGCTGGGGCATCATCACATTGGGTGGGCAGCAAGTGCTTCTGATGGGAAGTGGATGTCGCTTCACCTCTGTGGTTTTCTGTCCAAAAAGCCTCAGCCCCAGTGATTGGACCACAGAATACTGAGCAAGTCTAAACTGAGGAAACTTCTTTAGAAAAAAACAAGACCCTCATCAGTACTTTTCAACACTGTCAAGGTTATGAAGAACAAGGACTGGGACAGATAATCTGTCACAGACTGAAGGAGATGGAGGTGAAAGTAAGAATCAAATGCAACACGGTCATTGGGTGCTGGGGTGCTGGATTCTCCTTCTAGAGGTGAGTTCTAGTTCCTTTGTCCTGAGCAAAGACTTGGTCAAGGCAAGCACAAAGGGAAGTGAGGTTTTATGATTTATTAAAGGTGGGAAAAGCAACAGAGCTGCAGAGTGAGGGGCAATAGAAAGTAGAAAAAGAAACACCCTATAGTGTGAGCATGGGTGAAGAGAGTGCACCACAACAGAGAGCTGGACATCCTGAATCCTATTGTGTCTCCCACTCGCCAGGCTGGCATCGGGTGTAGACCATCCTGTCCAATACTACTCAGTTCTCAGGGGAGGTCCATGTGCAGGGCTTTGGGAGCTGTTCTAAGCCTGGGATTCTGCAATTGCCAGGTCCCGCCCACTTCCCCAGCCAGTCTGCCACACCCTGATCTCCTACCTCAATGTCATCTCCCAGACTAGATTCTGGAGCAGACAAAAGACAGTCATTTAAAAACCGGTAAAGGCGTTTTAGTGTAGAGATTAGTTAATAGAAAGGTACCAACGTTGGCTTCATAGCGTTCAGGCATGTACCTCAGTAATGCACGATGACAGCATCAGAGGCAATTCGTACTGGATGAGGCAGAACTTTTAGAAACGTCTACGATTAAGCTATCGATAGCTGGGGCACCTTCAGGCCCTGTGGGGGCAAGAAACTGAGTTACCTGTGCTGTCTGTGGCTTTTCCATAAACATCAAGCTATCCCAAGATAAAATGGTTATTGATAAAAAAAAAAAACCAATGGGGGGAAAACTCCAACGATCCACAGCTCTTGCAGGGTAAATGAAGTCTTTACAATGGCAGGCTATTCAAAGTGGCAGCCTTCCCAGCCAGAACTACTGCTCTTCTCCACTTCACTTTGCTCCAAACCACTTAACCTCACCTAGCATATGCATCATTTACTTATTTATTTATTTATTTGAGCACTGTCTCTTCCCCGCACTCCACCTGTAGTGTAGACACCACCCATCAATAAATGCCAGGTGTGGTGGTACACGCCTGTAATCCCAGCACTTGGGAGGCTAAGGCAGGAGGGTTGCTGAGAGTTTGAGGCAAACCTGGGCTACATAGTTGAGACCCTGTCTCAAAAAATTTACATCCTGAACAGTGTTTTAATCTTTTCCTTTTTATTGTTTATTTAACAAGATCATGCTTACATAGTTAATAACTAATGACCTTCAGAAATTTTGAATACTGTATTACATAATGAATTTATTTTCCAAATAAATTAGTTTTACAACAAGGAAACTATTGGAGTTAACACTGCCTAATTCATGCTTACCATGAATAAAATGCATTCAAGATTTAGACTGGGGCTGGGTATGTAGTTCACTGATAGAGCACTTGCTTAGTACATACAAGGCCCTGGGTTAAATTCCCTAGAAAAAAATACTAACTAGTTAATTTTAGGGGTTTTTTTGTTTGTAGTTTATTTAGTTGGTGTTGGTGGTGATGTGTGTGTGTGTGTGTGTGTGTGTGTGTGTGCACATGTGTCAGAGTCTTGCTGTGTAGTGTGGTTCAGGCTGGCCTTGAACTCACAGCAACACTCCTGCCTCGGCTTCCCAACTGCTAGGATTCCAGATATGCACTACCATGCCCAGCAAAGTAATTTATTTAGTTTTAGAGCTTTTTATGGAATCCACAGAAGGCCAAGAAGCTATTTTATAGTGTTTTTATTTTTGTTTTCATATTTTCACTGGACTATTTAGAAAAGAATATTTTTCAAAGTACATGAGTTGTAAGTGTACAACTTCATGAATGCTCATAAGCTGAACACTCGTGTGTACACAGTACTATGACCAAACAATGAACATTACAAGCACTCAAAAGCAGCCCTGTTCCTTTCTTGTCACTCTTCCTTCCCTAGAATAATCACTATTATGACATCAAAGAGCTAAGTTTAGTATTGCCCCCCTTTTTGTACATCATTTAAATATAACCTTACAGAATGACCCCTTTGCGTCTATTTTCTTTTATTCGTTCTAAGTTTATAAGATTCATCCACACTGTTGACATCCACAGTACTGACATTATATAACTATAAATCATGCATTCTCACTACAGATGGCACTGCCGTCATGGTTTATCTACCCAATTTCTTGGTGGATGTTTGCGTAGCTCACACTTTCAGCCACCATTTATCAGTGAGCCACAGTGGACATTCTTATAGGGATCTTTCAGGGGACATTGGTTACGTTTCCTCCCAGGAGTGGAATTACTTGGTACAGGTATGTGCAGCTCTAATAGACACTGCCAAACTTTTTTCTTAATCAACATTTACTCCTACCCGTGATAAGAGTTCCAGTTCCATTCTCCTCAACATTTTATTGATTTTATTTTTACTTTTGTGGAACTGGAGACTGAATCCAGGGCCTTTGAACTGAGCTGCATTCCCAGACCTTTTTCAATATTATAATTCTGAGACAGGTTTTCTTTAAGTTGCTGAGCTGTTCAGGCTGGGCTCAAACTTGCAGTCCCTCCTGCCTCAGCCTCCAGAGTGCTGTGATCACAAGCATGTGTCATCATGCCTGGGTATACCTTTCATTCTAAATATTCCAGTACATGTGCAGGGCACCACTGAAAGCTGGATTTGAGAAGTAGCAATTTCTTTCAGAAATTCTTTAAGATGGATAGATTACAAATCCAAAAAGTTGAAACTGAGTGGTGTTTAATGTATACCCTTTTTTACTGTTGAGAGTTTTTATTATGTACCTGTACTAACTTGAAAAATATATTTCCCTATATTCTTCAGGTCCAGAAGAGAGTGGGCAATGACAGTTTTGCTACTCAGAAATGTGCTACTACTTTTCTCAGCCAAGCAAAGAGGACTTTGTTACTGAAAATAATCTGGTATATCCTAAAATGTTCCAGAAATGCTTTATGTGGACTAAACTTTCTTCATCAGCTAAATGCCCTCACAGAATCCTCTTAAGGTGCAGCAAACTAGGAAATGAGAAAACTGTAGTGGTGTGTGTGTGTGTACAAGAGAATGTGATTCCAATCTAGTACTGAGTTTCCTATTAAATGCAAGCTCCTGAGCAAGGTGATCACATCTAAGTTTCCTTGGTTTGGGAACCACATGTCCAGTACAGGAAAACAAACCAAATCAAACCACCAAGGCCCTCCCCAGACGGGCACATCCGTGATGTGCCCGACATGCCCGGTGCATTGGAGTAGATGTTTGAGTGTGGCCATCACAATGCACAGATGTGAGGAAGAAATGAGAAAAGCTGTGTATCCGGGGAAGAGTTTTCAAAGGAAAATCCACCCCACCACACGTGTGGTGATCCTAGTAGTAGCAACAAAAAGTAACTGCAGTTAGTGACAGCAGGCAAACAGAAGGCAAGGAGGACCTTCCCTCTGGGGACTGTTTGGATGAATGGGTGTTTGATGAGCTCAAACAAAACTTTCACTTACAGCAGAAGAAGATGAAAGCTGAAGGTGAACATGTGCCCAGAAGAGCACAGGGTGCTCGGAGAGTGGGAAGGAGAAGGTGCCACATAATGGGATTTACACTCAATTTTCAAAAACACCGGTTTTGCCAAGGGAAACACAGAGGTTGGCAACAACACATTACCTGTTTGCAAACACTGCTCCACAGTGTTAAAACAGAAAACATTAAACACAGTGTTACATCTGGCCATCTTCAATATGTAAGGCCAAATGACACACTTTTTAAAAAGTCTAAAAAGATCTGTGAGAGGCCAGCTCCGTTTCCACTCATTTGTGTCTGGGGTGCTGGGATGGCGGCGCTCAACCCCTGAGCTCCAGCTCCAGGGTGCGTTCCCATTTAAGGGAGATCCCCAGGGGTGAATGTGGGAAGTCCTGACATTTCCCCACCTGCTGTACGCATTGGCCGAAGGGCCATCTTGGTCCTTATGTGAGATGATGTCCATCTCCTGGGTGGGAGAAAAAACGATGGTGAGTCCTTCACCGCAGCGCCAGGTGCGGTGGTCTGAAACATGACATTAACGCTCCTGCGTTTCTCGTGGTCTAAGAGGAGCAACGGGCAAGCTGGAGTCAGAGTAGGGTGGTTCTCCATGTCTGACCCTCCCTCTTCCTTCCCTGTTTATCTGTAACCCTGAATATCTTTGTGTGCAGCGAGGATGACAGTGGTCCTGCTCATCTTGCAGCCAAACAGGGAGCAAAGAACTCAGACACCGAGTGGTGTCTAGGCCATTTGACTTCCTGGGGCCTGTGGCAAAAGAACAGGAGAGTGCTTGCTGACAGGAGCTCCCAAGTGCCTGTCTTCACTCTTCTTAAGTACAAGGGGGGTGGTTCATATCTCATAGAGTCATGGCCAGTATTGTGTACGGAGAAGGCATAGATAGTGCCTGGCATGTGACAAGCACTCTGAACTATGGTATTACTATCATGGACATAGTAGGTGAGTGGTCATTTTTTTAATGGGCCTAATTCATGAGGGGACATTAAGGACAACAAATGGAGAGCTTAAGGAAAACAGAGACATCTCCACAGCTGCCTATAAGTCATTTTTTTTCTTTTTTGAGACAGGGTCTCACTATGTAGTTCAGACAGGCCTTGAACTCACTATGGCCTCAAATTCGTTGGTGAGTCTCCTGCCTCAGCCTCCTGAGTGCTAGGGTTGCAGGTTGCATCTCTGTGCCCAGCTATATAAATCATTTTAGAAAAGGTGGGGGTGGGTAAGAGTTTAATAGCTAAAGTTTCCTATATTCAAACACATTTTTCCCTTATACCTAAAATTTACTACCACGTTCAAATACTTTTTTTTTCCAGTGCTGGAGATTGAACCCAGGGCTTCAAGTATACTAGGCAAACGCTCTATCACTGAGCTACATTACCAGCCCTCACAAGTTTTAAATATACTTGCATGCACTTAGGCGTCTTGAGTTCCTTTGCAAGCAGAACGGATGAGTAGTACTAATTATTTCTAGGGAAGGGCCTTGAACAGCAACAGCAGCTGGGAAGGATTTTTTAAAAAATTTTTGCCATGTGTCCACATTACCTACTAAAACTTCATAATTCACTTTTGAGGGCTACTAGTTTCAAATCTAACTTTCGCTGAATTTGAACGAACCTGTGAAACTGGCTGTGAGCTTTTAGGCTTTAGTCACTATTTGAGCCCTGCTGGCGCCCTCTGGTGCCTGCTGCCCACCACCACAGCTGGTTGCCTCCACACAGGGAGTCACTCTGAGCCTGTCCCTTTCACCAATATTCTGCAGGTTAATACCAGACCTAGTAAATACATTAATTAGCTATATTACCTACTCAGATAATGACCTAATTGTCAAAAATCTAGTAACGTGAAAGACGGCATTACCCCATCCCAGCCTTGCTATCTGTAATGAGCAGAGAATGCAGGAGCAGGTAAAAGATTATGTGAATTACAATATAGCCTTTTGTTCTGCCCCCCTTTCTTTTATATTGATTGGAAGCAAAGGGATTTTATTTTCTTGGGGTTAATAGTTGTTGTTTTGGTTTTGACTTTGGAGTTTTGAGACAAGGTCTTGCTGTATATTTCAGGCTGGCCTTGAATTTGTTATGTAGCCCAGACTGGCCTTGAACTCATGGTGATCCTCCTGCCTCAGCCTCCAGAGTTATGGGATCACAGGCATGTGCCACCACACATGGCTACTTTCTCAGTTTTATCTCAAGCACACATCATTTCAGCAAATGCATTTTTATTACTCCACTGTTTGCTATGGTAATTTATTTCTCTGTGTATGTTTAAAAAGAAGTTATTGTTTCACATATAGAATTTCCTTCCGTGTTTTTACTTGGGCGAAAGGTTCTGAACTTTGTCTCAGATTTTATATCGTTGGGTAGGTTATGTACATTTTTTAATGTTTTCATTATTCTGAAATCAATGTTCTCAGTGTAAAAATACCTTGGGAAATGCAGCAGAAACAGGAAGAATAAGATAAAAACAAGCACTCATTCTATCAACAGGTAATTCCAATTGACCTTTGCATTTCCTCCCAGTTCTCATGTTTATGTTAAGCATACAGTTTTCATACTGAATTTTGAAGTCTCCGAAGTACTTTTCACTTTCACGTTATGTTAGAAGTCTGGTCCTGTTAAATACTGCAAAGATATTCTTACCAGAAACTTCTGTGTTACCAGAAACCACAGGGCATGTTGGGATGCAAGGCAAGGACATTTTGAGCCTATTCAGGGTGGATGTTGGGCTTTTCCGCCAGTGCTGTTTGCACGCGTTCTGGCTGCTGTGCACTTGTGTGTGCGCGACACGGGACCCCTATCCTCAGGAGATCACCCTGCGGAAGAAGTTCGTCCTGCACAGCTCTCTCTCGTTCCGTAATCTCGAAACTTCCTTCATCTTGGACAAGTATTTGGGCCCCCCGGCCGAACTCTTGGGGGCCTCTCCCCGGGGCTGCAGTGGCTCATGCTGTCTGATCCGAAAGCAGCGAGAGGTCAGGGTTGGGAACCACGCGGGAGCAGGGACGGACGGCACCAGCACCATCGTTATTGTTGTTGTTGTTATCATTATTGTTTTTATCACTCCCTGCCCCTGCGTCCCACCCTCGGGGCGGTCCGCCTCCTCCCCGGCAGCCGCCCCACCCGGCTTGGGATAAAGCACTCTGCGCCCAGGGCTCGCAGCAGAACCACCGGTCTGGTCCGCTCCTTCCACTTCGCGCCGCCTCCCGGAGCCCATGGCACCCGTTGCGGGCAAGAAGGCTCGGAAGGTGAGTTTCGGGGAGCCAGGAACAGTTTCCGAAAAAAGGAGCAGGGCCTCAGTATCCCGCGGAGGGGCAGCGACGGGAGGAGCCGTCCCTTCCGGGACTGAACGAGGGATGAAGGAGGCTGCCCGGGACCTGCCCTGCCGGAAAAAAGGATGATCCGGACACCTAGGGCAAGGGCCGACCCCACGGGGGGTGCGTGTGGGTGGTGGGTGATGGCTACAGGACCCCACTGCAAAGAGCCAAAAATCACTGCCAATCCAGGAATGGACAGAATGCATAGTCCGCGTAGGTGGGACAGGAGTGGTCTCCGGCGAAGTCTGAATTCAGTGTTTTCTTGATTTGGCTCCATCCACGTAGTCAGGGATTTTTGTCATTGTTGTTACGGGGAATTGAGCCCAGGGCCTTCACACTGAGCCACATTGCCAGCCCTTTATTTGTTTGTTACTTTCTGAGACAAGATCTTGCAAAGCTGCCCAGGCTGGGCTCTGTTAGGAAAAAACCAAGGTAGGAGAACCGGACCAGTGTAGTTCAGAACAAACCTGAGAGAGACCGCTGTGCTACACTTCAGCTGGCAGCTCTCCTACAGGCTATGAGGTCTTTTATAACAAGAGGGGCAGAAAGGAAAAGGTCAAAACGGGATTTCTGAGGGGAGAGTTCAGTGGAAAGGAGTTGTGGCTACCAGGGACAAGGCTTGAGAAAGGACGGGGTGGTGGTTGCTCGGCAGGAGCCGGGCTGAAGAATGATGGCAGTTATATTTTTATAACATATTCCACTTTTTAAAAAATCTGTTCAGCATAAGAACAGATAAGTCTGACATTCAAGTAATTGTGCTGTGTTGTATTTTTTCCAGTTGTGCTGTGTTGTCATTTTAAAATGTAGTACATTCTAAGAGCTAGTATATTCAGGTGTCATTGCTCAACAGACGTGTGTTCAGCATGGTTATTGAATAGCCCCTACCCACCCAGCCACCAAATCTCAGATTCTTAGCTAGGCTGTGTTACAATGTGGTACTAAAGTTTGAAAGCACATATATGTTCAACAAGAACTGCTAACTGCCAGGATGTCATAAACTACTTCACCCAAATGAACATAATTTATGTGACCTTTGTTCACATTTTTATATAACTGTATTGGTAGGAGTTCATATAGATACAGATAGACTCTTGGTTAATTGGGTCATAATGACTAAAGTTGTAGTTTGGGGATGTGGCATGTGATTTATAATCATGACAAATATTTGGTTTTCAAAATTACATTGAGTGGGCCAAGGATTTAGCTCAGAGGTTCTACTACCTGCCTCAAAAGCGCAATGTCCCAAGTTCGATCCCCAGTACAAAATATATATATATATATATTGAGTGAGTCTACGTAATTTGTCGATTTAGAAGCATCCATCTTACAAGTGCTCTGAGCATGTCAGTTGTCTCTTCCTTGTGAGCACGCTGCCCGTGTGGTGTGGGATAGGAGGAAGTGGGTTTACATGAGGGCTCTTGGAGAAGGCAGAGAAGAATTGGGTACAAAATCTCATGAATGTCTTGCTCAGTTGTGTGCAGCCCTTCTTATCTGAGTACTTGGTGTGTCTGCCAGTCTTGGGAGTAAAAGGAACAAAACTGATTTTTCCTTTACATTCTGTGTTTTGTTCAGGGTGGTTCTACCGTCTTCTGTTGCTGCATAAAATCAGTCTAGATGCTTCTTAAGGATGAAAGTCTGGGTTTGGGGGAGGGATGTTTGGCTTGGTTTTTTGAGACAGGGTCTCCCTATGTAGTTCAGGCTGCCCTTCAACTCAGTGATGTAGTCCACTTACAGCAATCCTCCTGACTCAGCTTCCTGAGTGCTGGGGTTACAGGTGTGCCAGGAAGGCTCTTTTAGTGTGAGAGACCTTGTACAAATTACTCAAGGTCTCTGGGCTTTGAGTTTTCATTTTCAAAAGCAGAGAGAGACACCTAAATTGAAGGTAGAGTACCTTTTGTTTTAAAGTCTATGATTCAGATGACAAAAATAGTCACATTAATGAATTCCTTTCTAATCTGTAAAACCCCCTTTAAAATATTCTATACTAGGGCGGGAATTTAGCTCAGTGGCACCGCCACCTGCCTTGCAAGTGCAAGGTTACAAGTTCAATCCCTGGTACCAAAAAATAAAATAAAATCTATTCCAAACCCATCTCGAACATTACCACCAGAGTGATTCTCACCTAGTATGGTCAATGGAATAGGTATGAAGCCTGGGCAGGAAGTTGTATAAATATTCTCCTTGTCTCTTTCCTGCTCTTCGCAAGTGTAAAGTATCAATGCCATAAACCTACAACACCATGGCCGGTGAGGACATGTGGCCCTGATGCCAAAGAGAGAGATCTTATACATAATTTGACCACCTTTTGCTAGAATCGCTTTCATCCATCTTTACCAAGGCTCTTGCGACTTTTTAGTCTTTAAAATGCCTTAATAACATTATATTCCACTTTAAAATAGTTGTGATCCTCTACAGTAAGAAGGCTAGCAATCACAATTTTAAGAATGTGTGCTTTAAAAGTGGGGAGAAAAAGAAACAAAAAAGAAAAAGAAAGAATAAACAAAAATTTAAAAGAAAAGAAAAACAATGAGTTCTGCGCTTCAGGGCTGGGGGCACAGCTTATCAGTGCTGCACTTGCCTAGCATGCATGAGGCCCTGGCTTTGAACCCCAAAATGCCAGAAAGAAAAGTGGGATTTAGTGGGGCAACTATAATTGACATCAACTTATTATGGATTTTTTTTTTGTTGGTTTTTTGGGGGGTTTTGGTTTTTTGGGTTTTTTGTTTGTTTGTTTGTTTTTTGAGACAGGGTCTCACTATGTATTCTGGAACTCACTGTGTAGCCCAGGCTGGTCTCGAACTCACAACAATCCTCCTGCCTCAGCCTTCCAAGTGCTGGGATTACAGGCGTGCACCACCACACCTGGCTATTATGTATTTTTTAAAGAACTGGACAAGAGGAGTTTGAAGGTCCCAATATAAAGAAATGATAAAAGAGAAAGGATAAAAATATAAGGACATGATATGCTAATTACCTTGATTTGATCATTTCCATGTTTTGTGTAGGAAATGAATTGTCACACTGTGTCCATAAATCTGTACAAGTTTTTAAATGATACAATTTTGAATGAAAAAAGAAAAGACATAAGTATAGATTTAAGGCTTTATAACAAATGTTTAATCTCTCAGAAAATGGTTCTTCGAACATATCACTCTCCCACAGTACTCTTCGAGTCCTTTCTTTTCTCTTTTGTGGTGCTGGGGGTCAACCCAGGACCTTGCCCCGCCCCGGACTACAGCCCAGGCTAAAACTCATGTGTTTTGAAAAACACCAGCACATGCACAGGAGTATACACATTTTCTTTACAGGGACGCTCTGTCAGGGAGCTATGTATAAAACATGCATGTTTTTAGGGAGTTCTACAGAAATCATAATTCTCAAAAATATACTAGCACACATACTGAAGACAGAAAATTGTTTTAAGAGCTCCAGTCACTCCTCTTCCCCTTTGCCTGTAACTGCAGGGCATCGTAGAGCGCTTGAACGCCGGAGAGGTGGTGATCGGAGATGGAGGCTTTGTCTTCGCCCTGGAGAAGAGGGGCTACGTCAAGGCGGGACCCTGGACCCCGGAAGCTGCAGTGGAGCACCCTGAGGCAGGTCGGTGCCAGGCTCTTCTCTGAGTTCTCACACGTTGCTCCAAGTCCTGGAGCAGCCATCAAGCCGAGGCAGGCAGGCCACACTTTCCCAGACCGCTGTGGCACTATGAAGGGTGACAGTGTAACACGGTAGACAGCACAACAGCTCTCCCTGCTGCTGTCCACCGTCCACCTCCTGGTCCCTGCCCTGGCACCTGGCTCACTGCTTCCTCTCTGCCTCCCCTCACCATTCGGTGACTGCGGACAACCGTCCTGCACTATGCCTGGCGGTGCCTGTGTCCCCTTCCCTCTCCGTTGCACACCCTGCCACACCCCACTGAGCAGCCCACCCTCGCCTGCACCCACACCAGAAGGGCTGCCCCTTCTGAAATCTCTGTGATCAGTGCCCCTGACCTCAAGACTGTGCCTTCCATCTGCAGCAGCTTAGCGTCCCTGGCTCTTGCTCCCCCTCTGCAGCCCATGGCACCTGTCACTTTCACTGACTCCCTCCACTGTGCATTGGCCATGAACTAAATTTCTATCACCTGAGCCCAGCCCCAGGTGCAGCCAGAGGCCCACCTGCTCCACACCTGCACAAAGGCTCCTCCCTCCTACTTTACTGCTTGAACATAAATCTCTGCTGGCCAGAGTGGGGGCAGAGAACCGGAGGGGATAGGTGCTTTCACAAGGCAGTGACCTCTGTATGGTCCTCAAGAAAAAAGCATTCATCTTTAAAACGGACACCCGAGTATTCAGGGGCTTCTCATGCTTCTTAATGAGGTACCTCAGGCATCTTTACCCCCAGTGCCAGGGTCCCATTTCCTCCTAACCAGGGCCATGACTTTGGCAATCCAGCTTGCCTCATTGACCGCTCAATCTCTGGAGCTCTGCTTCTTTAGAGCTTAGTCCCTGGCCAGATTTCCAGCTCTTTCTGCTCTTTGGCTGTGTCACCCAGGAAACCCTCAGACTTTTCAGACCTTAGCCTTAAATTGGGGATAGTTCTCTTCCTCCAGGTCCGTGAAGGCTCCAGCAGTACCATGGGTTTCCACAGTCCATATTGGATACGTCTTTACCATTGCCTGTGACCTGCATGAGCACTTCAGGTGTCAGATACAGCACCTAGGGTCAGGGATTTAGCTCAGTGGTTCCACTGCCTGCCTCACAAGTGTAAGGTCCCGAGTTCAATCCTCGGTACCAAAAAAAAAAAAAAAAAAAAAAAAGCTACAGAACTGCAGCCTGCTTGTTCCCTTGCACAGCGAACCCTCTCGACTATTGCCTAGAGTTTTAAATAGTGCTGCTAGCCACTGACAGAGACCCTCCTGCCACCAGCAATTGGGAGCGTGCATTCTGGTGGAGGAAGCCCCAGCTCCACAATGACATTTTCCAGTGGTTTCTGAGGGTTAGTCCTGAATGCAGCTGTTGCAGGTCGGCCATCCAGGAGCCAGCTCTGAGGAGAGGGAGGTGTGTGTACAGAGCTGTCACTGGGAAGGAGCAGGGAGCAGAGGAGGACAGGGAAACCCTAATTTGGAAGCAGCTTGAACCACATCTCCAACCATCTTTCTGGAGCTCTGCCGCTGACAGGCTGTTTGCAGCGGTGCCAAGTGAGTACAAGGCTTGTATCTCTGTGCCCTTCTCCTGCCATAGGCCTGACACACACCTGCGTGTTATCAGCAGCAACAAAGGCAGCTGCAGGAAGAGCCTGCATGGTGAGGATGTGGGGTCTGCAGCCAACTCGGCCTTAGTTGTCTTTGTCACCTCTTTATTATTTGCCTTATTTTCTGGAGAGCACTGTCGGGTTTTGTTTCTATCCTTATTGCTGTTATCTGTCTGCCTATATTGGAGGGCGGGTTCTTGGTTGCTGCACCACTATGGCCCCCAGGACAGTCGAGGCCTGGTGTGGGCTCCACCTTCTTGGCCGGATGGAGTGAGAGTGGACTGACGGCTTTGCCTGCCACCTCAGAGTGAGATGAGGAGGGGAGGTTTGAGGAGAGTCAAGGCCCTTCCGGCTGGGCTTGGTGGTCCTTGGGGATCTGAGAAGGTGAAGCAGAGATGAGATGACACCCACTGTGCGAGGTTGCTCAGACAACTTTGAGAGAGCCCAGTCTTTCAGATGAAAGTGGAGGAACAAGGTGAACCGTTGCTTCTCATGTTTTATGAAAGAGCGCATTCTGTGGAACTTGGTATGGGGCAGTGGAAACAGTGTTAGGAGCGGCACTGCTTGAGGGGAAGCCCGTAGACCTGGATCCAGACTGCCTGGCTCACGCCCCAAGGCCATGTAGCTGTTAGGAAGGTTTGAAAAGTTTTAGGAAGGGGCTGGGGATTTAGCTCAGTGGCACTGTGCCTGCCTCACAAGCGCAAGGTCCTGATAAAAAAAAAAAAAAAAAAAAAAAAAAGTTTTAGGGAAAGTATTACAACAGTGCCTGGCACACATTCAACACAACGCACCCTGGAAAGTGCTACAAAGTTGACTGAGTTGTGTCTTCTCTTGATAGTATTCTTCGGTTTATTCATCTGTTTCTGCAGAAGTACAAAATATTTCTGTCGAAAAAGCACAAAAACACAACCCTCAATATTATCCAAAGTAAAAGAGTTTTATCCACACTGTGAAACCCAGAACATATATACAAATTTTATATTTACAAAAATAAGGCTGGGACCTTTTCTTTCTTTCTTTCTGTCTTTCTTTCTGTCTTTCTTTCTTTCTTTCTTTCTTTCTTTCTTTCTTTCTTTCTTCCTTTCTTTCTTTCTTTTTGACAGAATCTTGCTATGTACTTTAAGATGGGCTCAAACTCATAATGCCAAATCTTCTTCCTCAGCCTCCTGAGTGCTGGGATTATCGTTTTTATAAAGATGAAATTAGTAGAACTAGAAGCTTAAATTTTTATTTCAACAGTGAAGTTTGTTTCACATGACAGATTCCTGAGCCCCAAACATGGAGGTGTGGGTTCAGTAGGTCTGTGAGGTAGCCCAGGAGCCAGCATATATGATCAACCTGTGCTACTGTGGAGGAACCACAGTTTGGGAAGCGTTGCACTAAAAGGCTTCCAGGAACACAGAGGCTGCTTCTGCTGCAGGGATGCCCTTCCCCATCCTCTCTACCTAGCACGATGCTTTCTTTAGATTACAGCTTCAGCCTGGTATGGAGGTGCACCTGTAAACCTACACATGGGAGGCTGAGAAAGTAGGGTCACAAGTTCAAGGCTAGCCTGGATCACATAGCAAGACTGTCTCAAAACAACAAAAACAAAAACACAGTACAGCTCAAATGACTCCTCTATGGTGCCTCCCTCATCCCTGTGCCCCACGTCCATGGTAGAAATCAGCTTTTCTTCCTGCATAGCCCGTGCACACTGTGCTATAATCACTTATTCCTTTTTGTAAGATTAGTATATGCTTGTGATACATAGGAAATACAAACAGCATGAGGAGTTGGTACATAATGCATATCGAATCTCCATCTTTTTAATTACCCTTCCTGCTCCTCCCTCCTGTCTGTCCCCTCCCCAGGTCCCCTTCCCATCTCTATAGAATCTACCTCTTTGTTACCTATCTTCTTTATTTTGCTCTTTAAATTATTTATACATTGGGCTTCTTATGTAAGAGAAGTCATGCAATATTTAACCCTCTGTGTCTTATTTATTTCATTTAGTATTATGGACTCAAGGTGCATCATTTTCTTACCACTGATTCTAATTTGTCCTTCTTTATGACTGAGCAGTACTCCATTGTATGTATATATAGCACATTTTCTTTATCCATTCATCTGTTGATGAGCACATAAGCTACTTCCAAGATTTAGCTATTATGAGTTGAGCTGCTATAAACATGGGTATGCATGGATCATTGTGATATCATGACTTTAACTCTTTCAAGAAGCTACCCAGAAAAAGTACAGTTGTGCCACAATGAATGTAACTGTACTGTATCCCTAAAATGTACCAATAAACTCAATTAAAGCTGAAAAAAAAAGTATAGTTGTGTCAAGTGGAATTTCAGTTATTAATTTTTAAGAAGTCTCCACGCTGATTTCCATAGTGGTCGTCCTATCTTACATTCCCACCAGCAATGCAGAAGGGCTTCATTTGTCTCACAATCTCGCCAGTGTTTGTTGTTATTTGATTTCTTGGTGACAGCCATTCTTTCTGGAGTAAGATGGATTCTTGGTGTTGTTTCAATTCACATTTCTCTAATGGCCAAAGATGCTGAAGATATTTTCATGTGCCTGTTGGCCATTCATACTTCTTCTGAGAGGTGTTTATTCATCTCAATTGCCCACCCCCCCCTTTTGTACTGAGGATCGAACTCAGGACCACGTGCTTGCAAAGCAGGCTGTGGAACCACTGAGCTAAATCCCTGGCCCTCAAATGCCCACTTTTTATCCAGTCTTTAATGGGGGGGGGCTAATTTCTGAGTTCTTCTTATATTATAGATATTCTGTCCAAGAAGTAGCTGGAGAAAAACTTTCCTATTCTGTTGGTTTTCTCTTCGCTCTGTTGGTGGTTTCCTTTATCATACAGAACTTTTTCCTTTGATACGACCCCTTTTGTTGATTGTTATTTCTTGTGCATTTTCGGGGCTCTGCTCAGAATGAGCTTCCCTATCCCTATAATTGTCAGAAGTTTTGCTTTGTTTTATCTTCCAGAAAAATTCAGTGTTTCTGTTTTTATTTCTAGGTCTTTAATACATTTTGATTTCTTTTTAGTAATGGGGAGAAACATAGATCTAGATTCATTCTGCATGTGGGCATCCAGTTTCCCCAGTACCATTTGTTAAAGAGGCTGTCTTTCCCCCAGCATGCGTTTGGACCCTGGTCAGATGGCTGAGTGTCCCTGGGTTGTTTCTACCTCCTCCGCGCCATTCCACAGACCCACAGGTCTGTTTCTATGCCAGTGTCATGCTGTTTATATAACTGTACCTTTGTAACATAATTTGAAATCTGGGATTGTGATGCCTACTGCCTTGCTCTTGTTCAGGATTGCTTTTGCTATTCTGAGTTTCTTCTGGTTCCAAATGAATTTTAGGGTGACATTTTTCTAGTTCTGTGAGGAATGCTATTGGTACTGAATTAAATCTATGTATCTTTTTTGTTTGTTTGTTTGTTTGTTTGTTTTTGCAATATGGCCATTTTGGCAATATTGGTTCTGCCTATCCAGGAATGGAAGCTGTCTTTCTTTATGCAGTCTCTTTCGAGAGTACCACAGCTCTCATTATAGAGGTCTTTTACATCCCTGGTTAGGTTAGTTCTTAGATGCTTAATTTTTTAAGCTATTGTGAATAGGATTATTTTCCTGCTGTCTCTCCCAGTGAGTTCATTTTGGTGTACAGGAACACCTTGATTTTTGTAACCTGCTACTTTGCTAAATTTATTGCTTTAAGAGTCTTTTCCCAGAGTTTTTTGGGTCTTCTACACGAAGATCATGTCATCTGTGGATAAGGATAGTTTGAAGCCTTCCTTTCCTATATGTACCCTTTTATTTATGTCTCTTGCCTGATTGCTCTGGCTAAATCTCTGAGTGCTGTGCTGAAGAGCAGGACTGGTGAGAGTGACACCCTTGCCTTGCTCCTCTTCTTGGATGGTTCATAAAGTTTTCCAGGCACAGGACAATGGTTGTTCATCCTTGTGTCCATGAATGCCTTCCAAAATGCAGTCAGTGACCAATGAACACATCGGACAATGAACAAAATAAACAGTAAACAACATGAGCAAATACAGAAATGTGAGCACCCCACCGTGTCACCCCTCAGTCTAGACAGCACAAGTCTGCCAGAGTTGCCAGGAGACCCCAGATCTCCCTCTTGTTAAGCCTCAAGATGGTCACATGTCGAGCAGCTAGAAATCTAAGCAGTCATCGCATGCTTGTTTGTCTGAGAGCCTTTGAAACACCGTGAGTTAATGAGTAGATAGAACTGACTGCCTTCTTCATGCTGTCGGCCTCCAGTTCGCCAGCTCCATCGAGAGTTCTTAAGAGCCGGGTCCAACGTCATGCAGACCTTCACCTTTTATGCCAGTGAGGACAAGCTGGAGAATAGGGGCAACTACGTGGCGGAGAAGATATCTGTGAGTATGCTGGCCTGGCATGCCTTGATGGGCACCACAGACACACACTTGGCCACCAGATTCTTACAGAGAAAACCTGGAGCCTCTTAGATTTCTCCTTCTACTATTACAGAAATGTGTGGCAGGCTAATGACACTTCTAGGTTTAGCTGGAGTCTCTAAAATCAACAGAAAAGCGTTTAATGAAGCAGATTAAAGGGGAATCACTTAATGATCAGCTATTTTCCCAGTCTTGAGGAGGTTGCTGAGTAAAGACGGCACCCTTACACACTCACTTGTTACTGTGCATGGTAGATAGGAAAGGTCAGAAGCAGAGGAGTACAAGAGCATGGAGTGGGGTCTGCCTTTGCAGTTAGCTCTGAGCTTTTGGGCAAACCACTGACCCTATCAAAACTGAGCCTTCTGCACTCCAAAATGCACAGGGAAGGGTTTTTTGTTTTGTTTTTGGCCATGCTGGGGATCAAACAATACCTCACATGCTGCACCACTGAGCTGCACCCCTAACCCAGCAGGGCTCAGTGGCATGCCTCTACTCCCAGTTACTTGGGAGGCTGAAGCAGGACAAGTGCTAGAGCCCAGGAGTTCAAGGCCAGCCTGCGTAGCACAGAAACTGAGTAGCGCAGAAAGACCTTGTCTCAAAAACAAACCAAAAAAATCAATCCCAGCTTGGGGTCAAATTTTCAAATTTTCTAAATAATTAGAATACATCTTACAAAGTATACATTTAACGTGAGAACAAAAAGTCATGAATTCTGTTGTCATTTTCATTGAATTTTTATCTTATTGACAATTAAAGCTGACCATTTGCCATACACCTCGTAAAATCCAAGCTACTCCTCCACTGAGGCAGGAGGTTCAGAACTTCAGTCAGCCGGGGCCACACAGGTAACACAGTGAGACCTTTTCCGAACAAACAAATTCTAGTAATCATCATTCCCATCACTATTTGCCAATTGCTCATCTAAATGCAACTCAGGTAGATACCAGATCAGATCTTTTCAGTTAGAAACCCTGACCCTCTCCTAGCTCTTTGGTGTAACATTCCAGATACTGCCACTAGGTTTGTTACTATCATCAGTGGTGCTTTTGCAAGCCACTCAACCTGGTAAAGCCCTGCGCTGCTCCTTAACTGTCTTTCTCCAGAATAAAATCATAATGATAAGCCTACAACTGAGCTGCAGGCACTTGAGTCATAATTTTTAATCTCAGTTTCCCATGAAAAGGTAAATGTACCCCATCCTCACTCCTTTTAGGGGGAGAAAGTCAATGAAGCGGCTTGTGACATCGCCAGGCAGGTGGCTGACGAGGGGGACGCCCTGGTCGCAGGGGGTGTGAGTCAGACACCTTCATACCTCAGCTGCAAGAGTGAAACTGAAGTTAAAAAAATATTCCAGCAGCAGTTACAGGTCTTCGTGAAGAAGAACGTGGACTTCCTCATCGCAGAGGTAAACAAAGCCACGATCAGAGACAGGGCACGTGCACGCTGTCCCTGTGGGTCAGGCACCGACCATGACAATAACATTTATGTTTTGCAGTCTTTTTCCACTTTAAGGTTCCCGCTAAAAGTGATGCAGTTAATCTCTCAGAGTATTTTTCAAGACTCTGGGCTGCAACGCACACTGAGAAATTGCCCTTCCATTCTCCGCAGTGTTGAAAATGGACAACAGAATAAGTGTTCGCAGGGTTTTGTGGGAAGCGTGATTAAAAGCACTCTCGCCCTAACTGATTGCAGTATTTTGAACACGTCGAGGAAGCTGTGTGGGCAGTGGAGGCCTTGAAAGTGTCCGGGAAGCCTGTGGCAGCGACTATGTGCATCGGGCCTGAGGGCGACCTGCACGGCATTTCCCCCGGCGAGTGTGCCGTGCGCCTCGTGAGAGCAGGTGACCACGCGTTTCAGTCGCGTCTCAATTAGTGACTCCCCCCCCGCAAGGAATAATCAGTGTGTACTCCTTTTGCTAACAGGGAGCCACTGATTTACTTGGGAATCATTGGTATCGGTAGTGAGTCCCAAAGGGGGGAAAAAGTGTAAAGATGCACACCACATGGACACCAGCCTCTTAAAAGGGGCAACCAGGCTTATACTGGAGACTAACTCTGGAAGTGAGAAGAATGAATGTTTTGCTAAGTCAAAAGAAACAGTAGGATTTGGGGGGTTTGGTTTTTTGTGTGTGTGCTTTTGTTTGTTTGTTTGTTGTTGTTGGGGTTTTTTGTTTTTGTTTTTGTTTTTGTTTTTGTTTTGAGACAGGGCCCCACTATGTAGAACAGGCTGGCCTTGAACTCACAGTTCCTCCTGCCTCTGCCTCCTGAGTGCTAGAATTACAGGCGTGCACCACTACATCCAGCAGGATACATTGTATTTTTTAAACTTATTTCAAATAGAGATCTTCAAACATTCATAACTTTAAAGCTAGTTGCCCTGTTTGCCAAAGTTTTTCCATTCTCATAAATTATGAGCACACATTGCTTTTATGTAATTGATATAATAAATCAAAAATACTTTTATATGAAATACTGATCGCCTCATCTATCTTTTACTCAATTTCCATTGTGTTTCATTTCAATTAGGAGAAGCTCACAGATTGTTTTCAAAGCCTCCTCCTTTGAAACCCCAGGAATAACTCAGTGTCAGGGGAAGAGTGGGACCCACTCTGCGAAATGGAGAAATTTTGACTAGCAGTTCATTTAATTTCTGTTTCTTCTCTAACTCCTAGTTTTTCATGAAAATCTCTTTCATATATGCCATTAACAATAAGAAATAATTTGGTTTAGGAGTGCAAGTGTAAAATCCTCATTTTTACAGGAAATTTAAAAATAGGGATGGGGGCAAGCTAACTGTTTTTAGAAGGCCCAGAGGAGGACTTGTCCGTTCCCACTGGTCACAGGCGGGGTACACCTGGCCAAAACCCAAACCCACTACCTTCCCTCACTTCAGAGTGCAGAGTAGGTGGCTGCCTGGTGTTTTTGTTGTTGTTGTAGTACTGGGGATTGAACCCAGGTCCTTGCTTATGCTAGGCAAGTGCCCTACTACTGAGACACATCCCCAACCCTTCTCTAAATTTTATTTTGAGACAGGATCTTGCCAAGTTGCTTCTCTTGATCTTACATTTCTCCTGCCTCAGCCTCCTGGATAGCTGGGATTGATTATAGTGATGTGCCACTACATCCAGAACAGCCACCATTTTTATGTCACTGCACACTATGTATATCCTACATAGTGCTTGTCACTTGTTTATCTATTTAATGTCTGACTCCTTTGATAGGTTGTAAGATCTGTAAAGGCAGAAACTGTGTCTATTTGGTCAGCACTGAGTACCCTCTACCTACCATAGTCTCTAGCACAAAGCAGATCCTTAATATCTGTCCACTAAATCTATTCCATCTTCCAATGCTTAATTCAGTGTCTTACCTCCATGTGACCATGCCTACCCAAGTGACCACTCCCTTCTCTCAGAAAGTAGAAATATATATATATAT
>NW_022900913.1:61305076-61322936 GCF_012274545.1 Fukomys damarensis
ATATATATATATAGCCAGTCTTCAAGAAGAGGATGTTGTGGGCCAGGGATTTAGCTCAGTGGTGCTGCCACCTGCCTCACAAGTGCAAGGTCTGACTTTAATACCAGGAATGGCGGGGAGTGGGAGGAGAAGGAGGAGCAGGAGCCTGTCTAATTTAATTAATCCTAGAATCTTATGTTTATGGATCAAACCTTGGGAAACACTGGGCTACATTGTAAAATCCTTGATGTTAGCCTTACATGCTATATTTGTGTTTCTCTATAATCTCTTGCAAGGAACCTTATACTTAGTAGATACCTAATAAATGACCAATAGATGATTAATTCCTTAGTATAAAGTTAAGCAAGAAAAGAAAGTCTGGTAATCCTACAACCAAAAATAACAATAATAAAGGGGTAGTTGAGGTCCCAGTGAAGATGAGAAGTAAGCTGTAAAATGTACAAGTCTGAGACCCAGTGAAAAGGTCGGGGTTGGAGAGAGACGGGAGTGATCTGCCTACAGTCGATGACACTGGGAGCCCTGAGTGAACAGGAAGCATTGGGGAAGAGAACAGGTGTCTCTGTAGTGTCCAGGACACTTCACGACCCACTCCCAGGCATCAGGAAGGCAGAGGTGCTGCTTGGCAGGGAGGGCTCTCAAGCTAGGGGAGTGGGTGTGCGGCCAGAGCTGAAGGCTGCTCAGAGGTCCACACTGGACCTGGCAACATTTAGTCATGGATGACCAAAAATGAAGAGCACATCCAGACCCAGCCCAGCAAGGACCAAGGAGATGCCTGCCACTGAGCACCAGCTGCCAACAGTTACAGCCTCAGCCCTGCTGCTCCTGGGTTTGCATGCTGCACTCCTCTCCTTGGGGCCAGGAAGTCTCTCCTGCCCTGACTCTTGGTAACTCTAAACCTAAAATACAAACTCCAAGTTGTGAGTCATCCAAAAGAAGTTCTTGTGGAGGTAGAAACAACCCAAGAGTGCTTCAGCAGATGAATGGATAACCAAAGTGTGGTACATCCATGCAATGGAGAAGTATTCGGCCATGAAAAGGGATGTATGTAGTTCTGATATATGCTATAAAAGGAATGAACCTAGGAACCATCATGCTCACTGAAATAAGCCAATCACGGTTGAACAAAAAAACATGACTTTATTCATATAAAGCATCCAAAAGGGTAGATCCCACAGAGACAGAAGTAGATTAGTCACCACCCAGAGTAGGAAGACGAGGGAGAAATTAGGAATTTTTGCTTAATGGATATAGAGTTTTTCTCTGGGGTGGCAAAAAGCTGAGTCAATAGTGATAATGGCCAGGTATGGTGGCACACACCTATAATGTCAGCACTCAGGAGGATGAGGCAGGGGGATCACCAGGAGTTCAAGGCCAGCCTAGGGTACATAGTGAGTTCAAGGCCAACCTGAATTACATAGGTGACCCTGTCTCAAAGAAACCAGTGATGATGGCCGCACAATGTTGTGAATGTAACAACACTGAACACTTAAAACAATTAAAATGGCCAATTTTATGACTATATAGTTTAGCAAAATCTGAAAAATACAAAAAGCCAAAAGAAAAGTTCATTATGAAAATCTCTCCCATTTCAAGAGGAGACGGTCAAGTCACCTTGGCTCTACAAATCCTTCAGAGATTTCCAAAATCATGTCTAACAATGCCACGATCAATTGTCTTCAGCCCAGATGCAGCTAAGAATACAGTGACCATCAAGAAAGTCTTTGAAAACATGAAGTGTCTAAAGCACATTCTGTTCTCCCTAAATCAGACTTCCACAACAACAGATTTTTAGAAGGAAGCTTTAAGAGCACAAACCATGTAGTTGTGAGTTGGAGGCCAAAATATAATTGAAAGGTGTGACAAATTATTGGCAGGCTGCTAACTGTATTGATCGACTCAAGTCAAAGGATTTTTTAATGTGTTTTTCTCCAGACCACTAACCCTAGACACAAAATTCCTTCTGGAAAACATATATCTGAAAAACTTTTTTTCTAAATTACTTTCTGCTATTTTTTCCAAGAAGTCTACTGAAATTATTAAACAGGCCTGGTGAGAGGGAACATTTATTTACGCCTCAAATGAGCAGTGCTATGGTAAACACAGGTGCAATCTAGCAGCTGGGCGTGTTGGAAATTATTGTGCTTGCAACAAAATGTCAGGCATTGAGAAATTGACTACTAAACTTTGAAGTAAAAAAGAAAAAAACTCTAATGATTTTTTTTTGGAGGGGAGATGGACAGCCCAGTGCGCCTAAATGACACTTCAATTATACCAGACTCCTCAAAGCACTTCTCGCAGAAAGTACTCTGCCCACTAGTAATCAGTCTTGCTCACAGCTGGCCAAGGCTGTGGGAAGTGGGGACCGATGCAAAACTTCCAATCCATTACTCCAAACGGGCTTGCTGAAGAGGAACAGAGTCAGCCCCAGGTAGCAGGGCAGTCCCGATGCTAATCTGTCCTCTGCTTGCAGGTGCCTCTATCGTGGGGGTGAACTGCCACTTTGACCCCACAACCAGCCTGCAGACGGTCAAGCTCATGAAGGAGGGCCTGGCGGCCGCAGGGCTAAAAGCTCACCTGATGAGCCAGCCCTTGGCCTACCACACTCCTGACTGCGGCAAGCAAGGCTTTATTGATCTCCCAGAATTCCCCTTTGGTAAGACAGCACTTTTATAAATCATCTCCATATCTTTGCTTGATAAACTTCAAATAAATACAGCCAGAGAGTTTTTGTCATAGTAAAGAAATGGCTGCAAAGCTCTCATCTGTTGCCCCTAGTGGGGCCCCACAGCCCCAAAACTCCCTTGACATTTAGCCAGTAGGAGACGGCGGCATTCAGAGCCTGGCAGCATAGAGGATCTGCTACGCACATGTGCATATGGGTGGTTCTGGGGACCAGCGTCTTGTTGTCTGTGAACTGCAGACCCCAGCTCCTGTGATGTTGCAGTATTTCTGCAGCACAGAAGCTGGCCCCCAGGACCAGTGCTCCAAGCAAAGCCAGGCAGAAGCCAAGGCATTTTCCTCTGCCCCAGCCCCTGAGGCCACACAACACCCCTCCTCCACGCACTGCCTGTCGTCTACCAGGTCACCCTGATTCGGTGACAGGGGAAAGCTCAGAGAACTGGGTCATTGGGACATAAGGCCACACATGTCGAACCAGAGTCCCTACAGGTTTAAAATCTAAGAGCTGAGTATCTACAGCCTGTTTATTGAAATTTTTATTATAGCTATTTATCTTGGATTTTTTAATAAAAAGAATTCAGACAAAATGGCATTTACTACAGGACTGGAGCCCAGAGTCGCCACCAGATGGGATATTCAGAAATACGCCAGAGAGGCCTACAACCTGGGGGTCCGCTACATCGGCGGGTGCTGTGGGTTTGAGCCCTACCACATCAGGGCGATTGCGGAGGAGCTGGCCCCAGAAAGGGGATTTTTGCCACCCGCTTCTGAAAAGCACGGGAGCTGGGGAAGTGGTTTGGACATGCACACAAAACCCTGGATTAGAGCAAGGTAAGCACCATTTGCCAGCCCAAACTGGTTTGGATCTGAATACTGAGGTCCAAGCGAGGCCACTAAGAGGGCAGCTAATTTGCTTTGTGATGATTAAATTCTCTCCCAGAAATATTTATAGAACAGCCTTATGAGCTGATTTGTGGAAAAGACTCTAAGAATATAGAATATGAACAATATAAGTGGCAATGAAATGTGATTTTTTTGGGGGGGTCTAAGAAAGCACCATCTATGTGGGAGATGCTAACATTGAATCATGTGGATTTATTAGAGTCAAATACGACTTAAACACAACAATATTGTTTTATGTCAAGATCTGCAGCAGTGAGAACATAGTAGTAAACAAGATAGTCAAGAAATTTGCCCTCAAGCCTACATTCCAGTGGTAGAGACGAATAATAACAAGAAAACAAATTTTTATATATCAAGCGGGTGCAGAACATGAGTAGGGCCACAGAAATGGAAATCTGTGGTTTCTGGCTTGGAGACTCTCGCAGACTATGGGGGAAATGGATAAGAAATCCAATATATTATCCAGGAGTAACTTACGGTAGAGGAGTGCAGAATGGAGAAGTGAATAGGAAGATATTCTAGAAAGGTCTCTTGGACCCTTTTTAAGGCTGAGTAGAGAAGAAGGCCGGAAGGTGGCCAGCCCAGCAGAGAGAGCCGTCCCACACCATTCAGCAGAGTTCACGGAGAGCAGCTCTGTCAGACACTGCTGTGACTCTGTTGCTGCAAGCTGAACTCTGCACAGCCCCTGCCCACCCCCACCCCGAGTTAGCAGACTAGACAGAGGCACAGGCTGTTCCGGTGAAGGCAGGCGTGAGTTCACGGAGGAGCTCAGGCGCATCCTCACCAGGGTCTGAGCCAATGGTCCCCAGAAGCCAAAGCCCGAGGGGGCTGATGGAGGGTGTCTGAGCCCGCCGCTGCCTGAGCTGAATTCTGCGGGGTGAATTATGTTGCCAGACACAGGAACAGCATGCGGGGAAGGCCTGGGGGTGGGAGAACTGTGCACTGAGAAACTAGAAGCCTGAGCACAGCGGAGTGGGAGCTGATAGCAACGCTTTCGCACAGGCAGTGAGGGGTCTGCAGCACATCCGGCGGTCCGTGTGAGGGCAGATTTGAGAGTTAGCGAGTGCCACAGCCTTGCACATATGCCTTCAAGAAGGACTCTCAGCCACGAGGAGGGCTGAGCCAGAAGGAGACAAAGGAAAGAGAAGGGAGAAGCCAGAGTCTGCGGAGGGAGAGGTACAGAAGCCATTCGATGCCGGCCCACAAGGAACAGTGGCAGAATGTAAGGGTGGACAGGTCATGTACACTGGGCAGAAAATGTAACCACTCTAAATTCTAAGCTTTTGATCCCTATTTATATGTGAAAAGGGAGATGAAGCAATTTTAGACCATCAGTTTGAGGGTTAAAAAGGCCTTTTTCTGCTTTAATGGACACTCTGAGAGTCTGAAGATGCCCTGGGTTATGTTGTGGCTCAGGGACAGAGAGCTGGACACACAGGGCTGGAGCCTGATGTTTTATGCTTTGGTCCCACAGGGCCAGGAAGGAATACTGGGAGAGTCTCCGGATCGCCTCAGGCAGGCCTTACAACCCTTCCTTGTCCAAGCCTGATGCCTGGGGGGTGACCAAAGGGACAGCTGAGCTGATGCAGCAGAAGGAAGCCACCACCGAGCAGCAGCTGAGAGAGCTCTTTGAAAAACAGAAGTTCAAATCCACCCAATAGCCATAACCCGACCATTTCTGCTGAGTTCCTGTATGTTTGGGCCTCCACGTGTACAAATAAGGAAAAGATGGTTCAAAAGTGGTGCTTGCCTTAGTGCTAGCCTACGTGTACACTTGGTATTAGATGAATGAAAGAATCATAAATAGCAGTTGGTAGGTCTAAAAGTACGTGTTAGAGTTTATTTAGAAGCAACAAAAATACAGAGTAAATCTGAAACAGGTTTCCTAAACACCTGTCATGTGTAAGGTTTACAGAAATCACTACAGCCAAGAAAAAGTAATCCAGACATTAATCCCATTTTTAGAAGTTGGCAGGCTGGAAGGGAGCACAAGAACTGCACTGTCATAAGTGACACAGAGCCAGGCATAAACAGGTGAGTGCTGTGGAAGGTGGCTTCCAACCACTTTTGAACATGACCGCTAGTAAGGAACACAATCTATACAAGGGCCCAGTAAAACATGACATACAACCTCTGAAATAAAATGTGTGCTTTTTCCGATATTTTTTTTCCATTCCACCCTAGTTAGAAAAACATATTGGCTGAGATCCTTTCAAGTTGACCTTAGGACTCACTGATGGGTTCTGACCCACAGTTAGAAAAACATTGCCATGAAACACTTCATACGTAGGGACCACCCAGTGTAAGTTTACTCTTATAAGAAAGCCAGCCATAGGTAATTGATTCCAAAGCCTAGCATGCTGCTCTGAGAGTTCCACTATTCTATTTCCAGACTCACTTATACCTGCACACACATATGGATCTATGGGGAGGAAGGAAAAGGGACTGGTATATGTTCCTTCTTCATCCTGCTCAAAACTGGACCTACCTAAATGCCCCCAGCCAGTCAGGTTGAAGAGCACTGAGCCTGTATTAAATTGCTAGCAGATAGCTAGCTAGCTAGATAGATAGATAAATCTTTGGAGTCAGACATGGTGGTGTACCCCTGCAATCCCAGCACTCTTGGAGGCTAAGGCAGGAGAATCACAAGTTCAAGCCCAGCCTGGGCAACATAGCAAGACTTTGTCCAAAATAAAAATAAAGGTCTGGAGATGTAGTTCACTGTAAAGGCCCTGGGTTCAATACCCAGTACCACACACATGCCCTTCTCTAATGCAAAACAAAATAAACAGATTTTCCAAATGCCAGCCATGATGCTTAGGTTGAGAGGGATGCTTTCCCCTGGTGATCTGATATCCACTTTTCTCCAAGAGCAAAGGCTGAGTACGCAAGACCAGCAGAGCTACATGCTGCCCTCCACAGAGGACGAAAGAGTTCATGCTGCTCTCTAAAGTTTGTGGACTGGCTCAGCTGTTCTGAAATTGTCATTTTTCTTTTAATAACAAAAGGATCATCAGACTCTCTGGGTTTCACTGTTGTTTTAGTTCTATAATCCACTAGGTCCTGTATGGAATCTTTATACCTCTATTTGTCCTTTTATTAAAAAATAAAAATACTACCCACTTACCTCACAGGCATGCTGGAATTTCAGAGGTGCTCGCAGTGTTTAAAGGGCAGAGAAATGTCCTGAGTTCTCTCGTTGAGAGTTTCATAATCCACCCCTCCCCGGGGCACAGAGCCAAAGCTTTTCTGTTCACCTCCACGTTTCTATTTTTCTCAAACCAACTTCAATAGTTAATACTTTGTTTCATAGATGATAGAAACTTTATTGGACTTACTGCTCTATTATTGTGAAAAACGCAGGTCCCTTTAATATTCTTTTCGGAGCTCTATCACACACCCAGTATTCCACCCTCTACTCATCCTCGCGTCCTTTGAGCTTAGAGCCTTTTCATCAGAACTACAGGGCCGCGGTCCCCAGGATGAGCTGCTGTCTACACCGCCTCCTGGTGGTGGATTTCACGCCTTGGAAAAATGTAAGGTTTTCCTTCCCTCCAAGTATTTTCCTTTACAGACTTCTAGATGTCTTGCTCGTTGAATCCTGAGAGGTCGTTTATGTTAAAGAGACACTTCTCGCCAGCAAAGGTGTTTTGTGGACTCACAGTCCGAGGGGCTCAGAAATCAGAAGTGCAAGCTCTGTCTCGAGGCAGGAAGCTCTGTGCCTCCCCGGCTGCCAGGAGCTGGGACCTGGACAAATGGTCCCGAGGGGTCAAGAAACGGAGATCTGCGGCCTTACTCGGGGTCAGCACACACTCACCGAATGAGTAACACCTCGCACTGCAGCAAAACATCCCTGGGTGAGACTGCCCGCCCCTGCAGCACAGAAGGAGCCAACTTGCAGACCGAAGGCTGCAGTTCCTAGAGTTTCCAGCAGGGGATGCCCTAGGACCTGTTCGCTTTGAACTTGGGCTAGCAGACCACCTGGAGCTCTCTTTGAACCTGGTCTTTGGTTGGCTGGCTGGTTGTTTTTTTTGCGGGGGGAGGTTCGTGTGCGCGTGCTTGTGCGTGTGCGTGTGCGCTTGCGTGTTTAAACTTTCTATGTCTCCAGCAGACCCCTGTGCTGGAGAGAATTACTGTACAGTCTGTTTTCCCAAATAGCCTCCCATTAATCAAAAACATTCCCCAGCCAGGCTGCAGCCTCCCACGTGTTACCTGCTGGCTCAACAAGCCTGAGTCCTGACCACAAAGGAGGAAGAGCTAGCATGTTAAACCACACAGCTGGAGAAAACAAGGCCTGGTATGTCTAAATGCCTTCATAAAAAAATATTTACTATACGAACAAAACAAGACCGGGGAGCCAGGTGTGGTGCACGCCTGCAATCCCTGCACTCTGGGTACCTGAGGCAGGAGGATCCCAAACTCAAGTCCAGACTGGGCCACTCAGAGACTTAGCAAGACCCCGTCCCAGCATTTTTCAAAGGGTGGATAGAGTGGGATGAGTGGGGATGTACTGAGTGCGAAGGCCCTGGATTCAATCCCGAGTTAAAAAACAAAAGACAACTGACGGTAGCCAGGTGCGGAGCCTTCGAACATTGGTAACAGGAATACAGCTCGCTGGGAGAGACTGGTAAACTCTGAAAGAAAGGAGTCGTTCAGAAATGCTGACGTTTCCGAGCAGCCCGAGGCTCTCGTTCCCGGATACACAGAAAAATAAGCGCTAGAAGGCGAAGGACGGATATCACCCCTCGCACCGCTGTGAGCTACAGAAATGATGCCAAACAAATCACGTAGAGAAAAGCTGTAAAATTAAAACAGGGAGGAGAGAGATCTCCAAATACTAGCCTGGATCCCTCAGTTGTGAACAAGGAATAGCCCAAACTTCTCTCCACTTCAGCTTGACCATTCTTCTGGTTATTTTGACTTAATGAGATTTTACTGTCCTATGGAAAGATTAGCATCTCCAGCATCTGAACTGGCTTAGTGGAATCCAGCCATCTCTCAAACACACTAGTGCAATGTGGCAGAAAAAGGAACGAATACACTGAGAATTAGGAGTTTGGGGCTCTCCACACTTCTGATTCCTGTTGGATGGCACAGATACGTGGTGGCCTCACTGTTGTCAGTATTTACCGAGTGCCTTTTGATAGTGTGTTCCAGCTGTTAATGGATTATTCCCCTCACTAAGTGGACACAGGCTAAAATGGCACTGTCAGATGGCAGGCAAATGTCACTCACTCACACTCCACCTGGCCCCGAAAATGAAAGCATTCTCCTGGGTACCAGGTCCCAGAGAGGTCTGGACTGTGATTTTTATAGCATGGGCTATTTCTACTTTCAAGGCTCAGGGTTCTTTGTAGGTTTGCATGATCTACAGAAGCTCTGGAAATTCTTGGTCTAGAGGCCTTTGTTCTCCTAGGAAAGCGGGGAGGGGGGTGGCTGGCATCTCACATTTTGAGGAGCTGAGGGTTTGGGAACAAGAAGCCTCAGCATGTTTCCAGTCCATGAAGTTATTTATTCTCAGTAGCTTGATGGCTCCAGAGCTCGGTCTCCCGCCTGGACCACTCCCAAGAACACGAGTACAGGCAGCAGTTCATCTCAGGCACCTGAGCTAGCGGCCCTGTCCCGACTGTCCTGTGGGCTGTTCCAGATCTCACAGAGGCCTTTTGTGAGTCTGGGCTGCCAGCAGGGGAGAGGGGCACCTCAAGCCTGGACTAGACCCTAGGTTTCCGCCCTTGTGGGTGTATAGGCACTTCCGCTTCCCACTGCCAACATTCCCAAGTGCCTCAGGAAGCCCTGGGACTCACACAAACCTGTTCCAGGAGGGAGGCCTGGTGACAGGAGGGCTCCCACTGGCAAACAGGTAGTGTTTCCACACATAGCACTCACATGTTGATGTAGGGTGACTTGGGTCAGGCACAGGATGAGTTCAGGGATCCGGGCCACAAAAGACCCACTTCTGGCCCCTGCTGTGTACATACCATGGGGTCCCTGGTTTCTTTCTGGGCACTACCACTGTCCCCCTCTTCCCACCACCTCTGCCACCCAGGAAGGCCACCCCACCCTTCCTGCGGGGGGCTGTGCCCATCCCAAGAGGTGCCAATATCACAGCCTATTCCAGCCAACATCCTGGCATCTCCTGAATGTGGCACCCAGGCTGTCTGAGTCTCACAAGGTATGTGGCAGCCTGAGAGGCCACTGCCCTGCTCATGTTCCTGAGAGTTCAAGGCACGTTTGAAAGATATGTCCCCTATGTTCACACTCCAAAATTCCCAACAGGAAACTTAATAGAAATGTGCAGTGAATTTTCCACACAGTCCTGCAGATTTCTGGTTAGATTTATACTTGTGGTCATCACCAATGAGTCCACTGTGAGGGCCGCTGGAAGCCAGAGTGCTGATCTGGGGTCCTGGTCACGATGTACCCAGCCTTAGACAGTCAGCAGAAGAGACCCGCAGATGTGAGAACTGCACAGATTCCCTTGGCAGCTGATGTTTGCATTCTGCCTTTTTCTTGCAGTGGGATATAAGAAAGTAGCATATTTGGCAATAAATAACAAGAAGAGGTAGTTCCGGTTTCTCAGCAGGGACAGATGGCTACAGAGGATCTGTGTGTCACTCACTAGTTGACAAATCAGTGCATAAGGATCTGTTCTCCATTTGTTACTCAAGTGCTCATTCACAGGGCCCAGGAATTGTTACATCAAATCCATTTTAAAGCACATTTTTAGCCAGGCATGGTGGTACAAGTAAGAAATACAAATGTATGAAATGGCTCAGTTCTGAACCCAAAGGTGGGATCTAGGGTAAACTGGTAAGTGTTGCACAAACACCATCAAATTGGATTTTTTTTCCCCCAAAAGCTGGTGGGAGTGAAAAAAAATGACCATGAATTTCAACCGTTGTGACCCCTCAACAGCACAGGCTAAGTCACAGGTCCTCAATTATCTCCTCACCCTATTCAGAAAAGCTTTACACAGAAACCCTCAGCAATCGGGAGACTGAACCACAATATTGCTGACAGTGACTTCTCTTTCCCAGGCCCCCACTGCAGCTGCAGCTCTGCTTTTGGCAGTCTGCTCATATCCTACCTTCCGCAGCACTCTCCATAAGAGGATGGGGTGCAGGTCCCCACAGTCCCCCTGCAACCTCCCATCCCTACGTCCCAGCTTTCTTCTCCTTTGAGGCCATGTCCATCACCACCCACCTTCTTCCTGTTCTCCTTTCTTCTTCCTCATCCCGGTCTCTCTCACCCAAACATGACAGTTGGACCACCTCCTCTGGTTACTGGGCTCCTGTCCTTGTCCCAGGAATCTAGGCTGCCCCTTAGGTCACCCCCATGGTCACCTCCAGGTCTACCACCCCATGCTCGGAGGCACGCAGGCCTCTATGAGCCTGACCATGTCCAGGGGCTCAGGGCCTTACCCTTCCATGCTTTTCTGGGCTGATGAGGCTGTCTGGCCTCACTTCCTTTTCTCAGCGCAGAGCTGGTTTCAATCCTTAGCTAAACCATAGGGTCAACCAGGAGCTTCTGCCACTCAGGATGACTCTGCCCTTTGAGTCACCAGGACACTCTGGGCTCCCCTGGGGTGGTCCCATGGGAAGCTGAGATAAGACCACTCAGTGCCTCAGCATCTTCTGTCCCTCATTCTCCTCTCTCCATGTGCACCCCCAAGGCCTGGCCTAGAGCAAGCCCACTGCAGCATGTTTTAGGAAACCCGGGCCCTGCAATCAGGAGTCTCCCAGCTGTGGGCTCTTGGCAAAAGAAGAGTCCTGCACAAGGCCCTCGATGGTGGGGTTTAAAGAACAGCAGGAATTCTCAGGGGCCACAGACCTCCTGTGTGCTGAGGGAAGATGGGGTGGGGGCTTGAATTAAGTGTGAAACTTACATTTTCAGTTAATCAGGCTTTATGGAGAATCAGTGTGGTTGGTAGGTTGATTCCTGGTCCAGTTGTGCCTAGAGGGGGACATCTAATGAAAGCATGGCTGCCAAGGGCCACCCCAAGAACAAGAGGGTCAGGTGAAGACAGGTGGACAGGCAGTGAGCCTGGAAGAGAACACAAGAGGTATTTGCCAGGAGTTGCTTTCTTCCTGACTGGAGACTGGGAAACAGGAGAATGCTAAGGGTTTGTTTGTTTTTGTGGTACTAGGGATTGAACTCAGGGCCTTTACACTTGGCTATATCCCCATACATCCTCAGCCCGATTTTTCGTTTTTGCTTTTGGAGACAGTGTCTGACTATATGGTTCAAGCTGGACTTGAATTCACTACATAGGCCAGACTGGCCTTGAACTGGAGGTCATTCTCCTGCCTCAGCCTTCTGAGTGCTGTGATTACAGGTGTATACCATCACACCCAGCTCATCCTCCTTTTTAAGACAGGCTCTCAACTAAATTGCTAAATTGCCCAGGCTGAGCTCCTGATCCTCCTGCCTCAGCCTCTCAGAGTGCAGAGTGCTTAGCTTTTGAGGGGCTAAGGCCATGCTGTGGTTGCAGAGAAGGAAGGAGTGGGACAAAGAAAAGGAAGCTGGGAGACACTCTCCATCCATCCACCTTCAATCAGGCATGAGTATTCCTTCCTAGTTAAGGTTTTCTCCTCCTGAAATGTCCACCTTTTGTCTGCAGATGCCATAGCTTGTTATTTACCTTCTGGGGGCTCACAGAAATCCTCTGACTATGGAACATTGGAGCAATACCTCAGTGTATTACAAGCTAGAAGAGGAAGTGATGACACAGGGACAGTAAAATATCTGGAGGGACGTTGGGAAGGTCAGAAAAGCTAAATGTCATTGCTGAGAAAAACAACAGGAGAAAGAAAAAAGTACAAATTTCTTAAAGGTGTGGACAAGAAACCAGAATTCTGTCGGCCTTCGCCTGGAAATGAAACCTGAAACACAGATGCTGCTCCAGGAGAGCATCTCAAGTGACCACCCAGAGGGGCTGGCCTGGGAGGCGCTCAGCTGTCAGATGAGTCGAACCTGGTGACTGACAAGTGAGCACGCTGAGCGGGAATGAATAAGCAGGAATGCATAAGCGAGGGAAGGAACCTGAGCAGAAGGACAAGAAAACCAACTCCTGATTCCTCTCTGTCACTGCCTGTGTCCTTAAGTTTTCAGACAAAATGAGACAGGCGGCAGCACCCTGGCCTAAGGGACTAGTGGAAAATGAAGGGTATTGTTCTACATGTGAAGGGAAGGAAGTTCAGTCAGGAACAGTGACATTTATTTTGACGGAAACCCAAGCACATACAGAATTTTCTCGAGCACGCTCAGGACTTCATTGTTGGAACCAGAAAGAGTGATTTATGCATAAGCCTGCTCTCAGGTCCTAGGCTTATAGAAGTTTCCAAATTCCATCAGGCCAGAACCCTGAGTAATGATCAAGTCCAGATCAACATAAAAATCCTGGGCTTGGGCAACACAGGTGGACGGGATGTGGGACTCTGGCCACACCACTTTCCTCCTCTTACTTCCCACACTCCTGGCACCACTCTGTGTGTTGTCCTTGAGGGGAATCATATGTGAAAGAGGCCTGGAAAGGAGACGCATTGCCCCTGCTCAGCCTGCAACACCAGTCCCCAAATGATGGAAGAAAATGTTCTGACAAAAACACATCCTTCAGGGTCCTTCAACGTCTCATCGCAAAGAGACACCAAGGCATTGGCTGCCCACTCCCACCTGGGGGTATTCGGAAAGGTGAAATGCTCTTCGTACCAGATCACTGTGTTTCTAGGAGGTCTTTGTAGGCACAGTCAGACCCTTCTGCAGGGTTAGTCAGGGAGCCCTGGCCCTCTTTGAAGCAGCAAGGAAACAGCTTCTGCATCACCACAAACAGCTGAGCTGACAGCCTGTGGTTTGACCCCTGGATGGGTGTAGCTGACACAGACCCTCCTGGGCTCCCCTTTGAGTGGGTTGCTTCTCCCCTCAGAATTCCCCTCGTAGCCCACTGAACCTAACCCCCAGCCAGAAGCCCGACAATCAGTCGAGTGGTGACTCTCGGAAGGCTGGACACAGGACCCCTACCCCATGAGACAGAACCGCGGGCCCTCCCTCGGCAGTGAGCCAGCTGTTCCCTCATCCCTCAGCATTCCCTCAGCAGTTCCCCCATCCTCCAGAGCGGCTTTGTGCCACTTCTTGCAGTGGAGCTTTTGCTTTGTACTGCCCTTCTCTTCTGTCTCCTCTTCTTCCTTCATCGGTGAGAAAGACAAGCCCAGCTAGGGTGAGTCCGGAGACCCCTGGGCTTTAGACCCACCGGATGCCACATCTTTGGATATTTTCTATAATTTGACAGTGATTCACAAATTATTATGACTCTGCAAATAAGCGAGGTGGGAAAATATTTGAGTACAGTTTTCTGACAGGGACACCTATGACTCCACAGAGCAGTAGAAGGAAAAACGGACCATGTTAAAAAGATATTAATCATGAGAATGGATTGAGTATGGTAAACAAAACCATGCTTTTCAGAAAAAAACTTTCCTGCCAGCAACACAAGTCCTCTTGTCTGCAATCAGAACGGCACTAGAAAATATTTGTTGCTATTTGTCCATTCGCCTGTTGACTCAGTAGCATTTATTGTCGGCTTCTATGTGCCAGGTGCTGGGGTGGAAGGAGGGAAAAAATAGTAACAAAAATAACATAATTTCCAGATTACTTATTGTGTGATTATCTCTTTGAGCCCCATGACAAGAGGAGGAGCTGAAGATTATTTCCACTTTCCGGAAGAAGGAACTGGCCTCACCCAAAAACTACCGAAGCTGGAAAGGGCGGGCCAGAGGTGGCCTGGCATCTGCTGCCCTCAGTCATGAGCTCGCCTCCTGCACTAAGCTCATCAGAGTTGTTTTCCACATTCCTTCCACCCATTTATTCCCAGCACGTAGTAAATATTTGCTAAATGAGATATTTAGCAAAATTGAAAGCTGAAAACACTTGCTAAATGTAATAATTGAAATAAATTGAAAATATTATTGAATGCGATCTTTTAATGTGTTGAAAGTATTTGTTAAATTGAAACCAGATCACTAAGGTTTTAATTGGAGTTTTTTTATACCTACTTATTCCATGCAATGGATGTGATTGTAACTGAACCTAACCTTGCAAACCACCTACACTGGAAATATCACATCGGTCTCCCTAGTGCCCAAATTGCAGCCCCTGGGCAAGGCGTGTACTGTATTGTGTGGTTCTGGAGCTCGGCACTCCTTTCCTTGGCGGGTCGTCCAGATTTTGTTCTGGGCTGAAGTTGACAGAGATTCACAAGCTAACAGAAGTTGTTTTATTTATTTATTTAAAAGGAAGTGCCAGGTAATTTAAGAGGAAAAGGTGAGAGCAGGTATGTGGCACAGGACACTTGGGCCCATCCCAGGTTTGCAATGGGCTTGTGGTGTGATCTTTGGAGAGAACAATTCTGCACCTGGTTAGAAACAGTTTCTGAATGAACAGGCTTCCGACTTGGGCTGCGACCCCTCCACCTTTCTCTGGGGCACACAGGGAAGGCCTTCCATTTGGAGCGCTATTTCCTACAGCTTTTCTGCCTGAAAATTTGTTCACTGTCTAGGTCTTTTGTGGGTTCTCCTGCCCACCTTTCCTCTAATCATCTCTCCTTGAGCAATAGATATAGTGGCAAACTGTTGTAATCCCAACACTTGGGAGGCTGAGGCAGGAGGATCCCAGGTTCAAGGTTGGCCTGAAGCACATAGTGAGATCCTGTTTAAAGAAAAAAATAAAGCAAGGAAGAGAGAAAAGAAAGAAAGAAAGAAAGAAAGAAAGAAAGAAAGAAAGAAAGAAAGAAAGAAAGAAAGAAAGAGAGAGAAAGAAGAAAGTCACTCTTTGCCATTTAAGACATAACAGAATGAAACACTTCACTCCTTTCAAATTTTTCTGTGATGCTATGATGTAAAATCTACATTGTCCTGGATGTAAAAACCCTCAGGACACCAAACACAGGTAGAATCCTAAATACTAGTGCTGAGAAAAAGAATGACTTCGATGACTGATTAATTTTTTGAAAGTCAAGTAATTACCAATGATTTTCTACCAATATATTTGAAGTAAGACATATAAGTTGGCAGAGCATTAATAATAATTCTTAGTGATAAATTATGTCATGATTTCTGATATAAAATATGGAAGAAGTTCAGAGAATCGATGTTGTTACAATAGCATATTCTTTCTCATTTACTTATTTGTAGGAACAAAACCTGTCAGACTCTCATCTATAAACACATAAAAAGGCATAGAATCAATTCTATTAACTCACTCCAAGAATTAATATTAAAACATGAATACAGAAGCTAACTGAAAATGTAGTTCCATGTTTCTAACTAAGAAATGTGTTTCATTGGGCATGACGGTGCAAGCCTATAATCCTCCCTGCTTGGGAGGCTGAGACAGGAGGATCCTTAAGCTATGGCTCAATGATAGAATGGCCCAGATTTGATCCCCAGTACCACAGTTTTTCTTTTTTTCTTGTTTAAATGGTTATTGTGTATGTGCGTGTGTGTGTGTGTGTGTGTGTGTAAGGAAAGTGTCTACCACTTAGCTATATCCCAGCTCTTCTTATTTTTTATTTTAAGAAAGGATCTAAGTTGCTCAGGCTGCTGTCAGACTTGTGATTGTCTTGTCTCAGCCTCCAGAGTAGCTAGGATTACAGGTGTGCACCACTACACTCAGCTTCTATTGACTTTTCAAAAATATTTTTACTGATCTATTTAAATTGACACAGTAGGGCCTGGAATTTAGCTCAGTGGAGCTGTGTCTGCTTTGCAAGTGCAAGGTCCTGAGTTAGATCCCCAGTACCGGAAAAAAAAAATAGTCCTTAAATTGACACAGCAATTGTGTATGTATTACAGTGTGGCATTTCAATATGTGAACACAATGGGTACTGTCAAATCAGGGCAATTAGTACACTTACTGCCTAGATGTAAATTTTCCTTTTCATACTTACATATCAGTATATCACTATTTATATTTCTTTCTCTTTTTTTTGAGGCAAGCTCTCACTATGTAGTTCAGGAGGGTCTTGAACTCACTGTGTAGCCCAGGATGACCTCAAACTCACGGCGATCTTCCTGCCACAGCTTCCTGAGTACTGGTACTGCAGGAGTGTGCCACCACTCTTGGCCATCTTTATTTATATTTCTAATCAGTTGTACTACTTTTTTTTTTTGAGACAGCATTTTGCTATATAATTCAGGCTGGCTTTACACTCACTATGTAGCCCAGGCTGGCCTTGAACTCATATGGATCCTCCTGCCTCAGCCTCCTGAGTGCTGGGATTATAGGCGTGTGCCACCACTCTTGGCTTTGCATTCCTAATAATTAAAAGAAGCTTAACAATGTGAGACTTGAAATCAAAAGAAGCTTTTAAAATTAAAATTTAAATGTACATACATGTTTTGATGCAGAAAGATAGCAGGTAAAAGTTTTGGAAACAAAAATTTATGAATTGGGAGGGGGAAGAAGAATAGAATGAAAAACACAGATTTTTTAGAGAAAAATACACTGTTCTATCTCCCACTGTTAATGAGTTCATTAATATACTTTTTAAAGGAATGAAGGCAAGAATCAAATTGACTTGGTATTTCATCTCCAGTGAATATTTTTAGCTTTTTAGGTTAGACATTATATGCTTTACAAACACTTAAATTTATCACTTCAAAACCTGATGACTTGGAAAGGTGGGAGGTGCCCATTGCTTTGCGTTTTAATTATTTGGGACCCTGAGGGAACAATGTTATCTGACAGCTGCTGTATCTGTCATCTGGAGTCCAGCGAGTTCTGCAGAGCCTGTGGTTTTGCTGTCTCAAAGCTTCTTGTAGAGAAAGAAAGGGCCCTGCGAGTTCACCGCAGACAGCACCTCAGAAACAATCCCGTCAACACATGCGCGTCCCACACGCAGCACTCGTCCTCCCGGGGCTTCCGTGACCCCTCTGATGGGAGGATCTAGAAGCGCTTCCCTGATTTCCCTGAGGTGATGACCCCGAGAGGGGAGCACCCCGGGAAGGGATTTGGAGTGACGGGCTTGGAAGGGATAAGGAACTGCCTGAGGCTTGGCAGGCAGCAGCTGCTACCTCAGGGACTTGGAGGCTGAGTAAGAAATTCGTTTCTCACTTTAAAAGCGGCACATGACCGTCTGATTCATGTTTAAAGATAGCAGTGTTGATGTAATTTTTGAAAGTGGATTATTGGGCTGGGGATTTAGCTCAGTGGTGCCATCACCTGCCTTGAAGCGCAAGGACCCGAGTTCGATCCCCGGTACCAAAAAAAAAAAAAAAAAAAAAAA
>NW_022900913.1:61323045-61340345 GCF_012274545.1 Fukomys damarensis
GACAAAAAAAAAAAAAAAAAAAAAAAAAAAAATCGGAATATTAAAAATAGCAGCTGGGTATGGTGGTGCACATCTGTAAACCCAGCTCTCTGGGAGGCTGAGGCAGGAAGGTCACAAATTTGAGGGCAGCATTGGAAGCATAGTGACTTACAGAGAGACCCTGTCTCAAAATAAAAAGAGGCCAGAGAAGTAGCTCCCAATACTAAAAGAAAAAAAGCCTAAAGTCCTAACCTGTATGTTGAAATATCTTGCTACTCATAAGAGATTGAAATCATTGTTTTCTGTGTGAAAAGCTATTGCCCTCCAAAGGTTAAGGAAAAAAAAAATGAAAGAGACATTATTAGGTTACATGTTTCTTGAGAAAAGAAAAAAGAAATTCAGAGGTCTTGTCAAATGTGTTCATTAACTGAACCAAATATATATTTTCTATAAACTGTAAATTCTAATGCCACAGTGCTCATAATTTAATGTTCAAGCAAATTTCAGACCCTGAGCCCTCATGCTGGTTCCTGACATAAAGCAGCACATGGGTCTGTCTTCTTGGTGGGTTCCAGGGTCCTGTGGTTCTTGCTGTCCCGTCTTCCCTTCCTTGTCTCTTCCCCTCTTCCCTCTCCTCCCTCAGTGCTTATTGAGGGATTGCTTTGTGCAGGCCAAGGCACAGAAATGCCCAAGACAGGCATCAGCTGGCAGCTTAGTACACTAGATGTCAAGCCAAGAAATCAGTGATGGCTGTTGTGGCCTTTGCTACTGAGAGAAGTCTGAGGTTCCTAGGGGCATCTGCCAGAGGCCAGGCCTCACCTGGGGAGCCAGGGAAGGTCACCCTGATGAATCGCTTCAAACTGAAGCCCCTAGGCCACTCAGAATCAGTGAGAGGAGGGTGGAGGGGAAAGACCTTCCCGATGCCATAAGATGGAGTGCGGTCTCCCCCAAGTAAAGGTGACCAAGGACTGGGAGGCTGAAGACAAGGCTGGGAAGCAAGAGGGTTCTGTCGCCAAAACCCTCCCAGGCTCAGCAGGAAAATGGTAAGGGGTTAAGCACATGAGCTGCAGGGCTTACTTTTGGAGTGTCAGAGGCATAACTCCCTATCACCAATCCGCCTGGCTCCCGGAAGCAGGGTTACTAGGGTTTTGCAAATCCACTCAGAGATAGCTATGCACATACACACCAGGATGTCCATCTTTTCCTCTTATAATAATGCATGGTAGTGTCCTGTACACAGTTCATTTTATAGTACTAGGAATTGAATCCAGGGCCTCACACATGCTAGACAAGCACTTGCTCATGGAGCTATATAGCCAGGCATAATTTAAATTTTATTTTTGAGATAGGGTCTTGCTAAATTGACTGGGTTGGCCTCAAATATGCCATCTTCCTGCCTCAGCCTCCAAGTAGCTGGGATTACAGCTGTGCACCACCATGCCTGGCTTGTATACAGTTTTGAATCTTGTTTTTCTTAGCAGTATATCTTACTGGTACACACAGAGCTGCCTCACACTTTTTCCTCTGGACTTGGCTGTCTGTTTCTTGAACTGGTCCCCTAGAGTGGGCATATGGGTAATCCTCAGACTTCTGCTAGCTGCAAAATGCCACAGTGAAAGTTTTTACACATAACTTTGGCACCTGCAGAATTCTGCAAGAGAATTCCAAGAGGCAGAACTACTGGGTCAAAGACTATGTTCATGTGGAATTTTGGTAAATGTTGCCAAAATGATGTTAGTTTATATGACCAGCAAGGATGTGACAGGTGAAAAATGAGTATCCCAGTAGTTTTTATTTGTACTTCTCTTAATAAAAGTGAATCTGAGCAGATTTGATCTGATTAAGAGCTAGAGTTTGTAAGCTGGGTGTGGTGGTGCAAGCCTGAAATCCCAGCACTTTGGAGGCTGAGGCAGGAGGATTGCTGTGAGTTCAAGACCAGCCTGGGCTACATAGTGAGTTCCAGGTCAGTCTCAACTGCATAGTGAGACCCTGTCTCAAAAAAAAAGAGCTAGAGTTTGTTATGAATTTTAAAATTACCTAATTAGGCTGAGAACCAAGCAAAGGCCTAGAGTTAAAAACGGAGTTGAACAATTTGCTTGTTCAACAAACAGCTTTGAAAAACAGCTCTAATTGGACACACTCAGCGCACTGATGACCTAGACAGGTGAGCTGGGCCCACTAAATGCCAGTCTAGAGAGGGAAACGCATATGGAAATGTGCCATGAAATGTATATGCTATTTAAAATATGCAATGTGCCATTAAAATGTTTTCATATTAAGAAAGATGAGCGCAGGTCTGAGGATTTAGCTCAGTGGTTCCGCCACCTGTCCTGCAAGCACAAGGTCCCAAGTTCAATCCCCAGTACCGAAAAAAAAAAGAAAAACAAGTGCATAAAGAAGAGTAACTCATGAGCCAGACAGTCATATATATGTTCTTAGAATACTTAATTTTTGAATGTCAGGGAGTTGGAAGTGGTTAATGCTTTTTAATTTTTTGTAAGGTCTACTTTGGGTTTCTTTTTAATTTTTTTAAACTTGGGTTTCTTTTAAAACTTAGCTCTGCATTGTCAAAAAACATCCAGAGCTGCTTTAATAGAGGTGAGTTTTTAGTATATGTGCTGCCGAAGCGGTCTCTAGAGGTGAGTTTCTAAAGAAAAAAATTTTTTTTTGTACTGGGGACGGAACTCAAGACTTTGCACTTGTGAGTCAGGCAGTGAAACCACTGAGCTAAATCCCCAGCCCTTAAAGAAATGTTGAAAGGTTTTTTCAATCTATGTCTAAAGGATGGCAAGATACCCATCAGAAAGGGCAGTGTGTACAGCACAAAGGGAGAAGGTTCCTGGATACAATGACTTCTTTTGAAATTTTGGAGGACTTCTGGGAAGGTGGCAGAGCAGTATGCAACAAGTCAACCTTTCCAAGATTCAGAATCCAGACACTGGAAAATAACAACTTGGGAATAAAAGAAGGAGTAAGGTGAATCCCTGAGATGCAGGAGGGATCTGAAGGGAAAATTGGAGCTCACAGAGAAAGTGAAGAGACAGACCTCAATGCAGAAAAAAGAGGGGACAATTTGGACTCTCTACCTGGTTCCTAGCTCGTGGTATGAGAGAGAAGGATCAAATCCACAGAGACACAGTGAAAGCAGCTGACTCCAGAGGCTTCCCAGATACCAGTGGAACAGAGCGATGGATGCTGTATGCTCCAACAGCAGGTGAATCAGTCCAGTCCAAGTGACTGCCGTGTGTTCCCTGGAGAGGGTGCTTGGCTAGGTACCATGTTAGGGAGGGGCCAACTGAACACAGTACTGGAGCAGCCATGGGTTGGCTTCATATCAGGGCTCCCAGTGTTGAGATCCCCCAGTGACTGGGTGAGGGACAACTGGAGGAGCCATGGTCAGGCCAGCTAAGGACACCCAGTGTGTTTTAGGCTGAACAACTCAGGACCCAACCCACAACCAAAGGCCAGGATCAACCTGAACTTCTGCGGATTTGAAAGTACCAGAATTGGCACCGTGCCCTAACCCTACTGCAGACTTGCTGGGATCATCCAGCACAGATATGGGCTCTTACTGCCTCTGTCTCCCAGTGACACCAGAGGCGTGCCCTGAATTGGACAGTACCACAAAACTGTAGGCTTGAAATTACAGAGAAATGTACTTTTTTTCTCTTTTTGCTTTTGGTTTTGTTGTTCCTTTGAGGGTTTTTTTATTGTTTTGATTTTGCATCACTGTGAACATTGTTTTTAGTTTTTTTGTTTTGTATCTGTGATTGATACTACTATTGTTACTGATTGTACTACTTTAGCCAAGGTGACATAGTTGTTGTGATCAATTGATCTTCCTTGTATGCTAAGCTAATACCTAGATTGTCTGAGGGTCACAAACAACACAAGAGTCCAGTACCAAAGTACTGGGTGCCAGGCAAAACAAGTAATAATGCTAATAAAGTGAAGAGGTAGGATCTTGGAACAGACTAAAAAGCCAAAAGTCAGGTGTACCTAGATGATGTCTCTCAAAGGTAAACATTTCCTAAAGAGGTCTCAATGCTAGTAATAAGGCAAAAAGCAATTTACAAACATAAATGCAGAAAATAAATAGAAAATGAGAAAACATGAAAGCAAAATGCAACCCATAATGCCCAACTTGCCTAAGGCAACTCAAGGGGGCATTGAGGTGGAAGAAATAAATTTTAAAAAACCCTCCCAAATTAATTTTAAGAAATGGTAGCAATGGAAGTAACAGAACAGATTAACAAGTCTCCTGACAAAAATAAAACAGAGATAATTAAAGAGTTGATGACCACAATGAAGGAAATGATTAGCCAGTCTAGAGTAGATACAGATAAAAAAAAAAAAGAGGATCTTAGAAAAGAAATGGAAACCATAAATGTCCACCATAGAAAAGAACTGGAATCCATAAAACAAACTCAAATAGAAATCCAGAAAATTAGGTATCCTACTGAAAGTGTACACCACAGAGTCAACCAGGACAAGGGGAAAAAATGAGAACCAAGACCTGTCATGTGAAGGTACAGGATCCCAGTAATGAATGTAACTGTATTGTATGCCTAGATTGTACCAATAAACTCAATTTAAAAGAAACAGAATACCAGATTTAAGAAGATAGGGTTGTGGTTGGTGATTGTTAAATGAAAAACCTCTTTAAAAAAGGAAGGGACCACAAAAAAATTAATCCAACAGCTGTTAGGTGATGCAAAAAAGACTAATATAAGACTAATTGGACTCAATGAAGATATCACAAGATAGCCCAAAGGGTATAAACAACCTGTTGACAGAAGTAATAGCAGGAAACTTTTCAAGTATGGAAAATAATTTGACATATAGATAAATAAGGCAAGCAAAACTCCAATTAGCCATGATTAAAAAAAAAAAACTATACCAAGCCATATAATAGGCAAGATTCCAGAAATTCAACACAAAAACAGAATATTAAAAGCTGTTAGAGAAAAGGAATAAATCACTTGTATAAGTGAAACCCATCAGAATAACAGCATACTTTTCAATACAAACCCTTAAGTCAAGGAGAGCTGAAAGTGAAGTATTTCAAGTCCTAAAAGAAAACAACCTCCAGCCTAGAGTGATGTACCCTGCAAAATTATCTTTCAAGACTGCTGGAGACATAAGACACATTCCTGATAGGGAACATCTGAAAAAATTCATGACCACCAAACCAGTACTCCAAAAAGTTCTAAAGGATGTTCAAGAAAAAGACAATAAGTACAGCAATTCCAAGAATCCCTATAGGGGAATGAATCCACCTGGCAAGGACAGGAATTAAACAGAAGGGAATGAAAGGAAACCAACAATAGGAAAATATGGCAAGGATAACTCAACACGTATACCAATTGTATAACCATCCATGTGACTGGTCTCACCAATCAAAATAAGCAGATTGGCAGAATGGACCAAGAAACAAGATCCAGCAATATGCTGCATAGAAGAAACACATTTAGGGGCCAGGGATTTAGCTCAGTGGTGGCATACCTGCCTTGCAAATGCAAGGTCCTAAGTTTGATCCCCAGTACCAGAGAAAAAATTTTTAATTCAAAAAGAAATCCATAAATTGAAAGTCAAAGGAACAACCAATGGGTCACAGATTAAACTAAATAAGAAATTAGACACTTTCTACAATTGAATAATAATGCCAATATGATATACCAGAGCTTATGGGACTCAAAGAAAGCACTCCAATGAAGGAAATTTATAGCAGTGAATATCCATATCAGAAAAACAGAACAAACTCAAATAAACAAGCTAATGTTGAATCTCAAGCTTCTAGAAAAGGAAGAGTAAGTCAAACCCAAAGCTCATATGAGGGAGGAAATTATAACAATCACAGAAGAAATTAATGCAATGGAGACTAAGAAAACAATAAAAAGAATTAATGAATCAAAGAGTTGGTTCTTTGAAAGATTAAATAAAATTGACAAACCGATAGCCAACCTTTAAAAAAAAAGACTCAAATCCATGCAATTGGGAATGAAAAAGATGAAATCACAACAGACCCACCTGCAGAAATCTAGAAGATCATCAGTACCTACTTAGAGAACCTATATTCTACTTGATGCAAAACACAAAAGAAATGGACAGATTCCTAGATATATATGAATTGCCAAAACTGAATCAAGAAGATTTTAAAATTCTAAATCAACATATCAGCCAGTGAAATTGAAGATGTAATTTAAAAACCTACCAACAAAGAACAGCTCAGGACAGATCTACTGCTGAATTCTATAAGAAATTTAGAGAAGCCCTAATGCTGTTATTTCTCAAACTCTTTAATGAAATTGAAAAGGAAGCAGTACCCCCAAATTCATTCCTAAAGCATTACCCTGATACCAAAACCAAAGAAGGACCCAACCAAAAAAGAAAACTACAGGCCAATCTCTATAATGAACATAGTTGCAAAAACCCTCAATAAGGATACTAACAAACAGAACGAAGCATACCATCACCAAGTAGGACTCATCCCAGGGATGCAAGGATGGTTCACATATGCAAATCAATAAATGCAATACACTGTATTAACAGAGCCAATGACAAAAATCTTATGATGTTATCAATAGATGCAGAAAAAGTGTTTGACAAGCATTTGACAACACTTATTTATAATAAAAAACTATAGAAAATTGGTATAGTCTTTATGTGAATCTGATAAAAGCCATCTATGACAGGCCAACAGCCAATATAATGTAGAACAGACAAAAACTGAAAGCTTTCACTCCAAAATCAGGAACAAGACAAAGTTGTCCACTGTCACCACTCCTAATTAATAGACTTCTGGAACCACTAGCCAGAGCAATTAGACAAGAGAAAGAAATAAAAGGAATAAGGATAGAAAAGGGAAGAAGTTAAATTATCATTATTTGCAATGACATGATACTTTACATAGAAGATCCCAAAGGCTCCACCAAAAGACTTCTAGACTTAATAACCAAATTCATTAGCATAGCTGGATACAAAGTCAACACTTAAAAATCAATAGCCTTTCTGCACATAAATGACAAACTCACTGAGAAAGAAATTGGGAAAACAACACCTTTCATAATAGCATTCAAAAAAATTATATACTTAGGAACCAATCTAGCAAAGGAAGTAAAAGGCCTCTACATTGAAAACTACAGTACTCTTAAAAAAGGAGATTGAAGAGGATATCAGAAAATGAAAAGACATCCCCTGTTCTTGGGTAGGAAGAACCAATATAGTGAACATGGCCATATTTCCAAAATTATTATACAGATTTAATCCAATTCTGATTAAAATTCCAACAGCATATCTCACAGAATTAGAAAAGATAAACCTAAAATTCATTTAGAACCAGAAAAGATCTGGAATAGCAAAGGTAATTCTGGGCAACAAAGGCAAGGCAGGGGCCGTCATGATCCCTAACTTGAAACTATAGTATAAGCTACTGTGATAAAAACAGCATGGTACTGCCAAAAAAAAAAAAAGACAAAAAACAAACACAGCCCTGAGGGAAATCCGTTTGGGACCCCTCCAGTCTCCCAGGAGCTCTTCTTATTCCCCACTCCTGTTCCCCAATAAATTTTCCTGCTCTTAAAAAAAATAGCTTTGAGGATCAATGGAACAGATTGAAAGATGCAGAAACAACTCCAGATATACTCACCCACCTTATCTTTGACAAAGGCACCACATACCTTCCCTGGAAGAAAGACAGCCTCCTTAATAAATGGTGCTAGGAAAAACCAGCTTTCCACATGCTGAAAGTTGAAACCAGACCCATATCTTTCACTGTGTACTAAACTATAATCAAAATGGGTCAAAGATCTAAATATTAAAACAGAAGCACTAAACCTGCTGGAGGATAGAATAGGTAGAACTCTTGAAAACACTGGTATAGAAAAGACTTTATGAGCAAAACCGCAATTGCACAGGAAGTATCACAAAGAATGTATACACTGTAAACTAGTGGTTAAAAGTTTAGCATGGTAAACACATCACCAGAAGCGTTGTTTATTGTCATTACTATGGATCATGCACTTTTCATATTAACATGCTCTGCTTTTCACATGACTGTCAGTGCAGTAGAGAGGGTCCTCCAGTGTCCCCACAGGCACATGAGTAACACATTGAACTGTAGTTGCGTCAGCTACGACATCACTAGGAGACAGGATATGCAGTTTGGCAACACTATAATCGTATGTGACTGCTGTAGTATATGTCCATTTTTGCTTTTATTGTGTGTGTGTGTGTGTGTGTGTGTGTGTGTTTGTGGTATTTTGTTGTTGTTGTTGTTGCAGTACTACGGAACCCAGTGCCTTTGCACTGAGTTGCATTTCCTGCCTTTAAAAAAAATGTTTACCTTTCACCCTGAGACAACCTTGCTAAGTGGCCCAGGTTGTACTCAAACTTGTGCTCCTCCTGCCTCAGCCTCCCAGAGTGCTGGGATTTCAAGAACACCCACCATGCCTGGCTGTAAATGGTTCACTGTTAATGAAAATGTCATTCTGCAGTGCATGGCTATAGCAGCTGGGTACTTAGTGACACCTGCTGCGAATCAGGCTGGGCATGATGCAGCTTCCGTTTTCTTAATGCAGGGGAACGACGTTTTTACTTGGCTTTTCCAAGTTCCTGGCAGTGAGAGCTGAGAGGTAGAGGCAGCAGCGACTCCTATAAGACCAACGGCCCACTCCTCATGCAAAAGTGGGTCCTCCAGAGGGTGCCCTGCCTCTTGCCTCCTTCTCCTGCAGGCCTGGACCCCATGCAGGTTGCTGGCCAGGCCTGGGCCTCCAGGGAGAGGGAAGTGCTGCTGGGTGCTACCAGGGCCTGTGCAGCCTGGGCCCGTATGTAAATTAGCTGTGAGGTCAGTCTTAGCATTACCTTGTCTTCTTTGTTTCCTTCTGTCTTGTGTGTGTGTGTGTGTGTGTGTGTGTGTGTGTGTGTGTGTGTGTGAGTGAGGAGTGACAGGGTCTCACTGTATAACCCAGGCTGGACTTCATCTCACAATCCTCCTGCCTGAGCCTCCCCAGTGCTGGAATTTCAAGTGTGTAGCATCCTGCCCAGATCTATCTTTAGCATTTCAGAGATAAGGAGTTGCCTTTGTTTCCCAGTGACTCATACGGACATCACTCAGGGCTGGAAAACTTCCCGAACCGGCCACCTCCAGTCATTCATTCATTCATTCACTCAACAAATATCTACTAAATGCAAGCCTGTGTCTGGCATTAGCCTGTGCAATGGAACTATAGAGGTGAAAAACTTGCCATCTATTTCCACCCAGAAAAGGACACACGTGTTAAACAGGCTTAATGAAGTGGTGTGGGAGTCTTGCCAAGGCACAAGAGACCTGGGGGAGAGAGTAATTTCCCACACAGAGGTTAGAGAGGAAGGAAGGGACATGAGGAACGGTGAGAGATGACCACGAGGTGGGGTGGGACAGGCTGTTTCAGGAGAAGTCACGGAAGTAAAATAATAAACACTGAAGTATGCTTAAACAGTTAAAATATATGAGGCACATCTGCTACGTAACACTTTGGAAAAGTAAGATCGGTACTGACTTATCCATCAGCAGTGCCAAGCGCTTCACAGAGGCAGGATGATAAGAACAGAAAGTCAGGGAACCAGGTGAGTCCCCAGTCCTCAAGCTCTGAGGTAGAGAGAGGATGTGATCCATGCTCTCGGGAACAGAGCAGAGCCAGGAAGTGAGGGGATGGTGTCAAGTGCACAGATGCGGAAAAGCCTAGGAGACCTGAGGAGAGCGCATCCCCAGTGCAAGGGACAGCGGGGACAAAGGCTGGGACAGGAGCCACCTGGGTGGGGAGGGGCTCACGGAACACGAATGTGAGCGAGGGTGGACAGAGGAGAAGACGGGGGAAAGGGAAGCGCGTACAGGAGGCTCCTCAGCCCAGACCATGAATTTAACTTGTGTTTCAGGAACAGTGCAAAGCTGCTGGAAGATTTTCAGCATAGATAGACATGCTCTTCTTAGAATTTAAGAGAATTACACCAATGAGCTTGTAAGGATTGATGAGAGGGTGCAAGAATAGAAGCCATTATAGGTTCAGGGGAGCCTCACATCCAACCATGAAACGGATCCAAACCTGGCCTCTCTTCCTTTCCTCCCTTCACCTCCCGCGCTGCCAGTCCTCTATGGCCACTGCCCCATTAGTGAGTCAGGCTGCAACACCACACGAGGCAGCGGCACTGGAGGATTTAACAGGGGGAAATGGTTGCAAAGGTGTCAGAAGCCCTAAAACAGAAACAGAGGAAGGTGCAGCATCTCCCAGGCAGCCAGCAGGAAGAAGCTCCTGGCCCAAGCCTGAAGGAAGCAAAGTGGATGGAGGTGGTGATGTTGTTGAGGCCAGTGGTGGGTGCAAGATGCTGGGACCACATCAGGAGCTGGATGACAAGGGAGTCTCGGCCACTGCTCTGCTGGTGACACCACTGGAGCAGGAAGGCAGGGAGAGCCGTGGGCTTCTCTCCACTCCCACTTCCCTGTGCCTGCCAGCCAGAGCCCTGTGGCACAGGTGCTAGGCAATGTTGGCTGCAGGGCCAGCACCCCAGGGTGGAGAGGAAGAATGGACAGGAGCAGAGGAGCTCAAGGTTGGCCATTCTAGCACCCTGGACTCAGTCACTGTGACCTGCAGCTCCACCCTGCTCTCTCATCCCTGTCCCCCCGTGACCACCTCTGCTCACATCTTCTCTTCACGGGGACCACCGAAGTGAGTTTGTGGCTCCTTTCCCCACCTCCATGATCTGTCACTCCACAACATCCTCCCCTGCACAATTAGCTTCTAATCGGAGAGGCTCAGGTCGCAAGCTCTGCCCACGGAATCACCCACCTCATCTGGCCTTTCAAAGCCTGACTCCAACATAACTTCCCCTCCTGTCTTCCTATAAACGTACTGTGTTTTAGTCATAAAAGGAGAACTTGAGGCTTTCCAAACCCAACGTGTTCCTTCATGCCTGTCACCTTTGTTCAGACTACTTTGAATTCTCTTTTCAAAATCCCTGCTTGTTCCTTTTTAAATCCTTCAAGTTGCCTCCTAAAGAAACACTTGCTCAATTCCCCCAAGCAAAACTAACTCTTCCCTGTGCTGCTCTCAAAGAGTCAGTTTTTCACACGGACACTGATAGTGTGGGGTGCTCTTTCCTCCCCCTGCCCCCGAACCAGAATCGAACTCAGGACCTTGCACTTGCCAGGCCGGCATGGCGCCACTGAGCTAAATCCCCATCCCTGCTCTTTCCTTTTTGCTCTCATTTGTTTCACAAGTCAGCAATCTCCTCAATCTGGGCTCTACTACCTGTTTTATAAATGAAGATTTTTTTTTTTTTTGAGACACAGTCTCACTATGTAGTTGAGACTGACCTGGAACTCACTATGTAGTCCAGGCTGGTCTCGAACACACAGCGATCCTCCTGCCTCAGCCTTCTGAGTGCTGGGATTACAGGTGTGCGCCCCCACACCAGGCAATGAAGTTTTATTAGAATGCATTTTCACGTTTTCAGCTACAGCTGCAGAGCTGAGTCACTGTGACAAAGCCTAAAATGCCAGCTCCTTTACAGAAACACTGTGCCAACCCTGCCTTTGATGGTTCCTCTATGGAATCCCTGGACATTAGCCACTGTTTGGTGTGTAGTGAATACTCTGGAAATGTTCATTGGATGATCTAGAAAGATACAAGTATGTAGTTTCAGAAATATAAGAAAAAGCCAGGGATTTAGCTCAGTGGTTCCACTGCCAGCCTCGCAAGCACAAGGACTCGAGTTCGATCCCCAGTACCAAAAAAAAAAAAAAAGAATAAAAGAAAAAGCCAAAAACACAGAAGCACTTTGAAGAACACTGACTTGAAAGCAAGGGGAAAGGGAATTTGTCTTCATATGTGTAAATGATTTTTTTAAACAAAGGTTTGTTTGCTTTGTTTTGTTGGGACAGGGTCTCATTATGTACTTCAGGCTGGCCTTGAACTTGCAGCGATCCTCGTGCCTCAACCTCCAGAGTGCTGGATCACGGCATGCACTACCATGCCTGGCTAAATGACTATTTTAAGAGAAATGCTATGGCTAGTCTCAAAACAAACAAAAAGACTAACAAAATAAATTTTTGTTTGTGCGGTGCTAGAGATCAAACCCAAGCCTCAGGTACACTAGGAAGTATTGTACTCCTGAGCCTCCAGAAGCTGAGGCAGAATTGCCACGAGTTCGAGGCTAGCCTGGTCTGCATAGTGAGTTCAAGGCTAGCCTGGACTAGATAACCAGACCTTGTCTCAAAAAAAAAAAAAAAAAAAAAAAAAAAAAAAAAAGCAAATGGTGTACATGGTGGCGGACATCTATAATCCCAGCATTTAGGAGGTTGAGATAGGAGGACCGCAGTGAATTTAAAGTCAGCCTGGGCTATATAGTGAGACGGTCTCAAAGACAAACAAACAAAAAAAGGTGCGGGGAGTCGCCAGAAGAACTTGTAGGGTAGAGAAGTTATTCTGTGTGGCCCTGTAGTGGCGGACATGGGTGGCAAAACCCAAAGAATATTCAATCGGTGTGGTGCTTTAGGTCTAGACTTTCCCCCAAGCCTGAAGTGTTCAGAGACGGGGCTCCGGAAGGTGATTGGATCATGGGATGCCACACTGATTCACCTACAAACCAATCCAGAGCTGACTGCTGTTTAGGAGGCTGTATCTGGCGTGCCTCTGTGTGTGTGTGTGTGTGTGTGTGTGTGTGTGTTGTGTGTGTGTGTGTGTGTGTGTGTGTGTGTGTGTGTGTGTGGTCATGGGAGTGGCCTGGACGTTGAGGTGGGCGTGGCTTGGGAGGCCCCCTTGCCTACCTCCTCCTCCTCCTCTTTCTGCTTCCAAAGGAGGACAAGAGGAGCTGTCCCCACCCTGGCCCTTCTATGGTGCCTTCCTGCCTTGGACCAAATCCTCTAAACGCCCTAAGCCAAAGGAAACCACGCCTCCTGTTAAGTGCGAATTGTTGGGCATTTTGTCCCAGCGACAAAATGCAGGAAAGTGACTAAGACAGGCTTCTGTGTCAACGGGTTCTGAGCCATGGATTCTCCCAGCCTCAGCCCCACGACATCGTCAGCCTCTTATGGTAAATCTGTGGGGAACATGCAGACTTTCCCTTATCATCATTCCCTGAACACTACTGAAAAACTATTTCCATGCCGGGTGTGACAGTGGGTGCCTGTAATCACAGCATTCTGGGAAGCTGAGGCAGGAGGATTCCAAATTCATGCCTAGCCTGGGCAGTTTAGGGACTTAGTGAGACCTTGACTCAAAATTAAAAAACAAAAAGGGTTAGGGTTGCAGTTCAGTGTGAAGACCCTGGGTTCCACCCCCAGTATCAAAACAAAGGAGAGAGAGAGAGAGAGACAGAGAGAGAGAGACAGAGAGAGAGAGACAGAGAGAAAACGAGCACGTTGATAAATTAATAAACTTAACCCAAATGATTTTCAAGTTCACATAACTTTAGTGATCGTGTGAACACTAAATAGTGGATAAAATGTTACTGTTCTAAATAAAACATATGTATCTACTATCATTAAATAAAATGCAGATCCGTAACTTTTACTTCTATTATTTAAGATCATAAAAATATGAGTTTGACCTAAGAACAAGTAAGCCAAGTAGATATAAAAGGCATAGAAGTTTATAAATGTGCTTTTTACCAGTAATTATGTGGATTTTTCTGTCCTGCCTCAGCTTCCTGAGTACTGGAATCATAGATGTTCACCACCACACCTGGCAGTAATTATATTTTCTACTTATTTTAAAGGTTTCTCTAATCCTTAGAACTTTGTAAAGTTAAATTAAATGATGGATATTCCTTTAAGTAGCTAGATCATTTTCAAATAAGATAAAATGTTAAAACAGTAATTGCTAAACATAGGTTCAAATATATTTACTTTTGGCTTTTTGAATTTTATAGAAAGACTATTATCTGGTCCTGTTAATAAATGTGTTCTATCCCACATTTTATATATATCTGTAGAGATTTTTAAATAGATGCTGGTTTATAGTTGCTAAGAATTAAAATCCTAGTCAATATATAAAATTAATACTTGTTAGAGGTGAAAAAGACAATTTAATATACAAAACATACAGGGAAATGGGGATGTATTTGAGGGAAAGAAAGTTATAAGGAAGACAGGAAGATAAAGTAGGAGAAAGTGATTTTGTCTAATTTAAAGGTTATTTAGACAGACATGGCTGTACATGCCTGTAATCCCAGCACTGGGGAGGCTGAGGCAGGAGGATCACTGTGAGTTTGAGACCAGCCTAGACTACATAGTGAGTTCCAGGTCAGTCTCAACTACATAGTGAGACCCTGTCTCAAAAAAACCAAAATAAAATAAAATAAATAAAATAAAATGAAGGTTATTTAAAGATGGTTTCCAAAAATTTTAGAAAAATTTGGTGGCAGGCAAAATGAAAGAAGACACACCCAGCAAACAGAAACCAAAGTGAACAGTACTATACATATATCAAATAAAATGAAATTCAAATCAAAAACTAAAAATAGATAAAGAAAGGTAAGTGTCTCATTGTAAAGGAATCAACTCAACAAGAGAAAACTCTTGTGACTACAACTGCACTCAACACAGGAACACCCGATTACATTCAACAACGTCAGGTCTAACACGAGAGACAGAGGAACACTTAACACAGTCACAGTCGCAGGCATCTACACCCAGTTTCTCCAGTGGACAGATCATCCGGGTGAAAAACTGTCCCCCAGCAAACACGGGAATCACTGCGCTGTCCACCAAATGGGTTCAGTGAGCGTTCAGAGCAATCCTCTCCAGCAGCCACAGAACACACTCTCTTCCCAGAACCTGGACCTTCTCTGGGACACACGGCGTGCTAGACCACGAAACAGGTCTCAGACAATCTCAAACACATTGAAATCACAGCACATGCCATCTCTGACTAGTATAGATGATGACATTAATTCTATATCTTGTAGGCAGTTAGATAGGGCTGGCCCCCAGGAGTCAATAGCAAATTGAGACACACACACAAGCTCTGAAGGTCAGTGTTATGAAAAAGAAAAAGTACTTACTTCCCCTAGAGATGATTACCTGGGTAACCGTACTTGTAATCTTATTGGTTGATTATGGTTTTGTCCCACCTTATGCCCACCTTGTAAATTTCCATTGGATCTTATTAGTTGACTATAATTTTGTCCCACTTTTATACCTGCCTCACCTTGTGGCTTTGCTCCATTAAAAAAAAAAACAAAAAACAAAAAACCGTGGGAAATGGGGTCCTATTCTCCCTTCTGTCTCTCTCAGACAGAAGCTATCTTTCTCTGAATAAATTCTTCCTACTCTTAACCTCCATTATTCTAGAATTCATTCTTCAATTTCAGAGAACACAAACTTGCATTTCAGATCTCTAGCAGGTTGGTAGTTACAATATTTCCCTTATTTGGATTACTTGGTGCCCTATATCATGACCACAGTGGGATAAAGCAGAAATCCACCATAACAAGAATGTTAGGAATTGCACAAAGACTTGAGAATGAAGCCACATTCTCCTCAGGTGTGGTGGGTATGCCTATAATCTCAGCTACTTAGGAGGCTGAATCAGGAGGATCACAAGTCTGAGGCCAGCCTGGGCAGCTTGGCAAGATCTTGTCTAGCATGGGACACTGAGGTGTGCACTCCTGCTCCCCAGTTGCATAGACCCAGGCAGGAGGCAGGAGGCCCTGGAAGACTTGGATGCCAAGGCACTGGGGCACGTGAGGACCAAGAGGAGACACTACCACACTCTGAGGCTGCAGGAGGGTCTCACAGTGGTGGTTCAGGACCTGCTGCTACTGGAGGGACCCATCTTGCTGGGAATGGCTCCACCACAAGGAATGGACTTGTTCCTGACTATAGTTCACTTCTGCCTCGGCTACCTCCAGCCACTGTCCCCTCACAGAAAGGGTGCTAGGAGGCTGCACCCAGCAGCCAAGTGGCCCAGCCAGAGCTGACAGCATGAAGCCTGGGTTCCTCTACTCCTTGCTTTCCTGTGACCTTATCTGACTGTGACACATTCTGGGCCTGAAAACCCTGGTCACGTGGCAGTGTGGCAGAGCCCTGTGTGTGCAATAAACCTGTTTGCTTCCTACTTGGAAGAGTCAAAAAGTGTTATGATTTGGGTCTAGATGTCCCCCGCAAAGCCTCAGGAGGTCATAGTTGGCCTTTTTGCCCCACAGGTGGCTGAATCTATTGTGTGTGGTGCTGGAATTAGGGGTGTGTGATTACTAAACCAGTACACTGGTGGTGGCACCACACTAATCCTAGCAGTCTGGGTAAGATAAAAGCAGGGCATGGTTGCGCATGCCTGTAATCACAGCATTTGGGAGGCTGAGGCAGAGGATAGCTGTGAGTTCGAGACCAGCCTGGGCTATATAGTGAGTTCCAGGTCAGTCTCAGCTACATAGTGAGACCCTGTCTCAAAAAACTAAAAAAAAAATGAGGGGGTGCAGAAAGATGCTATTAAGATTCCCATGTTGCTTTCCTCCTTTGGTCCATCACGAAGTGTAGCCCCTCTGCCATGTGCTGCCCTGCCTTGGAGCCAGCCAATTATGCACTGAGATCTCTACAAATTGTGAGATAAATAAACCTTTACCCTTTTATCTTTGGGTGTTGGATATTTTGTCTCAGCAACAAGAAAAGTAACAAACTCAGAAAGCCACAGTACCCTGTGCAGGAGCATGTGAATTTGCCCCATTGTGGCTGAGGTGAGGGCAGAGAACTGGTACAAGTCAGTCTTAAATTCCAGGAAGTCACACCTGAATCTTGTGGCCACACGATATGATCTCCACAGCAAGGATTTGGAAATAAAAGCAAAGCAGCTGAAAAATAAATAAAATTTTGAAAAAGAGCTAAGTATGTTATCAATGGTAGAATACTTGTCTGACATACACAGCCACCGCATGCAAAAGATAAATATATTTCTCAAGAAAATATAATTCTAATTCTTCTCAAATTATTCTAAAGTATTGAAAGGGATAGGACCCTACCAAACGCATTCTGTCGGTCCAGCATTACCCTGATACCAACACCAAACAAGGATACAACCAAAAAATAGAAAGCTACAAACCAATATCCCTAGTGAACATAGGTAGAAAACTTCTCAAGAAATTCCTAGCAGTTTGATTCCAACAACACGTAAAAATACCATACACCACGATGAATCACAGAATGCTAGGATGGCTCAACATATGCAAATTGATGACCATAATCACAACAACAGAATGGACAAAAACCATATGATCGTTTCAAGAGATACAGAGAAAGTATTTAATAAATTTCAACATCCTTCGTGTTTAAAAAAAAAAAAAAAAAACTT
>NW_022900913.1:61340845-61394389 GCF_012274545.1 Fukomys damarensis
AAAAAAAAAAGGAAAAAAAACTAGGCTTTGAAGGAAAATAAGAAAAAATAGGGAATGCCCTCCAACTGAGTAGCTAGAGGGGTACACTCTAAAGAAGAGGATCAGACTGACCCATTCACAAAAGAATGGGGATCAGTTTTATGGGTACTGTGGTGGGCTGAGATCTGGCCAGTCATTGTCTTAGTCCTGATTTCATGGCTCTGGAGAAGTCCTAATGACTTGAGGAGCAATAGTTCTGTGAGAATTTAAGAACTAGACTCATAAAATTGCCAACTCAATATCAAATGAAACAAAAGTTAACTACACAGGATAGGGCTGACCTGATAAGAATTATAATTTTATGTTCAAATGAGAAGGGGTGCAAGGGAGGGGAAAGGAAAGAAGGGACAAAGGAAAAAAGACAAAAATCAAAGCGAAATCTCAGAGACAAAGCTTTTGTACATGAGGGGAGGAATGGGGGGAAAAAGAGGATATATCGTACTGGTGCAAACTCCCTATGATGAATGTTATCATTGTGTATATCTAACATGTAACAATAGGGCTGGGGATTTTGCTCAGTGGTTCTGCCACCTGCCTCGAAAACACAAGGACCTGAGTTTAATCCCAGGTACAAAAAAAAAAAAAAAAAAAAAAAACCAAAAATATAGCAATAAATGTTTTTCTACAAAAAAATCCATATTTCCAAAAAAAAAAATACACCTGTAATTCCAATACTCAAGAGGCTGAGGCAGAAGGATGCCATGGAGGCCAGCCTGGGCTACAGCAAGAAACCTTGTCTCAGAAAAAAAAAAAAAAAACAGTGGGACAAAAAGTTTATGTTTTATGATGAAACTATGGTATATATTTAATTAGATTCTAGTTTTGCTCATTATTTTTTAAGATTTTATTATTTACAGTGGTACTTTATTTCACAAACTTAATTTTTTCCGTGATTCTAGTCACAAACCAAATTGGGTGAGAACCAAATCAAATTTCCCCATAAGGTCAACATTCAAGCTAACCATTAAATTTGATTCAGTATTCATTCAATTTGGTTCATGACCAGAATCATGGAAAGGATTAAGTTCATGAACTAAGATACCACTGTACCTGCAGTTCGAATTGTATCCTGAATTCTTCCCTGGCCACAAGTCCATATAAGTTAGCTTTGTGTCGCTACAATGAAATGCCTGAGGCAGATAAGTTTATAGAGTGAAAAGGTTTCTTTAACCCACAATTTTGGAGAGTCTAGGGTATGGTTCAGTTCTGTCAAGGACTTCATGATGAATGGCATATGGCAGATGGCAAAAGCACAAGTCAAAGCAAGCAGTCACTTCTTGAGCCAGGAATCAGAGAGACAGAGCCCCCCCTGTCCCTTTCAAGGGCATGACCCAGCTGACTCAGGGGTATCCTACTAGGCCACACCTCTTACAGGCTCTGCCACCTCCTGATGCCACCATCCTGGGAGCCCAGACTCTAGTCATGTCGAATATCCGGACCACACTAAGACCACAGCCTTCCATCCCTACCCCCAAGGGTCCACATCCATCTCACACCATATAATGCATTCATCCCATCCCAAAGAATCCAAAAGCCCATCTGTTCCAGTATGGATCAACAGTCCAAGTCCCAAGAAGCCTGCTCATCTGGGGTCTCATCTCTACTGAGAAAATATTAGGGGGCAGTTTTCTGCAATGCTTTCAGCAATGATGCCTGTGTAAGGATTATTTCTTCAAGGAGAACTGCTCCCTACTCTGGAAGGTTGCTTCCAGAAATCCTACTACCACCATCACAGATCCAAACCCACAGATGCACAGGTCTCTTACATTAAATGACATGGCATTTACACAAACCCTTTGCTCACCTTTTTAGGTTTAGCATCAGCTCTGGATTGCTGTCCATACCCAATACAATAGGATGCTATGTAAACAGCTGTTAAATTGCTTGTTTAGGGAATAATGACATGAAAAATATCTGTACATGATTAGGACAGATACTTTTTTTTAAATTAGTGTTTGGCTGAATCCACCGATGTAGAACCTATAAGCATGAAGACCCAGCTCTATCTCTAAGTATCGAGATCGTGAGTGATGTAATATTTTTTCTACATTGGGGGTTGAATCCAGTTGGGCAAGTCTACCACTGAGTTACATTCCTAGCCCCTCTGTATTTTAGTTTGAAACCAGATCTTCCTAAGTGGCTGAGGCTGACCTCAAACTCCACTATTCCTGCCTCAGCCTCCTGGATATCTGAGTGGCAGGTGCATACCACCATGCCCAGCTCCCAGTGAGTAAATTTTTATTCTCACACTCAATTGTGTTCCCAAATAGTCTATAAAATATTATATTTCTTCTATAGAATAGTAAAATTTTTCCTGGCACGGTGGTACATGCCTGTAATCCCAGCATTATAGGCAGCTAAGGCAGGAGGTCATGAGTTCAAGCCTAGTCTGGGCAACTGGGCAACTGAGTGAGACCCTGTGTTAAAATAAAAAAGAACTAGCCAGGGATTTAGCTCAGTGGTGCCATGCCAAAGTCCTGAGTTCGATCCTTGGTACCAAGAAAAAATAAATAAATAAATAAGAACTGGAGATGTAGCTCAGTGTAAAGGCCCTGGGTTCAATCCCAGTACCACAATAAACACATCAATAGATAGATAGATAAGTAAATAAATGGCATTTAAAAACCTGTTTTCTCTTTGTAGTTAACTGGAAAACTTCCATGCATTAAGTATCCATGTTAGCATCAAATCATTAAGGAAGTCACTCTGGGTAGCTGACAGATGGGCCTGTTTCCTTCCTCGTTGAACTGAGCTTGGCACCTGCTCAATCCTTTCCCCAATTCTTCAGAGCCCAACCAAACTCCAGGCAGGCTGTCAGGAATATTCTAGCCTGTTAAGGGTTTCCTATTTGTTCCCTGGTTACTTTCTTTTCACTTCCACCAGACCTCAAGAATCCTGATTTTGCCCATTTCTGTTCTCACAGTGCTCAGTACTGTAGTGGACCTGTAGCAGACATCTATCTGATAAACATTTGTGCTTAAATCAGGTAATAAAATGAAAAGTGCTTTTGGTATCTGAAAAAACAAATGTTCAACTCAAAATTAATGAATCAGGGAAGAAATAACCAATGACTCATTGGTAGGAAAGGCGAGAACAAGATCCCTAAGATCCAGGAAATTGGGTTTGGAGGAGGAGGAGCCACAGCCCTCCTGCCTGGGATGGCTAAGAACACAGAATAATGTGAACACTTAACCACCCAAAGCCAGGAGATCCGTTCCAGGTTAACCCCATTTCACACATGCATCTTCAGACTGCATTAGACTGAAAGGACACTCAAAATCATCTGAGACAGTTTGTTTGCCAAGCTGGGATTGAATATAGCAGTCTTTGCATTTTTAGCAGTCTTTGCATTTTACCACCCATCTCTCTATCACAGTCTGCTTCCCAAGTGGATAACTAAGGTTCGTTTTTCCTAAAGATTCTTTAAAAGGAAGGCAGACTCAGAATTCCAGAACTGAAAACCTGGACTCATACATTTGGACTCATAAAGTCTTTAGGACTAGTGGGGCGTGATGGCACCTGTAATCCCAGCACTCAGGAGGCTCAGGCAGGAGGGTCGAAGCACGTTCCAGGCTGGCCTGGAACTACTTTGATCAGGAATCAGAGGGCACTGTCTGTAGTCAGAGATGAGGCTTGAATGGCACACCACCAGAGGGATGCAAAAGCACCTCAGGAGACTGGGGATTTAGCTCAGTGGCACCAAACCCACCTTTCAAGTGCCAAGATCTGATCCCTGGTACCACAAAAAACAAAAGCAGCCCAGGGGCTGGGGTGCAGCTTGGGGCTTGAGCACTTGCCTAGGTGTGAGAGACCCTGGCTCTGCCTTCAGCACTGGAGTGGGGGGCTCACAGGGCTTAAATCTGCTCTAAATACTCTCTTCTGAGGTGCGCCCCACTCCACTCCATTCTTCATAACCATCCATGCGGACACAACTCATGAATGTCTGTATCCAACTTAAGCTGATTGGCCAGGTGTGGTGGCCCATGCCTGTGATCCCAGCACTCAGGAGGCTGAGGCAGGAGAATCACTGCAAGTTCAAGGCCGGCCTAGGCTGCATAGTGAGTTCAAGGCCAGCCTGAACTACATAGTGAGATCCTGTCTCAAAAATAAAAATAATAATTTTTATGACATTCCAGTCAGGTGAATAATAAGGAATTTTTTAAATAGGTCATATGAAAAAGTGCCTGGCATGTGCTAGACACACAATTTTGTAAAAATTTAATTTCTCTATAACTTTCATAAAGTCATTCTTTATAATTTGCCCTCTATGTATTTAGCAGGACCAAATCAATGTAACTGGCTTTCAGGATGCTAATAATAACATGTTTCTTTCTGCTCTGTCTGTTCAGGTTTTGTGATGTTGGGATTGAACATAGGGCCTGACGCGCATCAGGCAAATGCTCTACACTAAGCCGCAACCCCATGCCTGGAGGGTGGCTTTTGTCCTTCTCTGAACACTCTTTGCTTTGTGTAAATTTACTGTGGCCACACAAGGCTGCATGAGAGAAAGCGCTGCAAGGACTTCTCTGTGGCCCGTCCGACAGGGTGTCTTGGAGGCCCCAAGTACAGGGTTGCACACTGAACAGAGCGCCAGCTGTCTAGTCTCGAGGCAAGATAAACACTGTTTTCTAGAAAGGAAATTATCTCTAAATATGGGCCAGAGAATCCAGGATTTCAGGCTTCACTTCCCCAGTGTATTCGAGAGACTCCCAGATGAAGTGTCTGGTCTGGGTGAGTTCATTTTGGGACACATCCCAGTAAGGAAAAACTTCAGGGCCTGGGATTGTTTTATAAAACAGTGTGAGGAGGGCGGTTGGCACTGTCTGCACATGACAGACTCACAGCAATGCATTTCTTTGAATATGAAGTCCTCAATCTAAATTTATGTCTCCTACCCACATTGCCTGGTAACTGCACATTGGGAGGAGCAGGAACTGCGGCAGCTCCCTCAGCTGTCCTGAGGGGAGGACTCCCTCTACCATGTATAGGAGTCCTGCTCCACACTCTGCTTCCGGTCCAGCTCTGTGCACTAATGAGCTCTGGCTTTACCAGGCCTGGTTCTTCCTGTGTGAATGAGAAGGTGGCTGCTTTCAGTCCTTCCTGTCTTTTCCAGTGCTGAATCTCCTGATGAGGCCGAGTTCCTGTGGGCAGATTGGAGTCCTACTAAGTCACCTGGGTGGTCTGCGGATGGAGACAGCAAAGAAGTCCCCTTCTCCTGGGAAGGGCAAGGTGCCTCAGTAAAGTGAGCCGAGGAGAAACCTGTGCTACGTGGCAAGATCCATCTCAGAAAAGAAAGGAAATAAGATAAAATAAAAATAAATAAAATAGGAGACATACATTCAAGCTCCCTGAATCAGAGAAAGATACGGTTCCTTTTCCCCTCCCCCAGTGACACATCCCGTCCTTCTTCAGTCTTTACCTAGGGCAGGAAGGAAAGTTTGGTTTGTTCAACTCACCTGCTAGGGATGAATTCTGAATTTAATTATTTTGCCTTGCTCTGTAGATGACAACACAGGCCACATTTTAAAAAAAATATTGTGCAAATGTGTCAAAATAATTTTCATATTTAACACATAACTCTACAATGTCTAAAAAGCACCAAAGTATAATTTGTTGAGTAATAGGATAAATTGAGATATGTACTTGGCTACAACGTATGTCATTTCTTGAACAAACTTTTTGACAACTCTGTTGAATCATGTTTGCCTGTGTCATTTGAGTCAAACCTTGACTTCAATCTTAAATGAACAGGATAATGGAGAATTTTTCCATCTTGAAAGCCCACAGTATGAGCTCATTCTTTCAGTATCTGGTCCTGCAAGTATTTTTAGCCTAAGCCAATTTCTCGATATTTGTTTTATATAGGCAAATAACATAAATTCCTTCTGGCAGCGCTGCTTACCTGCTTCAGGGCAGTGACTCCCATGCGCTGTTGCTGCTGGCCTGGAGAGCTCCAGGTCAGGTCCCTGAGTGACCTCGGCCCCACCTCATCCCTTTGGATTCAGGATGCACAAGCACAAGCGAGTCACACAGGAACATGAAGCGGATAATTACCAGGAGACAGCGTGTCCCCTTTGAAGTTCCCCAAATGTATGTGCATAAGTATTTACCACTTGCTCAGATTATAGATCTTAGTTTACTCGAAATAAAATGGCATTTTTCATGTTGTGAGTTACAACATGTCTAGATTAAATGCAGAATACATACACAGATACATCATCTGTGTGCATGGGAGAACCACGCCCTGGAGAAGCCAACATGTGACTTGTTTCAGGAGAATCACTAGTCCTGTTGAAGACAGTCAAATACTATCAAATAAAAAGATGATTTTTACAAGGCAATTATGTGCTTCAGTGATGGTGATTCATAAGTGATCACTTCAAGTGGCTTGTCTGAATATCTTTGAGGAATTTTATGTCTAAAGTTCCTGTGCTCATGGTGACGCACACCTGTAATCCCAGTGCTCCGTTGGCTGAGGCAGGAGAATCTCTGTGAGTTCAAGGCCAGTCTGAGCTCCACAGTGAGTTCAAGCCCAGCTTGGATACATAGTGAGACCCTGTCTCAAAGGAAGGAAGAAAAGAAAGAAAAGGGGCCAGGAATTTGTCTCCACTGCCTACCTCATAAGCACAAGGTCCTGTGTTCAATCCCTAGTACCAAAAAAAAAAAAAAAAAAAAAAAAAAAAAAAAAAAAAAAAAAAAAAAAAAGTACAAAAAAAAAAAAAAAAAAAAAAAAGAAGAAGAAGAAGAAGAAGAAGAAAGAAAGAAAGAAAGAAAGAAAGAAGAGAAACAAGCTTGTTCCTGTGCTTATTGGCTCTATCCCTGAGGACATTAGAGACTAAGCCTCCTAGCATTGTTTCAAAAGCCTGTGGCCTCCCTTCCACTCTTTAGCCTACTTTTTATATAGTAAATCGTCGACAATTTGATATCCAAAAACTTTATGCCTATTTTCATCTATCTCCATAGTAACTACACATTCAGAACACTGTAAAACATTAGGCCAAAGAAAAAAATAACATAACTGAAAGGAAATTGGTTCCTAAGCAGCAACTCTTCAAGCTGGCCTGGCACATTTGTTACCGATTTCATCCTCCACACCTCAGTGATGGAATTAACTATGCCATTTCAATCATCCCTCTGGAGAAGGACTTGAAATTAATATGTAAAGCTGTGCATTGTCCTGAAGCTAAAGATGTACTTTCAGGATGTAATGATAAACTGCACATGGTGGTGCACATCTGTGTTCCCAGAATCCAGGAGAATCACAAATTCAAGCCCAGCCTGAGTAGCCTGGCAACTTAACAAAATCCTATCTGCCAGTTGAAATTTTTTTAAAGGGCTGGGAATATACTTCAGTATGAAGGCCCTAGGTTCAGTCCTTAGTATCACACACACACACCCACACACACACACACACACACACACAAAGTAATGATAAAGAGACATAATTACTTAGGGTGAAATTTGAAGTCCAGGGGGAAGGCAAATTAGGAACCAGGGGCACTTCCCCAAGATTTGAGTACAATGACTACTTCTGTAAGAGAGCAATTCCCCTGCCCAGCAGGAAACTTGCTGGAGCTCCCAAGTCACCTTTTAAACTATGCTGTTGTGAATGTGACATCAACTCACACCCATAGTGAGAATCCCATTATGTTTCAATGTGAACTTTAAATCCAGGCCAGGAGTAGGGGCCACACACCTGTAATCCCAGCACCCTGGAGGCTGAGGCAGGAAGACTTCAAGTTCAAGGCCAGCTTGAACTACACAGTGAGACTCTGTCTCGAAGAAAGAAAAAAGAGAATTTATGTCCCACAGGAAATTTCATGGGACTGCATGTTCTCTTAATAGTTAGATGACAGAGTCTCAGGTGGCACCTAGCCAAGAGATAGTGACCTCAGATCCCTGCCTGGGAGGGCTGAACACAACAGCACAGGAACTGGGAAATTTATGTGCCTGTTTCCCCAGCATTATGTGCAGGTGTTGGAACACATCAAATGTTACAACATGAGGGATTGCCAGCAGCGCACGTAAACTACAAAGTCATGTTCTCATTGGCAAATGATTCACATCATTGAAATGAAAATAACACCAATAAGGCTTGTAACTGAGCCTAATATTTAAAAAAAAAAAAATGAAGCCTTACTGTGTGGAAACAAGCACAGAAGATTCTGGCCTAGAAGCACAGAAGCCTACGTTGGCAGCAGCTGGGTGGTCCTCTAGCTTGACCACCCCTGTCCTAACAATGGCCGCTCATCGCCCGCATCTGTGCCCAGTGCCCACGGTGCACAGCCACTACTGAGTCACAGTTGTTTTGCTGAAACTCCCTCTCACTGCTGATGCTCTCTGGAACTTTGAAATAGTCTCTCCTGATATAAGTTCAATTGCTGTTTTTAAATACATTATAATGATAACAGCGAGCATGTACTGAGTATTTCCTATGTACCAGCCCCTGGACTAGGTGTTTTATACGAATTTTTATTTGTGCTGATTTGTAAGTATAAACTCAAGTTTATGTCCGAGTTAGAATTCTAGTTCTAGTGATTAATCTTTGCAACTCTGTGAAGTAGAATTTATTATTACCATCCTCTTTTTAGATAGGTTTGTGTCTCAGTTCTTGAGCTATCTAAAAGAAGAATGGTAATAATAAATTCTACTTCACAGAGTTGCAAAGAATAAACACCCTCATATATAAAGTTTTAAAAACAGTATCCAGTTTTCCTTGGCAATGGCCATTCATTCTGTGTTTGGTTTGGTTTTGCTTATTCAGAAACTTAAGAAATCAAAGCCATTTTAGACTAATGGCCTCCCAAATCTTTTTAATAACTTGAAAACAAAACTGGAAAAAACACCCCCAAAATAGAGATAGTTTTATTAAAATGGTACTTGAATCTTTTAAGTTGGGTGTGGTGGTGTACACCTGTGATCCTAGCATTTGGGAAGGCTGAGGCAGGAGAATTGCTTCAAGTTTGAGGCCAGCCTGGACTACAGAGTGAGACCCGGTTTCTAAATAAATAAATAAAATTTTGAAAAATATTTATACAGAATACTATATAGTAGTAAAATGAACTAAATCTATATGCATCCACATGAATAAGTCATGAGCAAAAACAGAAGCAAGTTTCAGACAGATACATTTGACGTGACTTCATTTATATAAAATTTTTTATCAGCCCCATATTGCTTGCTAGGCTTACAAACATATTTGCATATTTTAAAAGCTTAAATGTTTGGGTGAAAAAATAAACACCAGATTAATTCTAATGATTTCTTATGAGCTAGGACAATGTGACTGGGGAGGGACTGAATACTGAGCGGATTGGAGAGTTAAAGTAGCTTTTTTGTTTTGGGTTTTTGGTTAAGTTTTGTTTTTGTTTTCTGCCTACCATCTTCCCTTGCACTGGGGATGGAACCCAGGGCCTTGTGCATGCTAGGCAAGTGCTCTACCACTGGGCCACATTCTCAGCCCTTTCTGTTTTTATTCTGAGCATCTCTGTAAATTGCTCAGGTTACCCTTGAACCTGAGATCCTCCTACCTCAACATCGAGTAACTGGGACAACATGTGAGCCAGCATGCCCAGGTTAAAGTAGCTGTTTTAAATGATCTCCTATCTGCAACTCCAAGAGCGTTTCAGTTTATTAAAGTTCCTTGCCCCAGATTGTTGATTTGGAGTTAGTGGTCTCAGCAGTTTGAAAGTTTCACAAATGATGCTCACAGGCAGCCAGAGTTGAAAACTAATGCTTTTTTTTTTTTTTTTTTAAGAGGAGGAAAATTTATTGGGGAATAGGAATGGGAAATAAGAATAGCTCTTGGGAGAGAGGAGGAGTTCTGAATGGGTTGCCCACTAATGCATTTTTTACCTATCTAAAAAATACACTCACGCCAGGCGTAGTGGTGAACGCCTGTGATCCCAGCACTTGGGAGGCTGAGACAGGAGAATCAAACAGTAAATTCAAGGGCTATCTGGGGAGTTCAAGGCCAGCCTCAACTACATAGTGAAACCCTGTCTCAAAAAAAAAAAAAAATAGAATTGAATTCCATGGGGAAGAGTCAAGAAAGAGACTTCATCTTAAAGGAGGGAGGTGACAGACAGCACTTTCTTCCACAACCCTGACTCATGGTGTGGGAATGACAGGTCAAACCTGTAGAAGCACAATGACTACTGGCAACTCCAGAGGCCTCCAAAGGAGAAATGTCCCAGTGGAATGGAGCAGTGGATACAGAGGACTGCAGACGCTGGTGAGTTATTTAGGTTCAGGCGTCACCCAGGGGAGGGCACTGGCCAGTAACTGTCTTGGAGAGGGGCCGGTTGAGTTCAGAACTCAGAACAGCTACAGGCCAACCCCATCTAGTGGCTTCTGGTGTCTCAGTGAAGGTGCCACGTTCAAATCAGCAGGAGGTCAGGGAGTAGAGTTCAAGCTGGCAAGAGGCTCACAAACGATTGCAGGCTCAACACATCTGGTTTTGGCCTCATAGCCAGAAATCAGCCTGAAATTCAGTGGCACTAAAGTGCAAGCTTGCTTAAATTATCCAGTACCCCATCATAAAGTTGCAGCTGGCTTGGTGGGATTCATCAACTCAGATCTGATTTTGCTCACATTGTCCACCGGTGACAGCAGAGACACACCATGAATTGGACTTTTTCTTCTCTTTTCTTTTTTCTTATTTTCTTCTTATTTTTCTTTCTTTTTCTCTTTTCTGGTTTTTGTTCTTGTTTTTTTTCTTGATTTTTCTTGTTTTTATATGAGGGTGAACATGGTTTCTAGTTTTGCTGTTGTTGTTCTGTTCTGTTGTTTTTATTTCTTTCTTCTTTTCCTCCTGTCTTCTTCACCAGTTTCCCAAAGTTTGTATGATCTTCCTTTGTCCTCTAGCCTTTCTTCTAATCTCTTCCTCCTCTTCTATTTCTCTATTTTTCCCCAAAAAGCCCTTTTAAATGTCCCCCCCTAAGGGTAAAGTTGCCATATTGAGGGCTTATTTATTTCATACAATTTTCTGGTTCATTTTTTATTTTGTTATAATAAAATACACTTGGGAGGCTGAGATAGGAGAATCAACACAAGTTTGAGGCCAGCCTGGGATAATAGTTAAGTTCAAGGCCAGCTTGAGCTACTGAGCAGGACCTTGTCTCAAAGAAACAAAAAAATAAATTAATTAAAACAATATACATAAAAATGATCAAAATTGCCCTTTAATAGTGACATACTGGTTTGGCAATAAAAATATAAAATGTAGAAAATATATATCTGGGGTCTGTGCTTGATGAAATTAGAGACCCCTGCAGCTCTCCACCCATGCAGTGGGCTTGCTGCTGAATTGGCCGGTACATTATGTAGGAGCAGGCTGAGCCTGGAGAGATGAGGGCCACAGTGCTGCTTCAACCGCCTGCCTACAACATCTGACTGGGGAGGACTCCCTGCTGGATCGCTGTCCCTGTGGATTCACAAGCACCCCCCTCCTATAGGCAGACATCTGCTTCCTCCCCTCCTCGGCTGAAACAAAGGGAAGAGGGCGAGTGGCCCATCTGTTGGGCCTATACACAATGGCCAGCCAGCGACACAGTGACAGGATTCCTGAGGGCCAATAAGGGAAACCAGTATCTGCCTTCGGGGTAGTCTGTAGGTGTGTGTGTGTGTGTGTGTGTGGGGTGATCTACCAGTCCTCTGCAAAGCTCAGAGGAAGCTCAGTGGCCCAGTCCCGGCTTTGGGGTCACCCGCCGAGAAGGGAGGTACTCAGACACCATGGGACAGCAGAGCCCACCCTCCCCAGCTCTTGGCCCCTCTCCTGTCTGCTCTGCTCCTTTCACTTGTCTCTGACGTCTTTATTTATTTATTTTTGAGACAGAATCTTGCTATGTAGTACAAGTTGGCATTGAACTCACTATGTATCCCAGGTTGGCCTTAGGTTGGTGATTCTCTTGCCTCAGCTTCCTGAGTGCTGGATTACAGGCAGGCTTTACCATGCCTGTCTGCTATCAACTTCTGGCTTTACATTTATTTGCTTCCAAGGAAGATGGAAAAGAAGATCTTAGAGACAAACAAGTCTAATAGAAAAACTCATTAAACTGGGCTTGCTGGCTCATGCCTGTAATCTCAGCACTCTGAGGCTAAAGCAGGAGGATCACAAGTTCCAGCCCAGCCTGAGCACCTTAGTGACTTAGGAAGACCTTGTTTCATTTAAACTAAAAAATTTAAAGGGCTCATGATGTATCTCTTTTTTTTTTTTTTTTTTTTTTTTTTTTTTTTATTTTTTTTTTGAGACTGGGTCTCACTGTGTAGTTGAAAATGACCTGGAACTCACTATGTAGCCCAGGCTGGTCTCAAACTCACAATGATCCTCCTGCCTCGGCCTCCGGAGCGCTGGGATTACAGGCATGCACCACCACACCCCACTCCTAGTAATGTATCTTAATGCAAAGGCCCTGAATTCAATCCTCAGTACTGAAGAAAAAAAAAAGTTTAAACAAATCAATCATATGTAAGAATAATTGGGAAAGAGCCAAATTAGTAAAATAGCCTTTATGGACTTGTTTCCATAGCAATGTGAAATTAGATGCTCTTCTAGAGTAATGTCTCCTTATGGTAGAAAACCAGTGGCTCCCTGTGATGTTGCTTGTTGCACAATTTCCAACAATGGCATCACCAGGATAACACAGGATGCTGACATTTGAGGTCACTTGTCCAGAATCCCAGCATTTAACAGACTTGTATTCAGGGATGTGGAAATCCCAGTCACAGAGGGTTAAATACAGGATTACCGAAGAAGCGGGGAGAGAGGGACATATTGGATGGAAATAGCATTGCCAAAATTCGTTTTTTTTTTAAAGAGCCTACTTATTTTTGCAGTGGGGTTGAATCCAGGGCAAACACTGTATCAATGAAACACACTGAGCCCTTGGTATTTTTAAACAGGGACATTTCAGTAAAATATTCTGGTTTAGGGGCTGAGGAATGTCTGTTTAAAAACAGTGACTTCCTTGTCTCAGAAAATGGAGTTTTTTTTCAGTGTGTGGTTCCCTGGGTCCCCTAGTCAGAGATTCATTTTTAAAGGTTCAGGCAGAGGTTCCTCATTATGACTGGACAAGAGGAGCGGGCTAATCCCAAGAGTGCCTTGATGGATGTGAGCGGAAACAGAAGGGGTGGGGGAAGAAATTTAAGAAACACAGAAGTGGGCGGAAGCGGAAGTAGAAGCTTAGGAAATGCTCAGTTCGTGCTGCCAGTAGGCCTTGTTCCAAGTCTACCTCCAGAGCTAATCATCCAACATCGGAGACAAACACTGAGGAGTTAAAGTTTGTTCCAAGCATGGTGTTTTTTTCTTTGTTTGTTTGTTTGGGGTACCGGGGATCTAACTCCGGTACTTGCGCTTGCGGGGCAAGAATGGTTTTGATGATATTAACTACACTGATACACACTCAGAACAAACAAAAATAAATCAACCCTGTTTCCGTTTTATTGAAAAAAAAACTGTGAAGTTGAAAAGGCTTCAATAATAGGAGAAAAATTATTTTTAGTCTCCCAAAGAAAATCTAGCCAGGAAGACCAAAAAAGACAAAGTACAGCTCTACAAAGGAAGGAGAATAAAGCCATTGTTTTACAAAACACTGTGGTCATTTCAAAAGAAGGAAAACAAAAACATTTTAATTACCTATGCCTACCAGTGATTCTCTGAAACCATGCAATGAGGTTTTCTAACAAGAATGTGCCTCAAACTAAATTAGTCATCTGTGCAGTCATCAAACAAAGAACGCAGAGTTTTATACAGCCTGATGTCTTCAGAAGCGAAGTCAGACAAGTTTCCAGACACAATAAAACTAATGAAAAAAAAAAAGTGCAGATTGGCATTACATGGAGAAGGTAGAGCTCTTTAACAAAGAGAACTCGATAATTCTTGGTTTTGTATGAATCTGAACTCATTGTTCAATTAAAATCTCATATCAGGGCCAGGGATTTAGCTCAGTGGCACCACACCTGCCTTGCAAGTGCAAGGCCCTGAGTTTGATCTCCAGTACCGAAACAAAGAAAGAAAGAAAAGCTCAAATCAGCCAGATATGGTAGTGTACACCTGTAATCACAGCACTGTGGGAGGCTGAGGCAGGAGAATTGAATGTTGGAGCCCAGTGTGGGCAATTTAGGGTTACTTTTGAGATCCTGTCTCCAAGTAAAATAAATAAATGTATGAATAAGTAAATATGTCAGGGGATATATCAGTGCAAAGGCCTTGGGTTCAATCCTCAGTATCACAAAAACAAAAATAAAAACTCAATAAATCAACCAAGTAAATTAAAAGCAACACAAACTCTCCATTATCATTCAGATATCTAAATATATTGTTTCAGCAGATCATTCTGGATTAAACACAATAGTAGCTCATATATGAGTTTCACACCAAGGTGTAAAATGATTTGGAGATTTTTATCTCCTTAATCATACTGCTGTGAAGGTAAGTACTTTAAAAATAAAAAGCTTAAAGTTGGCACTATTAATACTTTTTTTCTTTTCTTTCTTTTGCTGAGACAAAATATCCAACACCCAAAGCTAAAGGGGAAGGGGTTTATGTAGCTCATAGTGTGTAGCAGTGTCAGTCCATGATTAACTGGCTCCAAGGCAGAGTGGCACATGGCAGAGGGGCGTCGCAGAGGTGAAACGGTTCATGGCAGCAAAAGCAAGAGGGAAACCTTAACAATCTTTCGGCCCCTTTTATCTTATCCAGACCAGACTGGTGGCAAACCAATCATTGTACTGGTTTAGTAATCACATGCCCTTAATCCCAGCATCACACACTCTAGATTTCAGCCACCTCTGAAAAACCCACCTCGAGGCTTTGGGGGACATCTAGACCCAAACCATAACAACCAAGCTAGAACTTGTGATTCTATCATCTGCTTCAGTCTCCCAGGCCGCTGAGATTATAAGCATGCACCATCACACCCAGGCACTCCCAATTCTAAAGCTACTAACCTGGATGCTTGCTTTTAGCTCACTTCAGGGTGGGTTATAGTTGGGGAAAGGAAAATCGAAGAGTGATGAGAGCTTCATCAGAAGCACATACCTTCAGAATACCACTCTCTAAGCTGTAGGCCCTGATTTTCAGATCAAAGTTGTCTTCCTCTGAGGGCATTGAATGTATCTCTTCATAACTGTTAGAGTGTAGACTCTCAAACCTAGGAGGGTCAACATGTAGAAGTGAGGTGTTAACATTCTGTCTATAGAGAATAAGCTCATCAGAAGTCCCATTTTGAGAGTCCTTCCTAGCTGGAACTGCTTGATGGTTTCATTCCTGTGGTGGTGAGGCAGATGTCTGGCCCTGCTCTCTCATTCAGTCCGTCAGTCAGTCATTCATTTTCAGTCACATATTCATTCATCCGTGATTTCAAAGGCTGACTACAGCCCTCTCCTCACCATCATTTCCAAAAACAAAATCAGTTTCGATACAAACCCTCCATTCTCCAAATCCAACCAGATGATCTCCTCTATGCCATTTCTCTATCAAAATTCTAGAGACACTATTGCATTCAACTTTCACAAAATTTCCTTTTCAGCCACCGGACACTGAGAATATTGCTCAGAACAAGCTCTATCCAGGTCCCTGTCTTCAGTTAGATAGCAGAAGCCTCCTAGAGCTGCACAGGGCCAGGATGGAGCTAGGAAGATAATTCTGATTTCTTACAGTTCTGAGGCTGGAAATGATCTAGGAAAAGATCTAGAGTATAGATATCCCTAGATGTTTGCAAATTAGTCATACTGAGTCTATGACTATATTTGATACCAATAGTGTGCCTTTTATAACTAGTAGTTAACAATTATTGAGCACCCAAAATACACAAGTGCTTCCTGATTTACATGCATTTAATACTGATCTGTCCCTAATGAGCAAAACACTATACACACATACTGAAACATTTGCATTCAACAATTTGTAATAGCTAAATCTTGGAAATAGCCCAAATGCCCATCAACCATGACTTAAGATGTGGGGTTCTTTAAGAAGGATGAGCTTCAGGCATTTATAGCTCAATGGATGGACCTTGAGACCATACCCTTAAGTGAAATAAATTAAACATACATGTTTAAATACCACATTGTTTCTCTGGTGTGAGAAACCAAAAGTGGAAATAAGGATTGAAATGTATAACAGATATTGGGAAATGGGAAGAAAATGTTCAAATGGGGAGGGGAACAAGGGAGGAGTTAGGGAGAAAGGAAAGAAGGGACAAGGGGACAAAGTGAAAATAGAAGTAAAAACTGGGAAAAAAAAAGCTTTTATACATAGGGACAGGAGGGGGCCTCAGGGAGGAGGGATAGGAAAAAAAGAAGCAGAATGTACCATGTACAGGTTCAGAGCCTCTATGGTGAGTGTTATCATTATGTTTGCCTAAAATGTATGAATATTGTGCTATAAAAAAGCTAACCAAAGTGATGCAATAAAATAAAATAAAAATTGCCTACTATAGAAAAAAAGAAAAGAAACATTTGCAATCAGGTTAACAGTGACTCGATGGAGAAGGGAGGGACTTACCCAAGGCTGAATAAGCAGGCAGGATCCCAACCCCCTGTGCACTACTCTGTGTGCACTGTGGATGCTACTGTGTACTTGTTCTCACTTTTGGAACCCTGCACAGCAAAATGACAGTAATTACACTGGGATGGGCTTCTCTGTATGTGGGGACTATAACTCTTGACAGAGTTCTGTTCTTGTCTCAGCTCTGCACAGCCCACATTTCATTTGAACGATAACAACAACAACAACAAAATGCTGACAAGAAATGATCTCCAAACACCTCTTCATTCCGAAACTTTCAAGCTTTAAGAAGCACATCTTAAAAAAAAAATAAAAAAAAAAAAGGTGGCACAGGCCTGTAATTCCAGCACTTGGGAGGCTGAGGCAGGAGGATCACTGTGAGTTCGAGACCAGCCTGAGCTACATAGTGAGTGAGTTCCAGGTCAGTCTCACTACATAGTGAGGCCCTGTCTCAAAAAACAAGAAACAAAAAAACAAACAAACAAAAAGCACATCTTCTAAACTAAAGGAATATGTCACAATTTAAACTACAATTCTTGGTCTATACTAATAATATAATATTTTACTTTCAGGAAAACCTTGAGGAATTTTAAAGCAAAAGTTTAAGAAATTTTGAGCAGGGAGTGGTGGTACACATCTGTAATCCCAGCTCTTGGGACGCTGAAGCTGGAGGGCCACCACAAGTTTGTGGCTTACTTGGGCTATGTAGTGAGACTCTGTCTCAAAAAACAATTTTTTGAAGGACCCTAAAACATTGGATTTTGATTAATTTAAATATTTTTATTAGTACATATTTTCAATACGTAATATCTTCATCTTTGGGGCTTGGCACATATATACACATTGCATCAAAATTTCAAGTTAAAAGTGATCTCATTTTCTTTACCCATTTCAAGAGGATGAGCCCATCTCTGACAATGCCTTCAGCTCGTGCAGCTTTCTTCTTGGGCTGAGCATGAAGACACCTCCCTCAAAGTGGCAGCCTGTGGACGGTGGCAGTGGGCAACAGAGCTGTGGGCGACAGAGGTCATGGAAAATAAGGCAGGTGTGGAAGAGTGGAGGGCAGGCCTCCATTGACAGTGGAACTCCCAGCTACCCAAGTGAGCTATCAGCTTTGACTTTGAATACAGGAAATGAGACCATACATGTTACTATGTAAGTAGCTCCTGTTATACGACTTAGCTGATCCACTCCCCCCTTCTTGTTTCGTTTTATTTTTGTTTTTTGAGACAGGGTGTCGCTATGTAGTTCAGGCTGACCTTGAACTCACCGTGTAGCCCAGCTGACCTTGAACTTGCAGCAATCCTCCTTCCTGCCTCAGCTTCCTGAATTCTGTGACCACAGATTTGTGCCAACATGCCCAGCATCTAATAGAGTATTTTGCCACCTACAAAAACATCATACTTAATGGTAAAAATTTGAAAGTCCTCTGTGATTGAGACAAGATGCCAAAAATCACCACCACCATCACTCCAAACTGAATAGGAAGAGAACCAAAAAAAAGGGCGCATGAGGGGAAAGGAACAAGCAATTGTCATTCACAGATATCTACAGAGTGGTCCACTTAGCAACAACAGAATACACATTCTTTTTAGCAGCACATACAACTTTCTCCAAAATAGACAGCATATTAGCCAATAAAGCATGCAAAATAATCAAAATCATTCCATGTATAATATCAGCACAATTACATTAGAAACAATTGTAAAAGAAAGAACAGAAATTATGAAAAATGCATGGAAATTAAACAACACACTCCTGAATGATCAATGGGTCACAGAAGAAATCAGGGAAGAAATTAGTTCTTAGAATCAAATAATAATGCCAGAACTTATGTACATGAGGAAAGCAGTCCTAAAAGAGAAGTTTATAGTTATGAATCATAAAACAGAGTGAGCCCAAATAAATAATCTAACAATGCACCTCAAAGTCCTAGAAAAACAAGAACAATCCAAATCCAAAGCTAGTACAACCAGGTGTGGTAGCACACACCTGTGATCCCAGCACTTCTTGGCAGGCTGAGACAGAAGGATTGTCATGAGTTCCAGGCCAACCTTGGCTATATAGTGAGACCTTGTCTCAAAAAAAAAAAAAATAAAATAAAATAAAAATAAAAAAAATTAAAAAAATAAAAAATGTTTTAAAGCTAGTACAAGAGGCTGGGGATTTAGCTCAGTGGTGCTGCTGCCTGCCTCTCAAGCACAAGGTCCCAAGTTCAATCCCTGGTACATAAAAAAGCTAGTGCAAGGAAGAAAATTATAAAAGAACAGCAGCAGTTAATGAAAATGAGGCTTAAAAATATACAAAGAATCAATTAATCAAAGACTGGTTCTTTAAAAGAACGAAAAAAATTAAAAAGACCCTTAGCCAATCTTATAAAAAAAGGAAAGAAAATACTAAAATCAATGCAATTAAAAATGAAAAAGGAACTGGGAATTTAGTGCAGTGGCACCATGCATGCCTCGCAAGTGCAAGGTCCTGAGTTCAATCCCTGGTACCAGAAAAAACAAAACAAACAAACAAAAAAAACCTGAAAAAGGTAAAATCACCATAGACATTGCCAATCCTGAAGATTATTAGAAACTAGTTAAAAAATTGTAGTTCAATAAAATGGAAAGAAAATTCCAAAGAAATTGATAGATTCCTAGATATATATGAATTACCAAAACTGAACCAAGAAGATTTAAAAACCTTTGATAATCGAAAAACAGGAAGTGATAGTGAAGCTATAGTTTAAAAAAACCTGCCAACTAAGAAAAGTCAAAGGCTCTATGGATTCGCCAATAAATTGTACAAGAATATCAAGGAAGATCTAATGTTAATACCCCTCAAACTTTTTAGTAAAATTGAAGGAAAGGAGCAAAACCACACAAAGATTCAAGAAAAAGCAGCAGTCCATCTCTTTAGACACAAATATCCTCAACAAGATATGGCAAACAGAATGCAGCAAATAAAAAAAATCATACATCATAACTAAGTAGGCTTCATCCCAGGGTCACAAGGATGGTTCAACATATGCAAATCAATAAAAACAATTCATCACATAAACAGAAGCAAGAAAAAAATCACATGATCAACTCAATAGATGCAGAGAAAACCTTTGACAAAATCCAATATCCATTCATGGTAAAACAAAACAAAACAAAAAACCCCACCCTGAACAAATAGATATAGAAGAACTTTATCTCAAGCTGATGGGAAAGCTATTTATGGCAAACCTACTGCCAGCATCATAATAAATGGGAAAAAACTAAAAACTTTCACTCTAAAATCAGGAACAAGATAAAGATGTCCACTATCACCACTCATATTCAATATAGTCTTTGAAACACAAGCCATCACAATTTGGCAAGAGGAAGAAATAAAAAGAATATGTGTGTGTGTGTGTGTGTGTGTGTGTGTGTGTGTAAGAAGTCATTATTTACAAATAATATAATCCTCTACATAAAGACACAGAAATTCACCAAAAGACTCCTAGAATTAATAACCAAATTCAGCAACATAGCAGTAAACAAAATCAACACCCAAAAATCAATAGCATTCTTCTATACCAATAATGAACTTACCAAGAAAGAAAATAATACCATTCATGACAGCATCACAAAAAATTAAATATTAAAACAAAACCTAAGTAGGGAAATTAAAGATCTCTACAACTAAAACTACAGTACTCCAAAAAAGGAAATCAAAGAAGAAATCAGAAATGGATGTTCCATGGGGCCAGGAATTTAGCTCAGCAGCCTGCCTTGCAAGCTCAAGGACCTGAGTTCAATCCCCGGTACAAAAAAAAAAAAAAAAAGAAAGAAAGAAATGGGTGTTCCTGGTTAGGCAGAACCAATATTATCAATATGGCCATATTTCCAAAACTGGTATACAGATTTCCTACATGTAGAAACAAAATATCAACAGCATGCCTTGCAGAACTAGAGAAAACAGTCCAAAATTTATATTAAATCAGAAGAGACCCAGAGAAGCAAAATCAATTCAGCCATTCCTCTTCTAGGTATCTTCCCAAAAGAATTATAGATATCATATTATAGTGATCCATGCATACCCATGTTTATAGCAGCACAATTCATAATACCTAAATCTTGGAAGTAGCCTATATATCCATTAACAGATGAAAGAAAATGTGGTCTTTACAAACAATAGAGTACTACTCTGCCATAAAGAAAGATAAATTTGCTTGAGGAAGGCAAGGATAAAATAAAATAAATATTATTAATAAAAAAAGATGGGGGCTGGGTATTTAGCTCAGTGACACCATGCCTACCTTGCAAGCTCATGGCTCGTAAGGACTTTTGATCCCTGGTACAAAAATAAAGAAAAGAAGGAAAGATAAACTTAAGTCATTTCTAGAAAAATAGATGCACCTTGAGGCCATAATGTTAAGTAAATCAGACACACAAGTGTAAGCACCACCTGGTTTCTCTTATATAAAAAACCCAAAATATAAATAAACAGAAAAATAAACAATGTGATGCACCTGCCTGTCAAGAACAAGGTACTGAGTTCAATCCTTTGTACAAAAGAAAAAAAAGACAATGGGAAATAAGGAGATAGATTTTTTTGTTATACTGGGGATTGAACTTGGGACCTTGTGCTTGTGAGGCAGGCAGCAGAAGCACTGAGCTAAATCCCTGGCCTGAGATAGATCTTTTGCAAATGGGAAGAGGACCAAAAGATGGTGGGAGGGTGAGGGAGGGAGGAAAGAGGATGAACAAAGAGTTGAGATGCGTTATGTACATGTATCAACTCCACATAATGAATGCATTGCAGACATATACAAGGGGAAAAAAGAATAAGAATAAAAGTCAGGGGGTGCTATCAGGGAGCTCCTTCTAAAAGTGGCTCACCAGTTAAATGCTACCGAATTCTGGGTTGCTTGTCTCTCCTTCTGGAATTAGATTCCAGGTTCTTCTCACTTTGAACAAAGAATTGAATAGTTTATTCAAGAAAGTAAAAGTAATTTTCCAAAAATACTTTTAAAGATGAAAAATGTCTATATTTGTGCTAAAAATTTTAAAGTATGACCAGAATTCTGTGACAGTGTGTGTGTGTGTGTGTGTGTGTGTGTGTGTCCTACAGTATCCTACACCCTTACTAGTAAGAGATTTATTAGCAAGTTGGGGGCAATTTTTCCAATTTCAGCAATGGCCAAAGCAGATTTTACCTGTTTGAACTATACCAAGCCATACTTCTATACACCCCTGAAGTTACCATAAAGATTTGTGCTATTCTTAATCCTGCCTCACTGATGCCTACAGACTCAGAATTTGGTTAGTCACACTTGTGAACAGGTGGCTTTCCAGACCTGTGAAAGAAGACAGGACGTCAGTGACCTGTGCCTCTATGATCTTTAGGAAGTGTGGTTCACTGATAGAAGTGGCTTTTGACCAAGGAGAACACTGAAAGGCAGGTTATGCAGGTGTCCATTCACAATAGGTCACTAAGGCCAAACCTCTTTCCTCATGGATCTCTGTTCAAAAAGCAGAGCCCATAGTCCTTAATCAGGGATTGTTATTAGGAAAAGGGAAAGCTCTAAATAAATATACAGACTAAAAATATGCTTTTCTGGTGTTCCATGCTCATATAGCAATCTGGAAAGAAAGGCACTCACTCACAAATAAACAATCATCTATGAAACACAAGCAGGAAATACTACAACTCCTAGAAACAGTCCATTTTCTTAAGCATGTTGCAGTCATGCACTGTAAGAAGCACCAAACAGACATGTCTAAAGTCTCTTTGGGAAATGAAAAGGTCCCTCAAGATCCTAGCCTTATTCCCAGTTCCTAAGGGATCAATAAATTGATTTTTTTCCTCAAGGAACACAATGGAAAGCTATAAAAACCCTAAAAGGGGAAAATTCAAATTTTCACAGGATCAGAACTAGTAGTAACTCCCCACAGGTCAACAAAGCCTGCCCACTTGGCCTACAATCACCCCGCAAGCCCATACTACCTCCTTTGTTAGAACCTGCACAGAGGAGAGGGACATACCCTGGTTAGGACTGACAATAAGACTTTAGCCACATGTCACCATGTGGGGGATTTAAACAAATATTAGTCCTAACTGATGCCTTTACAGGCTAAATTGAGGTCTTTCCTACCCATTCATAAAAGGCTATGGAGGTATAAGTTGCCCCTCAAGGAAACCGTCCTCCAGATTTGGACTTCCATAGACCCCTCAGAGTGACAGTGGGCTTTCTTTTGCCTAATGTTGTTTCTTCTCAAACTATTTAATGAAATTGAAAGGGAAACAATACTCCCAAAATCATTCCTAATGCATTACACTGATACCAAAACCAGAGAAGGATCCAACCAAAAAAAGAGAACTACAGGCCAATCTTCCTAATGAACATAGTTGCCAAAATCCTGAATAGGATACTGACAAACAGAATGCAGAAATCATCAAGAAGAGTATACTCCACCAGTAAGTAGGATTCATCCCAGGGATAAAGGGATGGTTCAACATAAGCAAATCAATAAATGTAATACACTATATTAACAGTGCCAAGGACAAATTTCTTATAATCCGCTCAATAAATGCAGAAAAAGCATCTGACAAGGTCCGACACCCATTTGTGATTTTTAAAAAAACCTACAGAAAATTGATATAGACAGTCTTTATCTCAATCTGATAAAAGTAATCTATGACAAAACAACGGCCAACATCAAATTAAATGGACAAAAACTGAAAACTTTCACTCTAAAATCAGGAACAAGACAAGGTTGTCCACTGTCATCACTCCTATTCAATATAGTTTTGGAAATATTAGGCAGAGCAATTAGAAAAGAGAAAGAAAAGGAATAAAGATAGGAAAAGAAGTTCAGTTATCATTATTTACAGATAGCATGACACTCTGCACAGAAGACCCCAAAAGCTTCACCAAAAGACTTCTAGATTTAATAACCAAATCCAGTAGCACAGCTGGATACAAAGTCAACAATCAAAAATCAATAGCCTTCCTATACATGAATAACAAACTCACTGATAGAGAAATTAAGGAAGCAACACTGTGGCAGATTAACTAATGACCAATTTGGACTTCCCAGCTGCACTGAATTAGCTTGGTTTGGGTGCGGAAGACCCACCTGAGGATTGTTGCTAACAGCATAAGTAGAGAACAACTGGAGGGAAAGATCTGGGGCTATTGATATTCTCAGAGAAGCTTGCTGCAACTGGTTTTCCTGATGTGAACTCGGCTGTTCTCATCAGAGAAGGAGCTCAGGACCTCGCTGTCACTGGGAATGGCTGCTGTCCTCATCAGGGGAGCTCCGATCTTCACAGTGAGTATCATTTCCTGGATCCAGTATAGGTCCCTCAGACTGGTGGCACAAATCCTTCACCCTACTGGCACAGGCTTTCTGGCTCCCACCACTGGCCTTTGGCCTTTCTGGTGCAGATCCTCAACACAGATAAGCATGAGTCATTGCCATGGGCCCCAGGCCACTGGCTAGGCTATAGAGGACATTTCCTTGGACTCTAGGCCTTCAGGTGGACTTGTATGGGACATTGCTGTGGGATCCAAAACCTTGGCTGGATTCTTTGGGTCTCTAGTGTGTAGCCAGATCACTTACACTCCTCTGCACCTGACTTTTTGGGTGACTATTATAAAGTAATTGTATAAATGATGTGTCCTGTATTTTGTTTTTGTTTTTGGTACCAGGGATTGAACTCAGGACCTTACACTTTTGAGGCAGGTGTGGTGATACTGAGCTAAATCCCCAGCATATGTCCTATATTAAATCTATTTCCCTTGCAAAACCCTGAATTCAACAAAGGTCTTTCATAATAGCATCCAAAAAAATGAAATTCCTAGGAGTCAACCTAAGGAAGGAAGTAAAAGAACTCTACACTGAAAACTACAGTACCCTGAAAAAGGAGATTGAAGGGGATATCCAAAAATGGAGGGCCAGGGATTTAGCTCAGTGATGCCACATCTGCCTCAAAAGTACAAGGTCCTCAGTTCAATCCCAGGTACCCAATACACACACACACACACACACACACACACACACACACACACACTCTTAATCTTCTGGAAGATAGAATAGGTAGAAATCTCAAAGACACTGGTTCCAAGAAAGAATTTATGAACAAAACCCCAATTGCACAGGAAGTTTCACAGAGAATCAACAACTGGGATCTCATCTTATTAAAAAGCTTTTGCACAGCAAGAGAAACCACCAAAGGAGTGAAAAGGCAACCCACAGTGTGGGAAGAAAAACTTGCCAGCTGTTCCTCAGACAAAGGACTAATGTCTAGAATATATAAAGAACTCAAAAAAAATCAGACCCCCCCCCACATTTAAAGACCCAGTCCAAAAATAGACATCTGAAATGAATAGCCATTTCTCAGATGAAGAAGTAGACTGGGCAAATAAATATATGAAAAAATGTTTAACATCACTGGTCATTTGAGAGATGCAAATTAAAACACACTGAGGTTCCACCTCACTCCAGAAAGAATGGTTGCTATCATGAAATCAACCATTAACAAATGCTGCAGGCATTGTAAGGACAAAGAAACCCTTCTCCACTGTTGGTGGAAGTGTATACTGGTGAAACCACTGTGGACATCAGCGTGGAGATTCCTGAAAGAACTAAACCTGGAAGTCTATTTGATCCAACTATTCCCTCCTTGGTATCTTCCTGAAAGAATTAAAAGGATCATACCACAGTGATGTATACATATCCATGTTTATAGTGGCAAAGTTTGTAATAGCTAAATCTTGGAAACAGCTCAGATGCCCATCAGTGAGTGAATAAATAAAGAAGATGTAGGGGTTTTTGTTTTGTTTTGGTTTTTGGTTTTTGGTTTTTGTACCAAGGATCAAACTCAGGACCTTGTGTTTGCGAGGCAGGCAGCACCACCACTGAGCCAAATCCTTGGCCTAAGATGTGAGTTTTTTTGTTTTTTTTTTTTATACAATGGAATTCTACTAAAGAAGTACAAAGAAGTATAAAGAAGGATGAGCCTGAGCCAGGATGTAGCTCAGAGGCAGACACAGCACCTGCCTGGCAAAAACAAGATCCTGAGTTCAATCCCTGGTTAAAAAAGATGAGCTTGAGGCACTTATAGCTAAAAGGATGGAACTTGAGACCACAGTCTTAAGTGAAATAAATTGGACACACATTTAAATACTACATTGTTTCTCTAGTGTGAGAAACCAGAAGTGGATATTAGAACTAAAATATACACTAGACATTGGGAAATGGAAAGAAAATGTTCAAATGAAAAGGGTAACAAGGCAGGGGGGTAGAGGGAAAGTTAAGAGGGGACAAGATAAAAAACAGAAAATTGAAGGAAAAATGGAAACAAAGCTTTTGTACATAAGGGAGGAGAGGACTGTAGAAAAAAAAGAAGCAAAATATATCATGTACTGATACAAACTCCCTAAGATGAATGTTATCATTATGTATATCTAAAATGTTTATGTATCTAAAACATTTATATGAATAAATGCTTTGTTTAAATTAAAAAAAAAAAGACACATGTGCAGAGCAGTTCACAGACCCTGCATGTGGACTTCTCTAGAGAACTGGAGCAGTACTGATGAGGGCAGCTGACCTGACGTCAGTCTGGTAAGTAGCAAACACAGAAAGGTGGTCCACATCAAGCTCTCCACACTGAGAGCTGTATTCTCTGCTGCTGTATTCTTTCACGGTGAAGAATGAACAAACTTTACCCCAAAGAGTGCATTTCTTGTCCTACTTTTACTTAGCCCAAACTCACTTTGCAGAGCCTATTCCTTTTCCTACCTTTAATAAACATAAAATTTTGCTAGCTTTTGTGTTTGTTTTGGCCAATTCTTTGTTCCAGACAAGAACCTAGCAACCACCTCTGGAAGGGGGCTCCAGCACCCCCAAATCCAGCAACATTGCTGATACCTTGGATTTTAGTCCATAGGACCTATGTCAAGCTTCTGATCTTCAGAACTGGTAAAGCATTCCACCGAACAAGAAAAAAAAGTCCAAAATACCTGTAATCAATGTCACACATACTGGTAAAACATTGCAAGCTTTCCCTCAAGAAACTGGGATGGAGACAAGGATGTGTGGTGGAAAATCTAGAAGAAAATTGTAAAAAACAATATTCAGGCAGGGCACAGTGGCTCAAACCTGTAATCCCAGATACTTTGGAGACTAAGACAAGAGGATCAGAAGTTCAAGGCCAGCCTGGGCAATTTAGGGAGATGCTGTCTCAGAAAGAGGGAGGGGGAAGGAAGGAAGGAAGGAAGGAAAGAGGGGCAGTTGGGAACAATGGTATATATTGCAATTCCAGCACTCTGGGAGGCTGAGGCAAAAGAATCCCAAGTTCTAGCCCAGCAAGGGTAAATGAACAACTTAGGGAGATCCCGTTCCAAAATAAAATACTAAAAACAGGCTGGTTAGGTAGCTCAATCAAATGTAAAAAAGAAGAAATCTAAATTAAAATAATCCACCATTTTATCTATAATATTGGCAAATATTTTAGAAAATGCTAACATTGTGAAATAGGAAGAAAAGGGCTAAAGGTGTAGGGAAATTGGGAATGATAGGGGAAAGGGAATAAGGGAAAAGAAAAAATATGAGAAATGAAAAAATGGAAATAAAGTGTTTGTAAATGGGGAGGGGAGGAGGAGCTAAAGGGAGGACAGGGACAAAGGGGAAAAATAAGAACCAAGACCTGTCATGTAAAGGCACAAGATCCCAGTAATAAATGTAACCAAACTGTATACCTAAAATGTACCAATAAACTCAATAAAAAGAAAAAAAAGAAAATGCTAATATACCCTATAGCCAAAATTCTAAGAAATAATTCACAAAGAATGATGACAAAACTTTCAATTAGTGTGCTGTTTTAGGAAAGCAATTCAACCATATTTTTTTAAAATTTTAAATGTGTATGCCCTTTTACCCTGAAATTTTTCTTCCAGAAATTTATTTCCTCAAAATCATACATAAGAATGGAAATACATATATAATACATTTATTAGAAGGGAAATGTAATTCCAAAATCAGAAATGAGAAAGCAACACATATTTGAGCCTCAAAAGTTAACATGGTACCTGTGAATCGTTGTCAATACCAAACAGAAAAATAAGAGCAATACAATGTATTATAAAACTTGTGGAATGGCAAATAAAGAAATCAATTTTGAGAAGGAATTTTTTGCCTAGCACTAAATATTAAAATATAATAAACTGGGCTGGGGATTTAGCTCAGTAGCACCATACCTGCCTTGCAAGCACAAGGTCCTGAGTTCCATCCCCAGTACCAAAATTAATAAATAAACAAAGTAAAATAAACTCTTCATATGATACTTTATGTAGGAGACATTACAGAATATTTTTGCTTGTTTATTTTCTTTTGGTTTTGTTTCTTGAGACAAGGTCTCACTATATTGTACAGCCTGACCACAAATTCATTATATAGTTCAGGATGGCTTTGAACTTCTGGCAGTCCTCCTGCCTCAACCTCTCAAGTGCTGGGATTACAGGCATGAGCCACCACACCTGATATTTTAGTCACTGTTATAGCTTGTGTCTAGATGTCCTCTCAAAGCCTTATGTGGTTCATAGGTGGGTTTTTTCAGAGGTGGCTGGACCTAGAATGTGTGATGATGGGGCTAAGGGTGTGTGATTAGTAAAGTAGTCCACTGATTGGTTTGGCACCCACCCTAAGCCTTGTAGCCTAGACAGAATATAAAGGAGGCAGAAAGGAACTGCTATTCTCTTGTCACTTGCTTGCTTTGGCTGTCTTCTGCCCACCATGAACCATTTCTCCTCTACAATGCTCCTCTGGAGTCCCACTCTGCCTTGGAGCCTGCCAACTATGAACTGAAACATCTATGAACTGTGAACCAAATAAACTTTTCTTTCATTAATGGTGAATGTTGGGTATACAACAAGAAAAGTAAGTCAGAATTTGGTACCAAGAGTACAGTTGTTGCTGTGGATATACCTGACCATGTGGTTCAGGAACCTTTAGGACTGGCTTGTGAAAAGAGTTTGGAAACTGTGTTAGTTGCTTTTCTCTCATTGCTGAGACAAAATACCTAACACCCAAAGTTAAAGGGGGAATCTTTTATTTGGCTTACAGTTCATAGAGGTTTCAGGCCATAATCTGCAGGCAAGGTGGCAGAGGGACAACAGTTCATGGCAGCAGAAGCAGAAAAAGCAACAAGAGCCTTTAACAGTGTTTTTCTGTTCCTTTTATCCTGCTTAGACTACTGGGATTAGGGGAGTGCTAAACTAATCACCCATGTGTAATGGTTTAGAAATCACATGCCCTTAATCCTAGTATCACACTTTCCAGATTTAGCTACCCTTGAAAAAGACTACATGAGGTTTGGGGGGACATCTACACATAAGCCACAGAGAAAGGTTCAGAGATGCTGAAAAAGTAGGCCTGAAATGCCTGAGGCTGTACTTGATGGGAGATCCTGGTCAGAGTTCAGAAGACTAGAATGTTAGGATTGCCCAGGCTGCCCTCAAACTTGCAACCCTCTAGCCTTGGACTCAGTGCTGTAATTACAGGTGTGTGCTACCATACTCCACTTAAATACTGAGTTTTGTGATCCCTGTAAATTATCCTCATTTGCCTGGCCTCTCGGAACAATGGTTTCATTGGAAGAAGGAGAAGGAGAAGGAGATGGAGGAGGAGGAGGAGGAGGAGGGGAAGAATAAGAAAGACTCTAGTTAGAAATGCTGCCAGTAGGGCAGGAGATTTAGCTCAGTGGTTCGGCCACCTGCTTTGCAATCACAAGGTCCTGAGTTCGAAGCCCTAGTACAAAAAAAGAAAAGAAAAAGAAAAAGAAAAGAGAGAGGGAGAGAGAGAGAAAGAAGAGGAAGAAAGGCTGCCAGTAAAGACCAGGCTCAGGAGGTTTCTGTTGGGAAGGACTGCATTGGCTATTGGACTCCAGAACATGTGTGTTGTGCCTTGGGAGAAAGTTTGTTTGCATGTTACTCATGTCCAGAGACTTTGCCTGAGACTGAGATTAAGGAGAGTGGACTAATTAATCTTGCAGAAAACATTTCAAAACAGCCTAATGTTAAAAAAGTGAAAAAATGGAAACAAAGTCTTTGTAAATAAGGAAGAATGAAGGGGTGAAGGGAGGGCAGGGGTATGGAGAAAAAACAAGAACCAAGATATATCATGTAGAGGTACAAGATCCCAATGATAAATGTAACTGTATTGTTTTCTTTAAATGTACCAATAAACTTAATGGGAAAAAAAAACAACAGTCTAATGTTGAGACAGTGGCATGGGTATTGTTGGGGGCTTTTAGTCATTCTTGTATGTTAAGAGTCAAGAGCAAAGAACCCAGAAGAATTTGAGTTTGGCCAGAAAGGAAGTTCCAGTAAAGTTGTGGCCTGCAAATATGGAACAGAGGAGAAAGACTAGCAAGCAAAAGCCCAAGTATTTCAGTAGAGGCTAATAAAAAAGATAATCTGAAGACATCACAAGAACCAGCAGGACTCTACCCTTTGCTGACTCAAAATTGCAGGAGTTTCAGACTTTGCTTTGAGAAGAGAGATCCAGAGCATTATGTTCCAGAATGATGGCAGCCTAGAGAAGCTGCCCCTTGGAATTTGGTTTATAGGCACTTGACCCCTACAGCCAAGAGAGAAGAAAGTCTGGTTACTACTCCAGCTGGCAGCAAACCTCCTACCTCAACCTCCTGAGTGGTACTGGGATTACAAGCACACACCACACACCTGACTCAGAATTGACTTTATATTTTGACTTGAATTTATTTCCAATGCTGCCAGTAAATTCTCTCATAATGGGCTTCTTTCATACTGTCTTTTCCCTAGCACTGGGGATAGCATTAAACAATATCCCCAGACCCCTTTTAAAATGATTAAGTCATTTGTTTTTCACCTTTGTTGGGGCCAGTGGGCTGAAGGGAGACCCGGTCAGGCGAGGTCCTCAAAGAATAGAACACGCGTGGAGAAGATATTACAAAGCAGGAACCAAACTTTAACTTTATAGCATAACTCATGTAGTGGCCGTATCAGTTTTTCTGAGATACAGTAAGATAAAATAGCCACGTGACCTTTCAGAGCCCTGTGGTAAGTGCTTGTCCATGCTGATTCATTATAACAAAGTCTGTTGTGTGTCTGTGCTAAACTACAGGGTTGTGTCCTCAAGTGCCCTCAAGCGCCCTCAGATGCCTTGTCTTCGATACATCTCACAGCAACTCCCTACAAGCTTTGTAAAAAAAATTTTATTAGTAAATTTTATGTATACATAATGATCACATTCATCATGGGAATTTGTACCTGTACATGATATAGCTTGGTTTTTTTTTTCCTAGTCCCCTCTCCTCCCTTCAACCCCTCTTCCCCTCCCTATTTACAAAAGATTTGTTTCCATTTTTTGTCCCCTTTTGTTCTTTCTTCCTCCACTCTCCCTTATATCCCTTCCCATTTAAATATTTTCTTCCTATTTCACAGTATCTATTGAACATTTTGGTCCTTATTTACATTTTCAGGTTCTTATACCAGAGAAATAATGTGGTACTTAAACATATGTGTCCAATCCCAAGCCTTTCATTTTTCTTAGATAAGATCTCCCTATGTAGTTCAGGCTGGCTTTGAACTCATTATATGGTGGGCATGGTGGCCCACACCTGTAATCCCAGCACTCAGGAGGCTGAGACAAGACAATCACCATAAATTCATGTCCAATCTGAACTACATAGCAAGGACCTATTTTGAATTTGTAGCCAATCTGAACTACATAGCAAGAACCTCTTTCAAAGTAACAGAAAGAAATATTTTGAGATAAGGACTCACTAAGTCACCACGTTGCCCTAGCTGGACTCAAACTTGTGATTCTCTTGCCTCAGCCTCCCAGAAACAATTTTGCAGGGAGATAGATCTTTTGCAAACGGGACAGGGACCAAGAGATGGAGGGAAGGGAAGAAAAGGGAAGGGTAGGGATCATAAAAAGAATTAAGATGTGTTATTGTTATGTACATGTATCAACTCACAATTAATGTAATCATTATACACTGTAAGCATGTACTAATAAAAGAAAAAAAGAGGGTTTTTCTTTGCTGCCCAAATTCCTGGGGGCAAGCAATTCTCTTGCCTCAGCTTCTCAAGTAATTGGGACTACAGCCACACATTACTGCCATTGCACCTGACACATTTCTCATCTTTAACCTATTTCTTTTATTTTTTGAGACAGGGTCCTGCTATACACTTCTGACTGGTCTTGAACTCATCACATAGCCCGTGCTGATCTCAAACTCACGGAGATCTTCCTGCTTTGGCCTCTTGAGTCCTGGGATTACAGGAAAACTGATATTCCCTATACTTTAAATAAAAATGAGACTGTAGGCAAGTAACTACATCATTTCTAGGTAGGAAAAGAGAATTCAAGAAGACAGACACATGTACAATAGTAAAACATTCCCTTTCTAAGAGTGAAGTTCTTGGCTTTAGGAGAGACAGACTCATTAGGTATATTATTTGTATATCTAATTTGATAGATTTCATAATGAAATTTTATGGTTCTTCCTTCAAAAAACTTGGGAACTAAAAAAAAGATAGTTACTCCTATGGGAGGATCTCTGAAGCCCATCCTGGAGTTTGAGACCAGCCTAAGCAACATGGTGGGACCTATCTCCAAACCAAGAAGAATCATTCAGTTATCAGTACGTTGAAAGATTTTGTTTGGATAAAACTGAAGTTAAGGCTTTTATTTTTAAAAATTAATTCTTTTATCTTGGTGGCATGGTGGCTTGAATTTAAGAGCTTGAGCAGGCTATGTGAACGCTCTACCACTGAGCTGCACTCCCACTGTGAAGATCTGTACCACTGGACATTTGTATGCAGCCCAGTGATGAAAGATATCATTCTCAGTGTAGGAGACTACATTTCCAAATAGTAATTAAGGAAAAAGTGGGCTGGGCATGGTGGTGTACACCTGTAATCCCTGCACTGAGGAGGCTGTGGCAACCAGCCTAGGCTACATAGTGAATTCAAGGCCGGCCTGAACTCCATAGGGAGACCCTGTCTCAAAAAAACAAAAAACAACAACAAAAACTCACTGAAAAAAAAAATGTGTCTAGAGCATTGTGCTCCAGGGTGAATATTGGTGAACATATTCTGCAAAAGAGACACAGGGTCCCCCAAAAGAGACACAAGGTCACACAGGGTTAGATATCCTGAAGATGCTACATTCCCCCTGGAGCATGCAGTATGCTTTGTACATTAAAGGATCTAGGAAGTCCTGAAGTATAGAAATGCCATTCATTCTTTCTAGCACACTGTTTTCCAAATGTATTTTCTTCTGTCATAGTAATGATTTCCCGCTCAACCAGATTTGGGGAATATAATGCTGGAGGCCAGGCATGGTGGCGCATGCCTGTCATCTTAAAACGAGGCAGGCTGAAGCAAGAGGATAGCAGTGAGCTCGAGGCCCGAGAGGGTTACCTACTGAGTTCAAAACCAGTCTGATCTACAGAGCGAAACCCTGTCGCAAAAACAAAAAGAAGAGATAGAAGAATAATCATGCTTGAAAACTCTAATTCAGAAATTGATGAGGTGACTGAGGAATGAAGCACCTGGGACTGGGAAGGAATGCGGAGCTTGGACTCTGACCTGTTTTCTGCAGCTTTTGCTGGTTGTTTGTTTGTTTTTCTTTTCCTGGAGGCACTACTGGGTTAGAACCCAGAGCCACGCACATGCCAGGCAACCCCTCTGCTGATGAGCTACATCCTCCACCCAAGATTTGTTTTCTACGCCCTGCTCAGCTACTTGGGAGTTTTGTGACCTTCCTCACCTGGAAAATGTAAATGAAAACACTGGTCTCATAACGTTTTGTTTTGTTTTGTTTTTTTCTTTTTTGGCAGTAATGAAGACTGACCGCAGCATACAGCTCTACAGCTGAGCTACCTCCCCAGCCTTTCATAATGTTTTGGGACCGGTGTCTGGTTCCTAGTGGGCTGACATAATGTGAGGCCTGTCTTTTATTATTGTTGTTAAATACTTCATCAGGATTTAAAAAAAAAAAAGCTGGAAGAATAAATAAGGAAGGATAATATTGGCAAAGAGGAAATCAACTACTGTATGTCTGTCCAAATGGCAGGAAAAGATTGCTGGGGTTTGGGACATGCTAACGCCCAATTATGATGCCTTGGTGTTTGGAAAACAGCAGAAGCAGGAAGGTCTCTCTGACCCTTTCATCACCCTGTTCCCTTAAGCAGGTCATAAAATCTTCTTTCCAGAGGTGCCTCCCTGACTGGGCATGAAATAAACATGCTTATTCTCAAAGACACAAAGACGCTAAGAAGAATCTGCCCAGACGGGCTGGCTGAGTTCTCCAGTTTATTGTGTAAGACTTAAGTCTCACTTTTACTCCTGGAGCGTGAACAGCCAAGAGGCTTCCACGATGCTGGGCTCAGAAGCTCAGCGAGGCTCCAGGAGCTTGTTGGACAGTGAGAGTCACCCAGGAAGGAACACACCAGGCAAGTTGGCAAATTAGACCTTTATTAGTCTAGCCAGATGGCACTCCCCAAGCCAAGTAGCTCAGAGAGGCGGCTGGCTCAGAAACAGAGGCCATTTTATATAGGGCTGGGGGGTGGGTTACACTTAAAATTTACAGGAAGAGGACAAAGGCAAAAAATCAGTTGATCTGAGCTAGTGGTCATCAAGCATATACTTGACCATCACATACTAATGATCAGCAGATCAATTATCCAGTATTCCATTTACAACTTAGATTATAATGTTCAGAACATTCAACTACAGGCAAGTAAGGAGTGGCGTGATTCATGTTGGATCTCTGTGTTCACTATAGTTTCCATTTAGTTTCCCAGCTACTTCAAAGCAGTTACCTAACAATTCACAATTAATCATTAGTTATCCTGTAAGGGATGTGGGGGAGCGACAGTCTCTAGGTCATTTGCTGGTCAACATGGAGTCTCTTTGGTTCAGTCAGGCTCTTACAATTGTGGTTGGATGATCCTCCCTCTGCCCAGTCAAGCAACTGAGGGACTGAGGCTTTGTGTCAAACCCATAAAAACACAGGCGGCCCTGTTTCTTTGATTCTTAATTGCTGAGGCCCCGTGAAACTTGTATCAAATACATTTATATGTTTTTTTTCCTTTGGTTAACCTGTCTTTTGTTATAGGTGCCTCTGCTGTGAATCCTACAATGAATAAGGAACAATATTACTTTTTTTCTCTTACAGATCCAATGAGAAGATGTAAAAATGTATCTCTGCCCATATGAAAGATCACAGTAATGATTAAGGAGGCAAAAAGTAGCAATAAATGCCAAATGAAACATTGAACTCCTTTATCACGGCTGCATTTAAAGGACTGGAAAGGTACGTGGTGAGAATGTTAAATTCAGGTGTAAATCAGGATCTTATAATAGTGGAAGAGCCTTTCAAAAATCTCAGGCTTGGGTTTCTAAGATCACTGAGCTTCCTCCTCTCCACACATCCACATTTTAGAGGCTTCCAGGCTGGAAAAGTTTAGAAATACTGGGTTCCAATCCTTCATCCAAAGAGCCCCTATGTACCTTCCAGGTTGGAGAGAGAGAGACCATCTATTGACAACGCTTAACAAGGATGAAGATTTGGAGAATTGAAACAACCACTTGTTTCTTGTGTTCAAAACATTCAACACACAACTTTTTTTTTTTTTTTCCTTTTCTTTGCAGTACTAGGGATGAAATTCAGAGCCAAGATACATCTTCAGACTTTTTTTTTGTCTTGAGACAGAGTCTTGCTAAGTTGTCAAGTTGCCTGGGCTAGGCTAGACCTCTCAATCTTCCGGCTTCAGCCTTCCAGAGTGCCGGATTACACATGTGTACTGCTGCAATAAGGCCTAGACGTGCATCTTTTATGATTCGATCTGTTCTTGGTGTCTGTTCTTTTCTTTCATCCACTTTGGGGCCTAGAGCTCAAAGGCCACTTCTGTTTCTAAACCTTCTCCAATGCTGCACTGTAAGGTGTAGGGCAGGTGTAGGAGGCCGCTGTGAGACGTGTTGTTTAGTGCAGGTGATGGGGCTTCATTATATAATAATGAATCAGCATAGACAACCATGCATGCACCCACATGGCCTGCAGGATCACCCAGAGTGTTTTGTCTTACTATAACTTAGTAGGCTGATAAAAACTACTGTAAGTGCTTGCCTGGAATGTAAAGCTGGGTTCCTGCTTTTTCATGATGTTCCTTGTGTGTTCTATTCTATGGGAATCTCTCCTGACTGGGCCTCCCTTTAGCCCACCAGCCCCAACTGGTGGTGAACCTATCCGCTTTGCCACAGCAGACACACAGAGGCCTCTCAGTTGGCACAGGAGCCAAGTCACCCCATCCTCACCACAGCAGCCAAGCCTCGAATAACAGCACATTTAGGGGCAGCGTTGGCACTTGGCTATAAGTGGGTTTGGGGCACTCAGTCTCTAAAAGGTTCACCATTACTACCCTAGGACATTCTCATCTTTCCCTAACGTTGCTACCTAAGCTTATTAGACCATTTCCTCCACTACTTTTAAATAAAATAACCAAGAAATCACTTTTTTTGTTTTTGTTTTGTTTTTTGTAATCCAGGCTGGCCTTGAACTCACTATGTAGCCTAGGCTGGCCTTGAGATTATAGGCGTGCACCGCTATGCCTGACTTTAATTCTACCATGGTAAGTAGGCTGTATCTCACTGACTTTGAAGTAGCATTTTTTTGCTGGTTTGTTTTTTGTTTATTGCAGTGTTGGGAATCAAATCCAGGGCCGTGTACATCATAGGCAATAGCTAAGTTAGATAGAAATTAATAGGCAGACCGGGCTAGGCCCTAGAGGGAGGCAGTGCAGTGGATGACACATCAAAAATGTGGCTGGAGGTGCACCTGAAGAAGGCAAGACCTGGAGACTAAAGTCACAATGGCCAGATTTACATACTTCCCTAAGGCATGGATAGAAATTTGAGATTATACTGTAATTGGTGCCACCCTTTGGGATTTTCCATAGAAATAGACTCATCTCACTAGGGCTGAGCCACCTTTCTCACCCACTAATACCAAGACTAAAGATAAGACCAAGTCTGTAGATTATTGAATTCCACAGATCTCCACCTCTCAAAACATATAAAAGACCCCCACTTCCCAACTGTCTGTGCCTCATTCCTCTTGAATGCATCCTATATCTCAAAAAATCCCTTTCTTGGGCTGGATATTTAGCTCAGTGGTTCTGCTGCCTGCCTGGGAAGTGCAAGGTCCCAAGTTCGATCCCATTACCAAATAAATATAAATAAATCCCACTCTTCTCCTCCATTGTTCCTTGGAATTTATTCTTTGATTTCAGGAAAGATGCACCTGACATGCCTGACATCTAGCAGGTTGGGAATTACATCTCTCCTAAGTCATGCTCACCAGGCAAGCACTCTACACCAAACTGGACCTCAGCCCAAAGGGTTAGGTGTGTGCCTGTAGTCCCAGCCACATAATTGCAACCTTCTTTTTTTTTTTTTTTTTTTTTTGAGACAGTGTCTCACTGTGTAGTTGAGAATGACCTGGAACTCACCATGTAGCCCAAGCTGGATTTGAATTTACAGCAATCCTCCTGCCTCAGCCTCCGGAGTGCTGGGATTACAGGAATGTGCCACCATGCCTGGCCACAACCTTTCTACCATATAATTTCCCAGACACTTAAAGGTGACCCATGATGAAGGGACTCAATGTTTCAACTGGCATGTTTTCCACTTTTGGCCTCCTTAAGCTCTATAAAGCTACTGGAGAGGCTACGATAGGATTATGTCAGCCTAAACCCTGTCAGGATCACCTTGTACAAGCAGTGATAGGAAACTGTGCCAGATGTCTCTGCATCCAACCCCAACCCAAGTGCCTACCATCCTAACAGGCTGACCTCAGCAGCTCTCCACCCTCTGCTTTTATGTTGGCCTCTGCCAGTGGAAAGCACTGGTTAGAGATGATCATGAAGCAGGTTCCTCCCTGTGGAGGGTACAAGGATGGGTGTCTTTGCCCCTGAAGATCTCAGTTGCTTGGAGGCAGCTCTCTCTGTCTCTAGGTCCTGTGTTGAGGTGGGTGACAGCCACTTGGTCACAGCCTCTATCTGTTGTCCCTGTACCTGCCTCACACCTCTGCATCTGGTCCCCTTGTTCACAATCCCCAAACCATCATCTTTGAATATGTAGCCTCCTTCATATCTAAAGCCTGATTCATATAAAAATGTCTCACACCGAGTACCTTCAAGGGTTTGCGCTGTGGTTCTCAAGCAGTATGAATCTTGTGCCATGAGACAAGATCTTGTCCCACTGAGTGGGACACATGGCAGGATAGAGGGTGTAAGAGCACGTGCACACACCTGTGATCTCAGCACCTCCAGAGGATGAAGCTGGAGGTCTGTGAGTTCAAGGCTATCCTTGGAAACTCACCAAGACACCATCGCAAAATAAAATTTAAAAAGTCTGGGCCCAGGTTCAATCCCTAACATGACCAAAACTGACCAAACAAAAATCATGCCTAGCAAAAGCTGGGCATAGTATTGCTGGAATATAGGCAAATTTGACCTCTTGAGTTTGAGTGAAAACAGAGAGGACACTAAATTGTGTCTCTCAGACAGCAGCATAGAGCAAGGAGGCTGAGGTAGGAACAAAATGAGTTCAAGGCCAGCCTGGGCTACATAGCAAATTCAAGTCTGGCCTGGGCTCCACAGTGAGAACCAGTCTAAAAAACAGAAAAAAAAAGGCATCAGTAGTACATGGCTGAAGGTAACCAAAGGAATGGGGTAGCATGCATGTTGGAGAAACATTCATGGACAAGGCTATACTATAGGAGCAACTGGGTTCATATCATTTTTAGCTTGCTTAGTGTTCATTTAGTCTTTTTTTTGTTTTGTTTTGTTTTTTTGGTACCGGAGATCGAACTCTGGTCCTTGCGCTTGTAAGGCAGGCCACCGAACCACTGAGCTAAATCCCCGGCTCATTTAGTCTTTTAACTGCTGCAAGCAAACCATCATATTATAATACTTGAAATAATGTCTTCAACCCCAAAACATCAATAATCTCCAGGCTCCCTATTTAAGTCCTGAATGTTAGTTATTACTTCATTTTTTTAATAAAAAAATTATTTTGTTTTTTGAGACAGGGTCTCACAATGTAGTTGAGACTGACCTGGAACTCACTATGTAGCCCAGGCTGGTCTCGAACTCACAGCGATCCTCCTGCCTCAGCCTCCCGAGTGCTGGGATTAAGGGTGTGTGCCACCATGCCTGGCAATTAAAAACATTTTTTAAATGGTACTGGGGATTGAACTCAGGACCTTGTGCTTGTGAGGCAGGTATGGTGCCACTGAGCTAAATCCCCAGCCCTATTTATTACTTTAAATCTTGGAAATATGAACAAAAATACAAATACATTGGGAAGAAGTAATACTAGTGTATTAAAATCACAAGACCATAATTCTTACATTTAAGAGTGCACAAGGATCACCCCAAATGTTTGTTAACAGTATAGACTGTTGGCTCTTCCTCCAAAGAGGTTTTCATTCAAATGAGATCTGGGATTTACATGTTAAGTAAGCTTTCCAGAGGATTTGGATTCAAATCATATGCATTAAGCATCTGCATATTAAGTATTTGCATAAATTGTTGAATAACAGATTACCAAGGTTTATCAACTTCAAAGAGCACATATTCAATGTCTTGCACAATTCCAGTGGAATTCCAGGAAGAGTCTCTCATGAGGTTGTGGCTATGCATTTACACTATTTGCAGAGCTCAGTTTATCTCCAGGCTCTGGAGAATCATCTGACTTCCAAATTCCCATACACACTTGTTGCCCAGAGCCTGTAGCTTCTGCCATCCCCGCCTCTCCATGCAGCAGCACACGTGCTTCAGTGCAAGTGGCCATGGATGGAGAGAGAAAGATGGGAGGTGAGTGGCAAGACAGAATATCCAACACTAAAGCCCCTGTCTATGATATTTTTGTTGTTGTTTGTTTTTTGAGACAGGGTCTCACGATGTAGTTGAGACTGACCTGGAATTCACTATGTAGCCCCGGGTGGTCTCGAACTCACAGGGATCATCCTGCCTCAGCCTCCCAAGTGCTGGGATTACAGGTGTGTACCACCACGCCTGGCAAAGCCCCTGTCTTTGAAAATTTAACCTTGAAAAGGATGTGTTGTGACTCTGGCCATATCTGCTAGTCACACAGCCAACCTTCACACAGTTTGAGAGGGGACTGGATAGGAGGACGAATAAGAGAAATAGGACCTTTGGGCCACTGGCTTCCACATCACATTTTGAGTAATTTTAGGAAAGAAATGATTATCATCAGCTCATACTAAGAGCAGCTTCCTTCTACAAGTAGGAGGGTGTACAGAATCGATGATCTAAGAAGGAAATAGAAATGGTATAGGGGGGACAGATGTAACTCCCAAACCTACTAGATGTCAGAGATGCCAAGTTTGTGTTTCCCCCAGTCAAAGAATGAATTCTAAGGAACAATGGAGGTTAAGAAAAATAAGGACTAAAATGTATGACAGATGAGAAGTGGGACGAAAATGTTCCAAAGGGAGGGCAGAGGGAGAAAGGAAGGGACAAGAAGAAAAGTGAAAATAGGAAAAAATGGAAACAAAGCTTTTGGAAATAGAGGAAGGGGCTTAAAGGGAGAGGGATGGGATACAGTAAAATTTTTTAATAAAAAAAGAGTAGGAAAATTTATTGGGGAATAGGAATATCTTTTGAGAGACAGGAGAGGTTCCAAATGGGTTACCAGTGAGTCCACTTCTCGAAAGAAGCTTTATTTGTTTATTTTAGTAAATTTTATTTTATCCCATTCCTCCCTCAAACCCTTTCCCCTCCCTATGTACAAAAATTTTTTTTCTATTTTTCCTTATATTTTCATTTTTTCTCATCCCTTGATCAAAGGAAATTTTATAGAGCAATGTCACAAGGTGTGAGTACTGATAGAGTTCCCTACTAGGTAAAGTGGCCCTAACCCCACTTTTTTTTTTTTTTTTTGGTACCAGGGATTGAACTCAGGTCCTTGAACTTGCAAGGCAGACGGTGGAACCACTGAGCTAAATCCCCGGCAAACCCCACATTCTTAATGGCTCTTTCCTGAAGATAATAAATCATTCCAGGGAAACAAAGACCCAACTTTCCTGTCACAAAGCTCTCCCACTTCTAATTCTTCCCACCGGAAAATTTAAACTTGCCAGTGGATTTAAACCTTAACCTCTGGCTGCAGCCAAACATCTGCTTCCACTATGTCCCCCTTTACGGCCCCTTGGACGTATAAATCCTCACCCAGCCACCCCTCCCCTCTGCTCTCTCCATTGTCTGAGACAGCCCAGCACCCCCTCCTCCACACCCCATCCCCCTAATAAAAGTCTGGTTTTAAGTGTTTGTGTCTCTGGCTCAATTCCCATCCTCTGAGGTACCATGTGGGTAAAAAATGTAATCAAGCAATATGATTATTGCTTGACCCAATAGTAACAAGGGATATATGACTATATAAGGAAGGGATGTATAATGTATTAACTTTTGTTGATAATCTGTAGATTTAGTCTTAAATCTTCTTAGTCTTAGTGGTTTTAGTCTTAGTGGTATTAGTCTTAGTGGGTGGAGGATGATCCACTCCCAATACGATAATGGTCTGTCTATACAGAAACCCCAAAAGTGGGGTACTAATAATGCCTAGCTTCTGTTCACTCCTTAGGGAAGTATGCAAATCTGGCCACTGTGACTTTAGTATTCTTCAGATGAGCCTCTGGCCACAGCTCCTGTGTTTGACTTCCTGCAATATTTCTACTTAATTTAGCTGTCTATATCAGAAGGGGCCCTGAAATGGGAAGGGAAGAAGGATTCTGGAAGGACACACAAGAGCACCCCAGCACTCTTCCCACTTCCTCCTTGTGCCTGGATAGAGTTCCAGACTGAACTGTGTCCCTGACAACTAATACAAACAAGTGTGCTACATAATAGGGGGATGGATTCCAGTATGAACAGCAGAGCTGGAGCATGGTAATTCATCAGGCAACTAGGAAAACTCAGCTTGTGTTCTGTTTCATCACTTATAAGATAAAGAGGTTATAACAGGGTATAAGAAAATGAAAAGACATCCCTTGCTCCTGGGTAGGAAGAATGAATATAGTGAAAATGGCCATAATTCCAAAACCGCTGTACAGATTCAATGCAATCCCTATAGAAATCTCAATAGTATAGTTCACAGAACTGGATAAAACAATCCAAAAATTCATTTGGGATCAGAAGAGACCTAGAATAGCAAAAGCCATTCTAGGCAACAAAGACATGGCAGAGGGTATTACAATTCCCAACTTGAAACTATACTATAAAACCACTGTGATTAAAAAAAAACAACAACAACAGCATGGTATGGGCAAAAAAAACCCAAAACAACAACAACAACAACAACAAAAACAGACCTGAGAGTCAGTGGAATAGATTAGAAAATGCAGAAACAACTCCAGACATACTCAACTACCTCATCTTTGACAAAGGTGCCAACCATCCTTACTGGAGGAAAGATAGCCTCTTCAATAAATGGTGTTGAAAGCTGGGCATGGTGGCACATGTCTGTAATCCCAGCACTCGGGAGGCTGAGGCCAGAGGATCACTGTGAGTTCAAGACCAGCCTGGGCTACATAGTGAGTTCCAGGTCAGTCTCAACTACATGGTGAGACCCTGTCTCAAAAAAAAACAACAAAAACAAAACAAAACAAAAAAACCCAAAAAATGGTGTTGGAAAAACTGGATTTCAACTTCCCAGAGATTAAAACTAGACCTCTATCTTTCACCGCGTACTAAATTAAAACCCAAATGGATTAAAGATCTAAATATTAAAACAGAAACACTAAACTTGCTGGAAGATAAATTAGATAGAACTCTTGAAGACATTGGCAGAGGAAAAAGACTTTATGAACAATCCTCAGCAGCTTGGGAACTAGCACAAAGAATCAACAACTGGGATCTCATCTTTTTTAAAAAAACTTCTGCACCGACAGAGAAATCACCAGCAGAAATAAGAGACATCCCACAATGTGGAAAAAAATTTTTACCAGCTGTTCCTCAGACAGAAGTTTACTATCTAGAATGTACGAAGATATAAAAAAAAAAAAAAATCAGACCCCTCAAATATAAAGACCCAATTCAAAAATGGGCATCTGAAATGAACAGACATTTCTTAGACAAAGAAGTAAAAGCAGCAAATAAACATGAAAAAATGTTCAACATCACTGGTCACTTGTAAATGCAAATGAAAACAACACTGAGATTCCATCTCACCCCAGAAAGGATGGCTGCTATTAAATCAACCAGGGGCTGGGGATTTCGCTCAGTGGTTCTGCCGCCTGCCTTGCAAGCACAAGGACTCAAGTTCAATCCCCGGTACCAAAAAAAATTTCTTTTTAATCAACCAATAACAAAACCTTCTTCATTGTTGGTGGGAGTGAAGACTGGTGCAACTACTGTGCAAAACAATATGGAGATACCTCAAATAGTCCCATTTGATCCAGCTATTCCTCTGCTGGGTAATTTCCCAAAATATTTAAAAGAATCATACCACAATGATATATGGTCACCTATGTTTATAGCAGCATAGTTTGCAATAGCTAAAATTTGGAAACAGCCCATTTACCCATCAACTGGAGACTGGATAAAAAAGATGTGGTTAGGACCAGGGATTTAGCTCAGTGGTTCTGCCACCTGCCTCACAAGCGCAAGGTCCCGAGTTCCATCTCTGGTACCAAAACAACAAAAAAAAAAAAGTTTTGTTTTTTTTTTTTTTTTTTTTTTCTGTAAAATGGAATAAGTACTACTCTGCCATAAAGAAAAAGAAACTAGGGCCAGAGATTTAGCTCAGTAGTTCCGCTGCCTGCTTTGCAAGAACAAGGTCCTGAGTTCGATCCCTGGTACAAAAAATAAACAAAAAGAAGGAGAAACTAGAGAGATTTATTGCTAAGTTGATGCACATTGAGGCCATACTCTTAAGTGAAATTAATAAGACACATATGTACATACCGAATAATTTCTCTGGTGTGAAAAACTAAAAGTATAAATAAGGATCAAAATGTATAATTGATATTGTGCAATAGGAATAAAATCTCTACAAGAGTAGAGGAAGTGGGAGGGGGAGGGGAAAGGTAAAAAGAGAAAAGAATATGTGAAAAGGAAAAACATGGAAATAATGTCTGTAAACAGAGAAGTGTGGAGGGGGTGAAGGCAGGGCTGGGAAATGGGGAAAAATAAGAACCAACATAAGTCGTGTAAAGGTACAAGATCCCAATGATGAATGTAATTATTGTATACCTAAAATGTACCAATAAACTTAATTTTTAAAAAAGATAAAGAGTTTGTGCCAGTACAAGATGGCCCCCTGTGGCACCATGATGGAGCCCGGAAATGGGAGGGTGGGCATCACTCACCCTTCTGGCATTACTGATCAAAGGGAGAATAAAAGCTTCTACTTGGGCAGACTTTCCAGGAACTGCTGGCTATTCCAGGCTACACAGCAAGACTCTGTCTCAAAAAAAGAAAACCAACCAACCAATAATCTAGCTATACTAGTCTCCTATTTTTTAACTAGCATAAAACTTTCTTTTCAATTAACTAACTTTTCAATTAACTAGCAGTATAAAGGAAGCAAATTAGCATATACACTGACATATTTTTGAAACAACAGAATAAATAATTTGGGGAATTATTTGAACTTCTCCCTACTTCCTATTTCTCTATCATCCATTTGGAACCCTCTTCATATTTGTACATTGAGTTTCTCATACAACAGAAACCAGCAACACCCAAGCTCATGTGTCTGATCCATTTCACTCAACACTATGGTCTTAAACTGTGATAGTCGACCTGATTCCATTTGCGTAAAGTCCAGTAATTCTGGGTGGTTGCCTTCCCCTCCCCGCTTGGGAGTCCCTTCAGTTAATGCATGATGGACTGCAGTATCCTGTGTGAATCTGCACATACTTTATCTTTACTGCCTCGTAAACAGGACGCCAGTGTAAGTCTGCAACCATGTTATCTTTACTACCTTATAAACAGAAGACCTGCATGACACTTTGTTTTAATTAAACCATGTGAAACTGCCCCTGACCCCCACTGGCTTAGCAAAGTTCTGTTCCTGTGAAATCCCCTTTGTGCACCCCCTGTCACTGAGCCCTCCCCAAATAGAAGAGCCCTTAAAAGACCCCGCAAACTGCCTTTCCTTTGTCGAGAATTTTTGGCCTGAGCCATTCTTGATCAGCTGGCTTACAATAAAGGACTCCATTCAATTCAGAGTATGGCTCATCTCTATAGTTCCAACTTGCCTGGTCCTCTAACAAAGCTGTACCCACCTGACCACAAATCTCAAATCTCTACATCTGTATGGCAGAGTAGTGTGTCACTATGTGCAAATGCTACGTTTTCTTTACCCATGCATCTAGGTGTCTTCCCAAAAGAGTTAAGGCCATCATCTTATAGGGATACATGCATACCTATGCTTGCAGCAGCCCAATTTATAGAGCAAATCTTGGAAACCAGTCTCTGGGGGTGGGGTAGGGGATCTACTCAGAGCAAAGCTCAGCAAAGCCACAGCCCCAGTGTGCCAGTATCTTTTGTGGGCTGAGTCCTGGTACCATTCAAGGTTGTGTTTGCCCTGTGTTGGGGATGGAATGCGAGCTCTCAGAAGTACGTCCAACCTCTGTGTCCATAGATCCAACCAAGCTTGGATTTAAAATGTTAAAATCAAAGAGGGTGGGAAGAGGGGAAAGGTGAAAGTGAAAAGATTTAAGATGTATTATCCACATGTACCACTCCCCACGATGAAGTAATCATTATGTACTAATACAAATAAAAATGTGGACAGGTGTGGTGGCACACAGCTGTAATTCCAGCACTCAAGAGACCGAGGCAGGAGGATTGCTTCCAGTTCAAGGCCAGTTTTCACTACATAGTGAGTTCAAGGCCAGTTTGAACTACATAGTAAGACATTGTCTCACGCAAAACAATACAAAACAAAAAGTATACTCCTCATCTACCCCCCAGAAAAGCCAGACTGGGCCCTCAAGAGAGAGGGAGGGGTTATAGGTTGGAGCTAAGAATATTTACAAGTTTTTGAGCGTTTTGTTTTGGTTTGGTTTTGAAATGGTTTCACTATGTAGTACAGGCTGTCTTTGAACTCACTACATAGTCTAGTTTGGACTTGAACTCCTAGTGATCCTCCTGCCTCAGCCTCCAGAGTGCTGGGACTATAGGTGCACCCCACCATGCTTGACTATTTACATGTTTTGGGCAGCAGAAACATGTGGAATTTGTGAATCTATAGGAAGTTCCTCCTTGGTCTTGGCTTGTAGAAGAAAAAGAATGGTCTACAGAAAGATGATGACACATTTTACAAGAGAAAGGCAAGGCCCAGAATTTTCTGAAAGATTTGTGATACATGTTCTAAGACGTTTTGCCTAAAAGCATTCTTTGAGGGCTGGGGATTTAGCACAGTAATTCCGCTTCCTACCTCACAAACACAAGGTCCCAAGTTTGATCCCGGGTACCAAAAATAAATACATAAATAAATAAAGATTCTTTGAAGTCTTCCAATCTGTTCCTCTCACATTTTAAGATGTTTTATTTTTGTTTGTTTGTTTGTTTTGTTTTTTGAAACAGAATCTCCCTTTGTACCGTAGGCTGGCCTGAACTATGTAGCCCATGATCCTCTTGTCCTCCACCTCCCAAGTGCTGGTATTACACTGAGAACCAAAAGAGTTGAAGGTGGAGGTGGAAATTGAGGATGTGATCAAAGATATAGCTCTAAGGCAGTAAACAAGGACAATTTGAAAGTTGTCTTGAAGGGATAAGTAAATCATTATCAGAAAGCTTAATGGAGAGCTGGGTATGAGGCAGAGGCAGGAGGATTGCTGTGGGTTTCAGGCCAACCTGAGCTACATAGTGAGTTCAAAAATAGCTTGAACTACATAGCAAGACCTTGTCTCAGAAAGCAAACAAACGAAATGACCAAACAAACAAACAAAGATTTCTTCAAAGGGATCTTTAGCCAGGCACTTGAACAACTACTTGCTGGGAGCTGAGAATACTTGGATATTTCAACGACTGTTGGAGACAGTCCCTGACAACATGCCAACACCCTGAAACTTCATTATGGGCTGTATTGGGATGGGAAGGTACAAGCACCAGGTAATAAATGGACTCTAGGCCAAAATACAAGTCTAAGGGGCCTGTGAAGTCACCTGGTGCCGTTTTTCTGTCCTCTAACACAGAGTTGGGATAAGACACAATCAATAGATAGCTCAAGTTCCCCACACATTGGACATGTTGGTGAGAGGTCACCATGGTCGGAAGAGTCGGGTTGAAGCCTCCAAAACCACCTCCTTCCCACCTGCCAAGATGCTGGAGAAACTGCAGGGACCAGTGCCCTTCTTCAAGAGTCCCTTTCATGTCTGATTAATTTGCTGGTCTAGGCCTTTGCAGAAACAGATGGATCTTCCAGACAATTGCTAGCTGGGTGTGGCGGTGCAGGCTTATTATCCCAGCACTCGGGAAGCTGAGGCAGGAGGATTGCTGTGAGTTCGAGACCAGTCTGGGCTACATAGTGAGCTCCAGTTCAGTCTCAACTATAGATTGAGACTCTGTCTCAAAAAAACAAAACAAAATAAAAACAAAAAACAAAAAAAACCCCAAACAAACAAACAAAAAGCAATTGCTAGCCCAACCCAAAACAGCCTGACCCCAACTGCTTAGCCAGCTGTTGTCTCTTTACTAGGGCAAATAATACAATCTTTGGTATGCAGACTGAAGCCATTGATTTGGCAAATTATTTGTGTCTATCTCAGCCAGGAAAGAAGATTGCAAATAGTTTGCTTCTGGGCCCTGTTAACTCTCTGGCCATCTGTCATAACATTGCCCACGACATCTGGGCCATCTGCACCCTGCAGAAGATCATGCTGATTCAATGCATCAACGACATCATGCTCATCCAGAAGGACAAGTAACAGGGTGTTAACACGCCAAGTCCTCAGGAATGCTCATGAGTTCCGCAGGGAGAGCTAAACTCTACACACATTTAGGCACTCTCCCTGCAGTACTTTCTGCATATTCTGAGGTCAGGCATACACCAGGACATTCCCTTAAAAATCAAAGGTAACTGCTACATCTGGTACCTACTATGAAATAGAAGGAAGCACAGAGGCCAGGAGGCTTCTTTGGGCCTTTGAGGCAACACATTCCACACCTAGAACAACTTCTCTAGCTTGTATGTGAGGTGATACCAAAGGCTTCTAGTAAGCCCAAAATAGATAGCTCTGCAGCAGCCCCAGCTACAGGGCATGCCACCTTGCTTCTTAGGACAAAGGACCACCACACTCTAGTTATTCCAGATGCCAGGAGCAGGAAAAGCGATGATGTGAAGATCATGATGAGCCCTGGGAGAAGAATCAAGCACCAGGCCCCGAGGGTTGTAGAGCAAGGTCACACCATCTACCACAGATCATTACACATCTTCTGTGAAACAAAACCTTAGTGGGTCCAGATAGGGACTGGAACTCCTGATGTTGGGGTACCAAGCAACCATAAATCTGCAATTCACCATCCATGAATTGGGGAAAAGGCATCAAGTGGGCGCAGTGGAAGGCAGAGTGAGTTGGAGATCACATCTGGAACAGAACATGGACAGGAGGAAGTGACACACACCTGCAGCACAAGCAATGAGTCCACAATGCCTGACACCCACAGAGTGACATCATAGTATCTGTGATGGAACAGTGTCCCTCTTCAGCTCACACCCACAAGGGAAAAGTTGGACACATGAAAGTGGGTACAAGACGTGAAGGTTTTTGCTTTGTCTTGTCCCCCTACCATATCAGAAATCGAACTCAAGACCTTGCTCTTGCCAGGCAGGTGCAGTGCCACTGAACTAAATCCCTGGCCATGGTTTTGGTTTTATGAGACAGTCTTGTTATGCAGTTTGGGATCGTGTTTGACTTACTGTGTAGCCCAGGCTGCCTTTAAAACTTGAATTCACCATGTAGTCAAGGCTGACCTTGAACCTTCCTCGATCCTCCTGCCTCAACCTCCCCAGTGCTGGAACTACAGGTGTGTGCCACTATTCCTGGCATTGAGTTTTTAAAATATAACACAGCACTGGGCCACAGAGGCCCCCTGTGCAATATCTTCTGATATGTGAGAGATGAATATGCTCTAAGGCAACACTGTCCAATAAACCTAAATTAATTTAAGTAAATAAATTAAATGTAACACAGATCTCAGACCATGTAACATGGTTACTTTAATTTTTTTTTTCAATAAAGTACTAGGGATTGAACCTGGGGCATTTTCACTGAGCTACATTACCAGCCCTTTTTAAATTTTTTATTTTGAGACAGGATCTCACCAAATCACAACATTGTCCATGGTGGGCTCAAATTCTCCACCCCTCTGCCTCAGCCTCCCTGATATTTTTTAGTTTGTTTTTTGAGCCCAGGATCTTTCACTGAATTATGTTTCAGCCCCTCTTATTTTGGCAGTGCTAGGATTGAGCCCAGGGTCTTCACATTGCCTTACATCTTCAGCTTTTTTCAATTTTTTATGCTGATATCACAAGCATGTGCCACCACCCTCAGCTTCTTTATATATTTTTTTTATTTTGAAATGAGATCTTTTCAAAAATTTTTTAAATTTTAGCTCTAGGTGGTGGTGCACGCCTGTAATCCCAGCACCGGGCAGGTTGAAGCAGGAGGATCACACTGAGTTCAAGGCCAGTCTAGACTACATAGCAAGACCCTGTCTCAAAAATTTTATTTTTAATTTTTTTGGATTTTTGAGACACGGTCTCACTATGTAGCTCAAACTGGCCTTGAATTTACTCACTATATAGCCTCAAACTTTCAGTGATCCTCCTGGTTTAGCCTCCCAAGTGCTGGGTTCACAGGTGTGCACTATTACACCTGATTTGAGAAAGGATCTTGATAAATTGCCCAGGTTGGCTTTGAATTTATGAGCAGAGTCACAGTGTCACCCCCCCACCCACCCCCATACCGGGGATCGAACTTGGGACCTTGTGCTTTCTAGGTAAGTGGTGGCACCACTGAGCTAAATCCCCAGCCTCGGCCTTGAATTTATGATCTTCCTGCCTCATCCTCCCAAGCAGCTGAGGTTACAGGTGTGTATCAGTGTTCCGAGCTTGTGGACACATTTTGTTCACAAGTTAATGTCCATCAGAAAGCCCTGGGTGGCATGGGTACCAAACAACCAAATGAATAAAATAACTTGACCTGATGATGGGCGTCAGGACAGACAGAAGACAGGGCCTCAGTGGCAGAGCTGGCGGCTGAGCGTGGGTTGACAGACATGGATTCCTATTGCCAAGGCCAATCTAGCAGTGTCTGGCTTTTGAAGGTTCAGTTGGCTGGCATCAGATGACCATGGTGAGTCTCTAACACAGCATTACTCCTTGAGTAGACTAATCAGTCCTCGGTAACAAGTGGACTGCTACACAGGACACTTTCCTTTTCTCCTGAAAGAGCCAATGTTTTCCTCACAGGAACAGATATTTCTTTTGGGTTCACCTTTCCCATCTGTTGGACAGCACCATCAAGCCACTTAGAGAATGTTGTTTTTGGACTTGAAATGAGGTGGTTGCAATCACAGGAAGAGCCCCTTCATAGACCTACAGAATGTGTCACATGCCACCTCCTCTAGAAGCTATTGGCTGGCCTTGACCTGCACAGTGTTCCCAGCAGGAAGAACGCAGGACCTGGGGAAAAGAGGAGCATACAGGAATGGCCACAGTCAACACACTCTTAGTGACTCCCCCTTAATGGGGTTCCCACAGGGTCAGACCCTGAGGATGAGAGGTCCTGATGCTCAAGCTGAGAGCATTCTCGCCAGGAGACAGAAAATCTCCCATGGATGGATCCCATTTCCCCCTGGGCATGTGGGACTCTCCAGTTATCTTCTCATCAGGGTTCTTCTGCCCTCATCAGGATTGCTACAGTACGAGGAGAGCAGAGAGGGTGCGCACAGAACCCACTGAGCGCAACAAGAGCGGTGCTGCAGCCACAGAGGCCAGAGTCCTTAGTTGGCACAGAAGTGGTGGATTGTACTGCATTTTACTCTTGAGGAAACAGATACCTTAGGCTAGAAAGCACATACGAAGCCAGGCATGGTGGTACATACTTCTTAGCACTTTGAGGCAGGGGGATGACAAGTCTGAGCCCAGCCTGGGCAACTGAGTGATTTAGTTGGGGTGGGGGGAGGTCCTGGGTTCAATTTTGAGTACTGAATGGAAATTTAAAAAGTCTTCCTTCAACAAAGTGCTCAGTCCTCAGCATTGTAAGTAGTGTGATATTTGACAGTCCTAGCTGCTAGTGTCTAAATCAGCTTCAAATTTTATTCTCTCTTTTCTCAGGGTGGTCCCCAGCCCATGACTGAGCAAGGCCTACCTATTTCCACCCACAGAGAACTCATTTAAGGGGGACCCTCTTTGTAGGATCAGCCTATCAATCATGCTCCTCTGTCCTTTCTGTCACAAATGTCCTCACACTCACAATGAACTTCTCTATTCCTAACTTTTTCATATCTACTGCTAGAACCATCTACTTAGCACAGCAGTATTTTAGAATCCAACTCCTGAACTCATCATTCTTTTCTCCTAATCTTGGGATGTATAACCTAATTCATCAGACCTATTTTCTCATATAAAAAAAGATTTGGGGGTGGGGTTTGAGATAGGGTCTCCCTATATAGTTCACGCTGGCTTTGAACTCACTATGTAGTCCACCCTGGCCTCAAACTTGAAGCACTCCTCCTGCTTCAGCCTCCCAAGTGCTGGGATTACAGGCATGTGCCATCACACCCAGTCTCACATATAAAATTAAAGATACTTATTCTTTTCACATATTACATGGCTACTGTGAGGATAACAGAGTCAGGAAATTGCTATGCAATTTAAAAATCACTATGTGATTTTTATTAAAAGGCCTAAAGTTTTTGTTAAGGAGTTTTATTAAAAAGTCATAAATGGTGAGTGTGGTGGTGTGTGCCTGTAATCCCAGTATCAGGAGGCTGATGCAGGAGGATCGCCAAGAATGGGAGACCAGCCTGGGCTCAATGGTGAGACCAAGGTCAGCCTGGACTATAAAGTGAGACTCTGTCTTGAAACAAACAAGCAAACAAAGAAAAGAGCATAAAGTATTTCCCAGATTACCAAAGAATCCTCAATAGTTTAAAAAACTTCAAACAGATAATAGTTTGGAAGCCTTTTTTTTGTTGTTTTTTTCAAGCCCTTTCAAAGATAGTACCTTGTATGTGGGTCCTGAGCTAAATCCCTGCCCCTATGTGGATCTTTTGCAGCTTTATTTATTCCCAGTGAGTAATTCATATATTTAGATACTTACTTGACAATCAGATAAAGAGCTAAAGAATTGTAGAGTGCCACAGTAACCTGCCCTGGAAATTTTGGTTTCTTTTCATTCCAAGAATAACAGTTACTAAGAGAGCAGAAACAAGAAACATTGAAACATCTCTTTTGACAAAAGACAGTGGCTAGAGTATTGGGGGAAATACTTAGCATCCTATAACCATGAAACCTTTGTGTGTGTGAGGGGGTAAGTTGCAACTCTGTATACATGGATAAGTATAGTTTTAATTACATGTACAGAAAACATTTCTTATAAACATTTTTAGCACTTGTTCTCTGGGTTCACACATATCATGTATTGAAGAGAGCTGGCAATTAGGTCAATGCTTTCATCAGAAAAATGTTTAGCAGTTACTGTTTCACAAAAAAGAAAATAATTTTTTTTTCTGTAATGTGCTAGTATTTGCTTGGCTGGTAATTCCAATTTACAGAGGGTTTTCTCTCTTCCAGTCCTATGCCCCACCACCCACCTCCCTGTACTGGGGATTCAACCCAGGGCCTTTTCAATGACCTTTGTCTCTAGACCCCTTTTAAGTTTTGAAACAGGGTCTTCCTAGGTTGTTAAATTGCCCAGGTTGGGCTGAAACTTGTGATCTTCCTGCCTCAGCTTTCCAGAGTGCTGGGATTACAGGCAGGAACCACCACATTCAGCTTTTCTTGTAAAAGGTATATCTCTGATTCGCGTTTGAAAGTTGACACATGTTCAGTTACAAGTTTTGAGAAATTGTCGTTTCATATAAACAACTGTAAAAAGGCTACCAACCAAAGTCCTGCTTTTTTGTTCATCGTGACCGAAGGGCTTTTTCAGAAGAAAGCATAGGGTGTTGAAGCAGATCTACAGGCCTAAAATTCCCAGCTGAGTGGCAGGGCTAAAACTTCCCTATTTATGCAGATGTCAGAATATTAACTGTGGCTAAAAAGGCAAGGTTAATACAAATGACTTTAGACACTTTTTTTTTTTTTTTTTTTTTTTTTGGAGGCAGCGTCTCACTGAGTAGCTCAGGCTGGCCTTAAACTCAGCAAGCCTAGCAGAGTTCTGATTGCTTTGACTTTCTGCACGTGCAATCTAGAAGCTCTGACAAAGGAATTTAACTTCAAACTGGATAGAGCCCCGTGACATCCCTCTGGACAAAGTTCCCTAAACAGTACACAATGCTGAAACCCAGGCAATAAAACCCTGTGGAAACAGAATATAAATGGTCGTGTTCCCAGGACATGGATGAGTCTTCATTTCGTGTTTTAGAGTTCCACTGAGCTTCTTTTTTATCTTATTCTCAACCTCTATTTTTATTTTGCATGCTATCTGCATTTGAATGCTTCCGTAGGGTAGCTGGATCAGGCACATAATCCTTTTCTCTCCAGTTCTTTCTCGAGGCGGCCAAGAGAACCCACCGCGTGCGCCGCCCAGCACATCTGAGCATAGATCATGCAAAGGCACTGTCCCTCCGAACCTAGGGAACACGGTCCCAGGTGAAGGTGCTTTGAGAGTCTGGAATTTTAGCAACCCAGTTTCCGCCTACCCTTCGGCCTCTGATGCGATCACACCTGCGTTCTAGGCCCCAGCGGTCAACCGGCTGGGGCGGCCGGG
>NW_022900913.1:61395162-61445457 GCF_012274545.1 Fukomys damarensis
CGCGTGTTGAGCGCCTCCGGGGCGGCCGCCGAGGAGATCGAGGTGCTTGACGGGGGCGCTGAGCCCGAGCCGCCGGGCGAGGAGTGCAGCTGGGCCGGGCTCTTCTCTTTCCAAGACCTGCGCGCCGTACACCAGCAACTGTGCTCCGTGAACTCGCAGCTGGAGCCCTGCCTGCCCGTGTTCCCCGAGGAGCCCTCCGGCATGTGGACCGTGCTGTTCGGGGGCGCACCCGAGATGACGGAGCAGGAGGTTGACGCTTTGTGCTACCAGCTGCAGGTCTACCTGGGCCACGGCCTGGACACCTGCGGTTGGAAAATACTGTCCCAGGTACTCTTCACCGAGCCCGACGACCCGGAGGAGTACTATGAGAGCCTCAGCGAGCTGCGCCAGAAGGGCTACGAGGAGGTGCTGCAGCGGGCCCGGAAGCGCATCCAGGAGGTGAGGACCGGCTCGGCGCCGGCACGGCTTCCGGTTCCTTTACCTGCCGAAGGGTGCACACGGCCGGGGGGTTCCTGGTCGTGTCCCCGCCTTTTTTTTTTTTTTTTTTTTTTTTTTTTTGTGTTTTTTTTTTTTTTTTTTCTTTTCAGTGGCTTTCTTTACATGCTCTATGAGAAAAGGTTCTGTTTAGCAAGTACGTTCTTTTTACTATTTAGCATTGGTAACGAGATTGCTCAAACAAGAAAAAAAAAAGGTGTCCTTTAAACATAGACTAAAAGAGCGTTACTCTTTTACTCCGAAGGTTTTTCTGCAGAAACGGCCGTGATACCAACTCTTATTGTCTGGTGTCGCTTTTATTGCCTCAGAATAGTTTGCCTTATAGAGCAAGGTTGATTGTGCTTATTTTCCTTATGCAGTCTGGCAACGTGGGCACATTGAAAATTATTGTTTATTTGGTTTTGATTTTGGGGGTGGGTACTACTGGCGGTGGACCCAGGACTACAGGACTGCTAAGCAAGTGTTTTTACTCCTGAGCTTCAGCTCTTAAATCCCCCTACCCTTTTTTTTGGAGACAGGTTCTCCATAGCTCAGGGTGCACTTCAACTCGCTTTGTTGTTGGGTTGTTTTGTTTTGTTTCGTTTTTTGAGCCAGGGTTTTGCTATGCAGTTAAGACTGGATGTTTCCCAGGCTCTTCTCAAACTCGTGGTGACCCTATGCCTCAGTTTCCTGAGTACTGGAATCACAGTCGTGAGCCACCAAACCTGGCTTTGAACTCAATTTTGTACCCCAGGGTGAGTGCAGACTTACTGCTTCAGCCTCTGGAGTTCCTGGGATTGTAGGCAAGCACCACCATGCTCAGCCCTAAATTCTATTTATATGTACCGGGGATCGAACTCATGACTTTGAGCTTGTGGAGCTGACGGCTGCACCACTGAGCTAAATCCCCGGCCCAAAATTCATGTTTAAATGAGTGGTTTAAGCAAATGAAAAAGAAGGGACTCACAATTGGAGGATGCACATATAATTTTAAGATATCTCAAGTCCTTACAGGTATTTTGGTTTCAGTCCTGTTTTAGGGAGAAAAATGTCTTCGGCAGAAATGCCCATTTTACTTGTGTACTTAGTATAAGAGAGAAAGGAGCACAAAAACCTTGTCTGTGTGTGTGTGTGTGTGTGTGTGTGTGTGTGTGTGTGTGTGTATATATATATATACATATACATATGTGTGTATGTATGTGTATATATATATATGTGTGTGTGTGTGTGTATATATATGTATGTATATGTAATTAGATTTTGTTTGTACATGGATTGAACCCAGGGCCTCAAGTGTTCTAGGCAAGCAGTGTACCACAACCCTTTTTATAAAATTTGATTTTTTTTTTTTTTTTTTTGGACCCAACCCTTTTTATAAAATTTGTTTTTTTTTTTTTTTTTTTTGGACCGGGGATGGAACTCTGGTCCTTGGACTTTCGAGGCAGGCTGCAGCACCATTGAGCTAAATCCCTGGCCCCTATAGAATTTAATTTTTGAGACAGGTTCTCCCAGAGTTGTCCAGGCTTGCCTTGAGCTTGAGATCTTTCATCAGTCTCCAGAGTAGATGGGATTACAGGTGTGTAATACCACACCTGGCTATACATAATACTTTTTGTTTTTGAGACAGGGTCTCACTATGTAGTTCAGGCTGGCTTTGAAAATCAGGCAATCCTTTTGCCTCAGTCTCTTCAGTGCTGGGATTATAGGTGTGTACCACCACACCTAGGAATACCACAATACTTACTTATAATATACCTTGCCTATTATCCATATTTTAGTTTGCAGTACTTTATCCTAAATGTCATCCATTATAGAGCCATCCTTGAGTAGCAGGGATGTTTTAACCCCTCCCTCCTTTTTACAGTAGTAATTGAATGCAGGGCTTTCGTACTGATCTATGCCCCCATCCGTTTTTAATTTTTGAGACAGAGTCTTGCCAAGTTGCTAAATTGTCAGGCTGGGCTTGAATTTGCCATCCTTCTACCTCAGCCTCCCAGAGTGTTGAGATTACAGGCATGCACCATCATTTGTCTCCCTCTGGAGTCTCTAAAATTCTTTTTGGAAGAATTTGACAGAATTCCCATGTACTCTTTGTAGTGTTTTGTGAACATTGACTGTTCTTTTTTGTTTATATTTTTGAGCCAAGGTCTCACCATGTAGGTTGACCTTGAACTCCCAGTCCTGCCTCAGTTTCCAGAGTTCTGGGATTACAAGTGTTCACCGCCATGCCTGGCTCCTGTATAGTATTTCTTTTAAAATGCAGGAGCACAATTAGTAATTCTTTAACTCAGTACAAATTACATGCATGAAAACTAGCTTTTTACACAAGAGCAACATTTTCATCCATTAATGAGTAGAACTTTTATTTTTTAACTTTAATGATGCTCAGAAAAAGTGAATGTCTCTGGCATTTAAATTCAAATGGGGCAAAAATGGAAAAAAAAAAAACCCAAGAGACTGGTTCAGTGCCCATTATCACAAACATAGCAAAACTGCCAAAATACAGAGCTCACTAATCGGGGGGATACTTTATTTGTGTGTGTGCTAGGGATTGAACCCAGGGTCTCACTTGTGTTAGGCAAGCACTGTACCACCGAGGTACATTATCAGCCCTTTTTAAAATTTTGAGACAGGGTCTCACTAAATTGCCCATGGTGGCTTGGAGCTTGTGGTGCTCCTACCTTGGCCTCCACAGTAGCTAGGAATAGGTACAGTTGTGTACCACTACACCCAGTGGGAGGGGGAGTTTACAGTTTTTAAAACAATAACTTTACTAATTAAAGTTCTTTTGACCATATTCTATTTTGTTTGAGAGAAAAAAGTTCAATTTTAATAATACTTTGTATTTGGGAAACAGCATTTATTATAAGTGTATCAAACAGTAAATGTATATTTTTAGTCTTACAGTTGAATATTTGAAAAACAGTCATCAAAGACATCAGATAAGTTTGCTTAATGCCTGTCCTGGTTTAGTGGTAGTAGGATTTGAACCCAGCTTCTTCCCACTGACAGAATCTCAGTATAGTTCAGGCTTGCCTCTTTGAACTCACTGTAGAGCCCAGGCTGGCCTCGAACTTAACCACGAGCCTGTTCTCCTACCTACCCTGGTACTGTACAGGGAAATGATAGGAGAAGTTAAGAGACTGGGGAAAGTGTAATGTGATGAGGAATGGTGTCCTCCATGGACAAGCAAGAAGATGGCCATGCATAGGGAACCACCATGTATTTGTGTTCTCTAGCTGCATACATTTTTCACTGTCTCAATAATTTCCAGTAACTGTCTTTGCAGGGCTGGGGATGGAATCGATATCCCTACATGTTGCTTCCTTTAGGGGTTTGAACAGAGTGATGAGCTACATTCCTAGAGCTTTCCTCCTTTTAAAATTTTATTTTGGCCGGGCATGGTGGTGCATGCCTGTAATCCCAGCCTTTGGGAGGCTGAGGCAGGAGGATCGTTGTGAGTTCGAGACCAGCCTGGGCTATATAGTGAGTTCCAGGTCAGTCTCAACTACATAGTGAGACCCTGTCTCAAAAAACCAAAAAAAACATTCTTTAAATTTTGAAACAGGGTCTTTATTTTTGAGATATGGTCTCACTTTGTAGTTCAGGCTGGCTTTGAGCTCACTATGAAGCTGATACCGGCCTCGAACTTGCGGTGATCCTCTTGATTCAGCCTCCCTAGTGTTGGGATCACAGATGTGAGTAACCATACTGGGCTGAAAGAAGGTCTTAGAGCATTTCTTGGGGTAGGTTTGAATTTGGAATCCTTGTGCCTCATACAACAGCTTGTTAGTCTAGATATATCTGGTAATCAAAACATTTTAACATAATATTACTTAGAAATTTAGCTGTAATCTGAGCACTAGGGGAAGCTGAGGCAGGAGGATCACAGTGAGTTCAAGACCAGCATGGGCTACATAATGAGATCTTGACTAAGGGGGGAAAAAAAAAGAAAAGAAAAATTTAGTCATTTTTCTTTTAATTTCTGTGGTTCTATTTTTTGGTCTTTAGTTCTATAGGATTCCTTCCTTATCTGTGGAATTCAGATCTGTGGGAATTAGGTTTTTTCCCCCCACAGTAGTCAGTAATTGTTGAAAGAATTAAAAAGAAAAGAAAAAAAAATGGGGCATGGGGTTTAGCTCAGTGGTGCCACCACTTGCTCACAAGCTCAAGGACCAGAGTTTGATCCCCAGTACCCCCTCCCAAAAAAAGACTATACAATTAAATTGTAAACATATTAAGGTCTTTGGCCTTGACAATATCTTGGAATTCTCTTTATCAGTTCTAGTTCAGAACCACACATTTTGTGAGCACTCTTTATTGTTAGTATAAAGAACACCAGAGGTTTTTGTTTTATTTTTTTTCTACAGCATGAGTTTAAAGGGTATGAAAGTTGTTTTGTTTATTTTTGTAGTGCTAGGGATTTGAACCCAGGGCCTCATATGTGCTCAGCCAAGTGCTTTGCCTCCGAACTACATTCCCAGCCCAAGATGTATACTTTTTGTTTGTGTTTTTGTTTGCGGTACTGGGGATCGAACTCAGGACCTTGTACTTGCAAAGGCAGGCTACAAATTGATAAATGTAAGTTCTTCGAGGGAATCCTGCTTTACAAAGTAGGCAAAAATCTGTAATTGTTAATAACTAACTTTCCTTCCTTCCTTTTTCCCCTCCCTCCCGCCCTTTCTCTCTCCTTTCTTTTTGAAGCAGGGTCTCACTATGTAGTCCAGGTTTGCCTCAAACTTACAGCAGTCTTCCTGCCTCAGTCTCCCAAGTGCTGGGATTACAGTACAGGCATGTGATGCCACACCTGGCCAATAACTTTAAATTAAGAGGCCTTTTTCAGGGTGGTGAGTTCCCTATAAGAAAGGCTATGGTTGGGTTTTTATGGGGTTCCTTAAGTAGCATGCAAAGTTTTATATGTGGGCATATTTGGAGAAAAAGGTTTTTATCAAACTTTTAAAGATGTTTCTCAAAAAAGTCTTAAAACTGCCATTGTGAATTATCTTTGTGAGGTTATGGGACCTCTGTTGGTGATTTATTTTTGTAATATACTTAAGATTTAATATGAGATCATAAAATTACTCCCATATTTTTTCTCTTTAAAGCTTGCGTTAATGCTTCACTGTCCACACATGGTAGCACATGGCACGTGCCTGTAATTCCAGCACTCTGAGAGGCTAAGGCAGGAGGATTGCTAGCTCAAGCCCAGCCTGGGCAAATTATCAAGACCCTATGTCAAAATACAAAATAAAAAAGGAGTAAGGATGTAGCTCAGTGCCGGAATCCTAGGTTGAATCGCCAATACTGCCCAAGTAAGTAAAAGATTCACAGCTTTGGTCCACTCACTGAGAATTATTTAAGTTTGAGAATTATTTAAGCTTAGCAATACTAATTAATAATTATATTTAGGTAACAGAAGAATTGTGAGATTATATATTACTGAAAGTCTCAAAGAAAATCTGCAATTTGTTACTGGCAGATTTTCCTTGGACTTTTATGCAGGTTTAGTATAGGAATTGCCATTTATAAAGCAGGCACTTGATCCTGTATGAATGAATAGAAGTGCCATCAACCTCTTTATTTTTTATTTATTTTTGAGACAGGGAAAATGGGGTCTTACTATGTAGCCTAGACTGGCCTTGAACTCTGTAGCTCAGATTCTCCTTGAACTCAGCAGTCCTCTGGCCTCAGCCTCCTGAATGCTGAGATTATAAGTAGGCCTTGGTTGTTGGTTGGAGCAAGATTTGCATCACAGTATGTAATGCATAGGTGTTCCATACTGAGACTTACCCTTGTTGACTTAGATTTTGTAAATAATGGTTTATGTATAAGGACAGCTACAGCTAATTCTTTTTTTTTTTTTTGGTTTCTTGAGACAGGGTCTCACTACATAGTTGAGACTGACCTGGAACTCACTATGTAGTCAGTCTGGTCTCGAACTCACAGTGATCCTCCTGCCTCAGCCTCCTGAGTGCTGGGATTACAGGTGTGCACCACCACACCCGGCGGGACAGCTATTCTTGAAATGATTAATTATGGTGCTTTATATAGTAAATCTTAATTATGGTGGTAGGCTTGATTAAGATCTAAAGGTCAGTACTTACTTTGGAATTTGTTATGTTTACAGAAATGTGTTCATTTCCAATTTCTTTGCCATTTAAACCACTGAGAATAGTGTGTGCTTTCAAAAAGGCATGCTGTACACTTTACCCAAGTATTTGATATCAGAAAGTCCTGCATTTGAAGATTCATTTCTGATAATCTGCTCAGTTATTTAATAAAATAGGGGAATGAGGAAAAATACCAAAAGACTATTTATGGATTTTTTTTTTGAGACAAGGTCTTACTGTGTAGTCCAGGCTGGCCTTAAACTTGCAGTGGTCCTCCTGCTTCATCCTCCTGAATTCTGGGAGTACAGGCATGTGCCACCATGCCTGGCTGAAAAAGGCCAGCACAGTAGCTGGCATTTACAAAAGAGAGGCTTTGTGAAGCCGGGCATGGTGGTGCACGCCTATAATCCCAGTACTCTGGAGGCTGAGGCAGGAGGATCACTGAGTTCGAGACCAGCCTGAGCTACGTAGCAAATTCCAGGTCAGTCTCAACTACATAGTTGAGACCCTCTCTCAAAAAACCAAAAAAACAAAGCAAGACAAAAGAGAGGCTTTGTGAAAGTATTATTTTTCTATTCTTTCATATAATTAGGATTTTTGTAGAGTTTTTCATTCAATCCTTCTTTTGGAGGTTTTAACTTGTATTTATTGGCACCCCCTAGGTGTTTGTCTCTTCATGTTACCTCTGCTTATCCTCTCCACTGTCTTCCAGGATAAGTAGACAGGCTGTTTTGTTGTTTTTTTGGGATAGGGTCTGGCAGTGTAGCCTAGGTTTGCTTTGTTACTTCCTCAGCCTCCCCATGCTGGAATCACAGATATGTGTCTTATAGAGGCTTGATGGTTCTGTGTGTGTGTGTGTGTGTGGTGGTGGGGTTTGGTTTGGGCCCCTCCCCCAAAACATGTCAGATACTACCACTGAGCTGTATCTCTAGCACAAATGGGTGTTTGATACCTATTTTACTGAAGCAGAAGTTGAGACTTCAAGAGGATAGTGACCAAATTCAATCAAACCTAGATTTGTCTTAATTCAGATTTGTTCCTTTTCTGTCAGACTTTGCCACCTTTTAGGTGTCTTAAACTAGAGGATCCGGAGGCCTGTTATTCTTTCCTGTGAAGACATGTCAGTTTCTATTTCAAGTCGGTTAGAGGTATAGCTTGATGGTAGAGCACTTGTTTGGCATGAGAAGCCCTGGGCTTGACCCCCCAAAACTGGGGGGGGGGTACTTGGGTTTTTTTTTTTTTTTTTTTGGTACTGGGGAATCAAACTCAGGACCTTGCGCTTGCAAGGCAGGTACAGTGCTACTGAGCTAAATCCCGGGCCCAGAAAAATTACTTTTAAGGTAACTCACATTAGTGACAAAGTGGGGCATTCTGCATGTTGTGTTTTAGAAAAAAGAGATTGCCTGGAGAAGGCAGATAGGTTTATATTAGAAAAGAGTGCCCAGTCAGTTTGTTGGTGGTCCTCCTTCCCTTTAGTTGTGGCTAGGAACCTGTCTTAGGCCTGATATGCTACATGTTAGGCAAACACTACTGCTGAATGATATTCCTGGCCCCTTAGTCCACGTTTTGTATCTTCAAGTGACTCAGCAACTCTGGGCATGTTGGCACCTGTAGTCCCAGCTACCCTAGAGGCTGAAGTAGGTAGATTGCAAGTTTGGGGCTGTGTTGGGCAATTTAGTGAAACCCTGAGGATGTGGCTCTGGTAGAGTTCAATCCTCACACCTCAAACAAAAAAATCCCTGCCAGAAACAGTTCCTAACTTTGGAGGTTATTTAACAGGAAGAACAAGGTGTTATAAGAGGGCTGTTTTCTAACTAATCCTTTTCCCAATTTTGACTTTCTTGATATCCTTGGAAAACTAACATTAGTTTTGCAGATCTGGTGCCCTGTTGAAACTGCAACTACTATATGTACATCAGAGATATTGTTAGCAGTTGATGGATCCCCTGGGGTATTTTTTCCAGGTTCTTGGTGTCCTGAGCAAAGAATTGGACAAGACATTCAGAAAAAGTAGTGGGTAGGTGCATTTATTAAAGGTGGAAAAGAAGTACACAGGGCAGGTTACGAGTAAACCTTGAGGATAAAGGAAAGGGCTCTATTGTGTATGGAGCTGTTGTGTCTAGACTAGCTTCTCCCTCATGTAGACAAGACATTGGGATGTTTGTCCTATTGAAAATCTACTTAGCCTGTTGTCAGATTTATTGTCCTCTGCTTGGTTTTGTACCAGCCCTAATTTTCTGTCTATGACAAAATTTTATTTATTGGTACATTTTAGATATACATAATGATAATACTCATTCATAGGGAATTTGCACCAGTACATGTGTATCCCCCCATTTCCGTGACATAATTTTTAGAAGGCCTAGGATGCTATCTCACTGGGCACACCATGACCCGTGATTAGGTATAAACATGTAGTAGAAGTAGATTCAGGGTATGACACAATGGCTATGGTGGAGAGAGCTGTTTTATCTGACAACTTTTGTTTGGAGGCATCAAAAGTTAGGGCATTACATGTTGAGGGGTTAGGATTGATATTACAGCTTGATCTGTGTTTGATCATGTAACCCTGAGAACAGTGCATTAATGAAGCTAAGTGAATTTAATATTAACTAATGATGAAAGGTTTACATTGGTAGCTACTAAAATAATAATTTTGATGCTAATTATTTTCTTCATTCCTTTGTCCAAGTGAATGTTTGTTCATTTTTCATATCTCTGAGAAAAGAGTAATTTTAGGGAAAGGGTGAATATATGGTTCTAGGTTAGCGCATGAATAAATTGGAAATGTGGAGGCTAGTGGCAGGGTGGTGGCCTTCCTGATAACTAATTTATGTGATGGTTTAACATCATATTCCAGTCCACCAGATATTTCAGACATGAAATCTGGCCATACTTCTTCCTTGCTAAAACAGGCCAACTTGAACAAACACTTTAATATTGTGATTATAGGGGTGTGTGTGTGTGTGTGTGTGTGTATGTGTGTTTGTGTGTGTTGGAAGAAGGGAGATAGGTGAGAGGAGTGATTTTCAAACATAGCAGCTGAGGTGGGCATGGTGATGCACACATGCCTATAATACTGGCATTCTGAGAAGTTGAGGCAGGAGGATCGCAAGTTCAAGCCCAGCTAGGTGATACCCTGTCTAGTAAATTAAAAGTCTCTGAAGGCCCTGTTTCTATCACCAGTACCACTACAAAATATTTTAAATTAGCTGCCATCACTTCTAGATTCCATATGTAACTTTAATTAGTCTGTTCCTGTTCTCTGCTGGTTTTTTGTTTTGTTTTAGTGTTTTAAGGTAGAGTATCCTTTGTAGTTCAGGCTGGCCTTGTACTCACTATTAGCCTAGGCTGGCCTCAGCTTCCAAAATGTTGGGATTACAGGCATGTGCCACCATGCCCGGCTTGTTCTCTACTGTTTTCATTGGACCTTTCGTTGGCTATGAAATACTGTATTGTTGGCTTGAAAGTACAAGAATGGGCAGTTTCTTGATGGTCGTGTATTGCGCACATAAATCTTCCTTCCTTCCTTCCTTCCCTCCCTCCTCTCTTCTTTCTTTCTTTCTTTCTTTCTTTCTTTCTTTCTTTCTTTCTTTCTTCCTTCCTTCCTTCCTTCCTTCCTTCCTTCCTTCCTTCCTTCCTTCCTTCCTTCCTTTCTTTCTTTCTTTCTTTCTTTCTTTCTTTCTTTTCTTTTTTCTTTTCTTTTTTCTTTCTTTTTTTGAGACAGTCTTACTATGTAGTTTAGGTGGGCCTTAAATTTGGGTCACTCCTCCTGCCTCAACATCCAGAGTCCTGGGATTACAGGCATGTGCCATGACATCTGGGACCCTTGATTGTTAAATTTTTGGTTTTGTTAGTAATGGGGCCCTATGGCTCTTTTCACTTTGATGGGCCAGCATCTGCCCTCTGAATCTGCCTAGTACTCTCAATTGTTGATGGTGGAAAAGTTAATTTGCATAAGTAAGAGGCATAGGCATTGAAGGCTAGTGATTCTTGGTGCTTTTAGTTTTTGGTAGAGATGGAGAGAAGCTGGTTTGACTTTTCAGGCTTCTAGAAGTATTTGTTCACCAGTAAGCTTAGAAGTATTTGTTCACCAATAAGGTTAGAACAAATGAGGGTGTTTTTGGTTCTCTTTTGTGCTCCAGGAGCTCATGCATGGTAGGCAAGTGCTGCATCCTTGACCTAGGCCCCCAGGCCCTGAGGTGTTTTCTTATATGTGTAGAATTGCCTTTCTGTGCCTATCCTTGAGGTTATTTTGTTTTTAATTTTTATTTATTTTTTGAGACAGAATCTTACTATGCAGGCCAAGCTGGTCTTGAACTCGCTAATGGAGCCCAGGGTGGCCTCGAACTTGGGGTGATCCTGCTTCAGCCTCCTGAGGGCTGGTATAGGTGTGCACTACCATTCCTAGCTTGTCCTTGAACTTTAAACTATATGATTATAATTTCATGTAGTACACTTTGCAGGCTGTAGTAAAGTATTGTAAAATAGGCTAAGAATAAAAATAGGCCTGATGAGTTAGACATTATCAGAGAAGAGAATTATCTATGTGTCTATAAACTGTTGTCAAATTGAAATATATATAGTCAGTGTCTACCAGTAACAGTACTTACCTGATGACTGTGGCTTTTGGAAAGCTTTTATCATGTACACATACTGTAATTATTTTGTTTGGGTCTAGAGATTATTGTAATTCCAAAGGAGGCTATTTTGAATTTGTGCCTCCTTATGTGATTCATAAAGCTCTGACTCAGAATGTGTATGCCCTTCCTATATGTAAAACTCATTTTTAAAAATATAATTCTTAGTGCCTAGTGTGACTGAAACTCTGGATTTGGCTGGCCCCCACCACTGTAGACAATATATATGTGATTTTCTTTTAACTGCAGGATGAACACATCTTATAGATTGAGTATTCTAAATTCTGTTATTCTCTATTGACCTGGTAAAGCTGCTGTAGTAATTCTCCTGAAAAGCTGTCTTGGTTATGTGCCATTTGAATGGGATTTATCTTCTCACATTCGCATTCTATGATCTCTCCCCTCCCCTAGGAGAATTTAGGGATTTGGTATATTCTATACTAATGTCTAAAATGTACCTCCTTCCGGTTATCAGTTATGCCCACTTAAATCATTACTCCATAGCACTGAGTGCAATCTTATACTGTGCTTCCTTTCTTTTTGTTTTTGGTTTTTTTGAGACAGGGTCTCACTATGTAGCCCAAAGTAGTGTCTAACTTTGTGATCCTTGTGCCTCAGCTGGCATCACAGGTGTGTGCCACACCATGCCTGGCTTCACTTCTTAATTATAAACATTCTTTACCAGCTTAGGCCATAAAGGGGACAGAGAGAATAAAGGTTAACTTGTCCTGTTTTTTTTGAGATAGAATCTCATTATATGGTTCAGGCTGGCTTTGAACTCACTATGTAGTCCAGGCTGGCCTTGAACTCATGGTGAACCTTCTGCCTCAGCATCCTGAGTGTTGGGATTCCAGGCACGTGCCACCATGCCTGGCTCTAACTGCCCCTGTTTTATTTTTATTTTGGAAATCCTGTTCTTTGTTTTTCTATTAGTTGAGTGAATTTTGGTATTGGGTTTGCTGTGGGAAAACGAGAGGTTATTACATGGCGGGTTAATGAAGGATTAATAGAGAAACTATGAATTAATTTACAGTAACAGTTTTTAAGCTTGAAAATTTCATAGGAATGAGTAATATTATTTCACTAAAACAATTATGTGCCAGCTCACAGTGAAGCCAGCCATGATGCTTTTATAAATAGTATGTTATAAAGTCCTGGCTCCCTGGAGTTTTTTTGGAGTTGAGTCATATGTGCATGTATTATGATAGGGATTGAATTTTGGGCCTTCATCACTGAGCTACAGCCTCACCCTTTTTGTTTTTATTTATTTATTAATATATTTTAAATTTTTGAGACAAGGTCTGTGTCGTCCAGGCTTGGCTTGTACTTGGGATTCACTTGCTCAGCCTCCTAAATAGCTGGGATTATGGGGATACACCACCATTGCTGAGATGTGCTACTGTTTTCTTTTCTTTGAGTCCTAAGTTTTAAAAATTTTATATTCATGAAAATTGTATGTAAACCACCCCCACCCCTTTTTAAGATTTTTTTCTCTAATATTGGGGATTAAACCCAGGGCCTTGCACATTCTAGGAAAATTCTCTGATACTGAACTACAACCCCAGTCCTAGGTGTTTTTCTTTTTTGCAGTACTGGGTATTGAACCCAGGGTCTTTGAGCAGAGTTACATTCCCCAGCCCTTTTTAGATTTTTTATTTTGAGCAGTGTTTGTTAAGTTGCCTGGGCCAGGCTCTAACTTGGCAGTCTTCCTGCCTAAGTTCCCTGAGTGCTGGGATTTACAGGTGTGAACCACCATGCTAGGCTTCCAGATTTTTAATTTTTCTTTTTTGTTGTTGTTAAAGCTAAGGTGTAACACACACATCAGCTTGGGGGCTACACAGGGTTGGGATCATCAGTCATTGTTTTCCACATTCAGAAGCAATAACATGAATGAAGCAAACATATCCTATGATACCAATCGCTTTTTCTGGAGTGCTGCTTTAGGACTTACATGAGGCTGTTTCACAGTTAACTTTTTTATTTTAATGAGTAAAAGGAGCACATTGTGAATTAATCAGAAAAAGTACAGTATAGTATAGCAATATGTGAACTTATTATCAAATATGTACTTATATATTGGAGTGTTATACTTTTAGACAGCTGGCAGTACAATGGGTTTCTTTGTACCAGCATCCTCACAAACAGTACTAATGTGTTGCAGTATTTCACATTTTTACTATAACTTCATGAAGCAATAGGAATTTTTTAGTGACCTTATATCAAGGAATCACCCTCATATATGGTCTGTAGCTGACTGAAAGACTGTCATGTGGCAGATGACTGTAATGTTTTATGGGTTTTCGTTTTTTGTTATTTTAGTATTTCTGGGGTTGAACCCAGCTCTTTCTATTTTATTCTGAGACAGGGTCTCACTAGTTGCTCAGGCAGCCTGGAACGTTTTGTATTATACCTTATCCTCTTGAATAGTTGGGATTACAGGTGTGTGCCCCTGCACCAGGCACATAGTGTGCATTTGTTCTGCTTTCCTGAGACAGGGTCTTACTATATAGATCAGGCTGGCCTTGAATTCACTATGTAGCCTAGGCTGGCCTCAAATTCACAGTGATCTTCCGGCCTTCACTTCCTGAGTGCTGGGATTACAGGTGTGTTCCACCATGCCTGGTGCATTCTTATATATAGGAATAATACTGGATTTTGTTAATTTTTATTCCAGGAAAGGCCAGAGTATTAGTGTAGCTTTTGCTTCATCCCATCTCTGAATTGATGTATAAATATAGGTAAACTAACTTAACCAGTCTCCTAATATTCAGTTTTGAAATGTGAAGCTATTATAGAAGAGTATGTGCCAAACTTAAGAGCCTCATCATTGCCAGAGAGTGCTGCAATGTTTTTAGGAGCAAGTATAGTTTTTCCATCATCTGGACTACATATATATGTCTATTTATACAGAGTCTGCCAAAAAATGTATACACACTTTGGGAAAAGAAAAACTTGTATAAATATTTTAATATTAAATTTATTTACACGCATTAGCTTGGGAACATAAGATTAATGCAAGTTACCTTTGACCTCTACAATACAAGCGATGCTCAGAGTGATGGCCGTTTTCTTCCAGACATTTATTAGTATGGCAAAGTGCTGCTTGGGTAACATTGGTCATTGAGATTACTAAACATTCATGTTTGGGTGGGGAATTTAGCTCATTGGTGCCACTGCCTGCCTCGAAAGCACAAGATCCTGAGTTTGATCCCTGATATAAAACCCCTCCAAAAAAACTAAACATTCATTTTCAATTTCTTCTCTAAGGGCTGACAGTGTTGTGGGTTTTTTTCAATTATATGGCATCTCTAGGGTCAACACCACCTGTTGAAAAAGTATCATATTGTTTTTCTTTTCCTGAAGTGTGTGTTTTAATGGATTCTGTATATTTATATGTGCATATATATGTACATATATACAGTGGTGCCTCAGTTCACAAACTTTATTCTTTCCACAATTCTGGTTCAAAACTGAATTGAATAAGTACTGACTCAAGTTCAATGGTAAGATTCAGTGTTGACGTTATGGGGAAATTTGTAAATAGTTTGACTTTACTTAGGCTGCTGAGTTTTGTCATTGTGAATGTTTATGATAGTTCAGTGAAAAACTTCCAAGTTACCCTTGCACCTGGATGGCCCTGCCTTTCTCTTTTGTAGCCTGCTTACTCAGAGCATGTCCCCCACCTGCCACTTCTGACTTGATCATTGGCTCCTTGTGGAGCAGACTACCTTTAGTCTGAGTCTGCTGTTTCCCTAGGATTTTCCTGATCCCACTCATTCCTAGAATTACTTAATTCTTCACATGTGGTATTGATTCTGAGAAGTTACTTATTATGATCCAGGATTGGTTTTATGATAGATTTATTTTTGAGTGTGGATTAAACAGTGTTTTATGTACACAATGATTATTAGTAGAGGCATACTGACTGAGAAATGTTGATTGTGAAGTTTAGAACTGAAGGGACATGGAATAGCTCACACTTGGCCTTGTTGCCTCTGTACTCATCTTAGTCTCATCTCTAATGATGGGAACTCTGGACTGCTTTTACTTTTCCTCTGATATCTTTGTAGTGTAGCCTTTCTGTACCTAGCTCTGTAACCACTTTGCATAGCTTATTACCCACCTCTCCAGCTCCAGCAAATACACATCGGCAACAGACAGCCTTTCTCTGACAGATCTTGTCTTGTAGACATTCCAAACCAGGCTGTAAGCACAAACCAGATCTTGTTTAGCTCACTGGTCTCACTCTCACTCAGTTCACATGAGCATACTCTTCCACCCATCACCCACATGTGCTTGTTTTCCTCCATTGTTCCAGGTGCCCCCTCCCCAATCCTTGTGGTGGGGGGTATCCATGTTCTACCCTTCTTTCAAGGCCAGAGCAAGTGCCTCTCCAATAAGAGGTCATTTCTAACCAGAGGGAGAAACTGGGAATTCCTTTTAGAATTTCAGAAATTAAATTTCTTTCAGAAATCAAAGTGGCCTTATGTTAAAACTCATATTGTTTGTGACTATCTTAGGTTTTCCCTTTTTTGCAGACTCTTCCTGTAAAATATAAGTCTCTACAACCTACAATGTGGGAAAAAAATTTTACCAGCTGCTCCTCAGACAAAGGGCTATTATCTAGAAGATATAAAGAATTCAAAAAAATCAGGCCCCTCAAATATAAAGACCCAGTTCAAAAATGAGCATCTGAAATGAACAGACATTTCTCCAAGAAGTAAAAGCGCCAAATGAATATATGAAAAATGTTCCACATCACTGGTCATCTGAGAGATGCAGATGAAAACAACACTGAGAGTCTACCTCACCCCAGAAAGAGTGGCTGCTATCAAGAAATCAATGAGGGCCAGGGATTTAGCTCAGTGGCGCACAGCGCCTGCCTTGAAAACACAAGGTTCTGAGTTCAATTCCTGACAAATCAACCAGTAACAAGCTGGGCATGGTGGCACACCTGTAATTGCAGCCCTCGGGAGGCAGAGGCAGGAGGATTGCTGTGAGTTCAAGACCAGCCTGGGCTACATTGTGAGTTCCAGGTTAGTCTCAACTACATAGTGAGACCCTGTCTCAAAAAAACCCAAATAAATAAATACATAAATAAATAAACAAGCCAATAGCAATTGTTCGCAGGGCTGTGGGGAGAAAGGAACCCTTCTCCATTGTTGGTGGGAGTGCAGACTAGTGGAATCACTGTGGAAATCAATATGGAGATACCTCAAAGAACTAGGACTAAAGGTTCCATTTGACCCAGCTATTGTTCTGCTGGGTATCTTTCCAAAAGAATTAAAAGAATCATGCCACAGTGATAGGCGCACCCATGTTTATAGCGGCACAGTTGCTGATAGCTAAAACTTGGAAACAGCCCTTTTACTGATCAGTTGGAGTCTGGATAAAGAAGATGTGGTTTTTCTATAAAATGGAGTACTAGTCAGTTATAAAGCATGAGAAACTAGAGCCATTCATAGGAAAATGGATGCATATTGAGGCCATACTCTTAAGTGAAATAAATAAGATGCGTAAATACCAAATAGTTTCTTTGCTGTGAAAAACTAAAAGTATAAATAAGATCCAAATTGTATAACTGAAAAAGTGAAATAGGAAGAAAAGGGCTAAAGGTGTAGGGGAAGTAGAAAGGGTAGGGGAAAGGAAATAAGGGAAAAGAAAATATGAGAAAAGGAAAAAAATAGAAACAGTCTTTGTAAATAGGGGAGGGGGTGAAGGGAAGGCTGGACTATGGGGAAAAAATGAGAACTAAGAGCTGTCATGTAAAGGTACAAGATCCCAACGATAAATGTAATTGTATTGTATACTTAAATAGTACCAATACACTCAATGAGAAAAAAAAATATAAGTCTCTAGAGACAAAGACAAATTTTGATGTTTTCAAACCTCAACCCAGGGTACTCAGTATACATTTAGGAAATGTTCTTTAATCCATTTTAAAGTTCGCTTCTATACATGACATTTGTATCATAGAACAAGTTTATGTCTTTTCATGGAAGGTATGTATTTCTCTAGGAATAAAATGTAAAATTTATCACTTACCTTTAAAGTATAGAATCTGAAAATCATTTTGAGATATCAGTTTGGGTCATTAATAGTAAGACCAACCTGGCTCAGCAACATACCACGACCCTGTCTCAAAATTAAAAAGAGTTGGGGACGTAGTTTAGTGGTAGAGCACCATTGGGCTTAATCCCCAGCATTAAATGTGCAAAAAAAAAAAAAAAACAAATCTAGATACATTAGAGAAACAAAGTTACAAAACTATATAAAGATGATTGTATCTTCACGTTTATATTAGGACCTTTGAAAATTTACTCCAAGATCTCTAAGGATAGGTTTATGGTTTGGATCTTAAGTATCATAGAAGGCCCACATGGTGAATGCTTGGTTGTGGAATGCTTTTGGGAGATAGAGGATCTTTTGGGAGGTAGGAAGTGGAACGTGAGTCACCAACCCTGCTCCTGCAGGGTGTACTGGAGTATTACTATTGACCCTTGCTATCTGCATGAGGCAAGCAGTTTTGTCCTCTGCACACACTCCATGTTGTTTTGCCTCAACCTTGGCCAAAACAGTGGAGCAGTTGACTGTGGCCTGGAACATGAGCCAGAATACATTTTTTCTCCTTTGAGTTTATTTTCCCAGATATTTTGTCACAGTAATGGAGAGCTAACACAGTAATAACAGTTTTTTAATCCCAAAACAAAGTGATGACTCTACCACCATCTCTCAAGGAGTTACTAGTATAGGTTACTCAGTGGTCTTCTCTTTTTTCTGAGTTTTAGGGCATTTAAAAATTTTTTAATTGAAAGAATCATATATTTCTATGATACTATGCAATATTTTGGTTCACTTAATCATTTTATTTTGAACTGCTTAGAATATTTAGAGTTTTTTTTGGGGGGGTGGTACCGGGGATTGAACTCGGGTCCTTGCGCTTGCAAGGCAGGCCACCAAACCGCTGAGCTAAATCCCCTGCCCAATATTTAGGTTATTTATCTCAAACATTTATCATTTCTAAGTCCCCTCTTTTAGCTGTTTTGAGTATATAATACAATATTGTTTACTGGAAGCACACTCTTGTCTATGACTTTGTATTCTTCAAATAATTTCTTCCTATCTCTTTTTCCCTCTACCCAGCTGTGGTAGCTACCCAATGTTGTGGTTCACTACTCACTGGAAAAAAAGATTTTTCAAGTTGTTTCATTTCCTTGAGAACTTGGTGAAAATTGTGAATCCTTATACTGGAGAACTTTGTGCAGTAAGCAGAATTTTGTTTCAAAGATCAAGTAGTTGAGATCTCTTAGGTTAAGAGCCCATTCTTTCTAGAATTTGATTGGGATGGGGAACAAATAAAATATATCAATTAGAGAAGGTAAAAAGAAGGAAAATAAATTTTACTTCATGTCTTTCATGTGATTCAGTAGAGCAAAGTAATTTTCACAAATTGCACAAGAGATTTTATTTTTTTGAGACAGTGTCTTATTATGTATATGTAGTTCAGATTGGACTTGAACTCACTATGTAGTGTGGGCGGGCCTTGAGCTCATGGTGAAGCCTCCTGCTTCAGCCTCCCAAGCCCTGGGATTACAGAAGAGATTTTAAAGCCAGAATAATCCAAGACTTTCTTGATGTGGTGGCCCATGGCTGTTAAGTAATCCCAGCACTCGGGAGGTTGAGGCAGGAGGATGACTGAGTTTGAGGCCAACCTATACTACAGAGTAAGTTCAGGGTCAGTCTGAACTACAGAAAGAGAGAGAGAGAGAGAGAGAGAGAGAGAGAGACCTTGTAAAAAACAAAAAATATAGTTAAAAAAAAGACCAAAAACATCCCAAAACATTTACTTGCAAGTCTGCATTCCTCATCTATACTTTCTTCTCTTTGTTCTCTTGGGAGGATCTCTATGTTGTATGGCTATTCTTGAGACCTGAATCCTTTGCAGCATGTTGTATTTTAGACTCCTCCTCCTCCTCTTCCTCTTCTTCCACCACCGCTACCACTACTACTGGTACCAATACTTCTCTTTTTTTTTCTTCCCGGGTATTGAACTCAGGACCTTACACTTGTGAGGCAGGCACAGTGCCACTGTGCCAAATTCCCAGCCGCCTCCTCCTTCTGTTGTAATTATTATCATTATTATTATCATATTTTGTTTGCTTGATATAGGGTCTTGCTATATAAACATAGTCCAGGCTGGGCTTGAAATCACTGTGTAGCCTAGGCTGGCCTTGAACTTGCTGTGATCCTCCTGCCTCAGCCTCCCAAAATCCTGGGATTATAGGGATGTCCCACTATGGCTGGCTACCTCTCCCGCATTTTAACCCTCAGAGCATAATGCTGGGTTCTACAAACCCCATTTCTTTCTTTTCCTCTGAAAATTTTTACTTTAGTGTTACAGTAGCCAGCTCTGTGTCTCAGTACCTTTGCCTGAGGGATACAGAAAGCAATGTTGGTGTTTATCCACTTGGTACAGCAAAAAGCAAAATGTTTGCATCTGTGCCTAAGTGTCAAACCAGAATTTACACCCACCTCTACCTCACCGGTTTTGCTTATGTTTACCTGAGTAGCACAGAGGGTATAATATACTCACACCACTCAAGATTTGTTTTTAAAAAGTTTTGGGCTGGGGATTTTTTAGCTCAGTGGTTCTGCCACTTGCTTTGTAAGTGCAAGGTCCCAAGTTCGATCCCCATACCAAAAAAAAGAAGTTTTTTTTTGGCAGAAGTAGTCCAGTTCAGTACAATGACACATGAAAAGCCAGATTTGCAAGTTCTGGGGGGGAGATCAAAAGTGAATCATCAGATTACTCATGCATAGATAATGAAGATGATCCTTTATGGTGAAATACATGTTTTCCTAACAGAAGAGTGGTATGGGTGTATGATGATGGTGACTTTGATCTTGACTTTGTGAGCCAAAGTTCCTATGACAATGAAATGGAACAAGAATCGTGATACAGACACAGGGAATGAAGACCTCCCCGATTTAGGTAATGAAGAAAACAGCAATATGAATACATACTTGGCTTGTCAAAATGTTGAAAAATGGTCATGCAACCAAACAGAACAATCCAATGTTAGAACTAGGTTCGAAAATATAGTGAGCATCTTGGCAGGGTGAAACGTTTTAGACAGAATGCCAGCACTGCCATTCAATGTGGGAAGTTGTAACAGCTACAACATAACAGCTGGGTCTGGTGGTACCCTTTGGAGGCGAGGTGGGAGGATCACCACAAGTTCAAGGCCAACTTGAACTACATAGTGAGACCCTCAAAAACAAAAAAAAGAAATACACAAAGGTTGAAATCCAAGTAAAACGTTTTATATGCAGCAATAGCCATATTCAAAAATGTATTTATTATAATACCTTACTAGCTGAATGGAAAGCATTCATAGGTCTGCTGTATTTAGCAGGGATTTCTCATGGTAATCGCTGGACTGTAAAAGACATAAGTCTTTCTCCATAAGGAGAAGTGATGGGTCAAAGTATGGCGTAAAAATTTGTGCCTTTGTAGATGCAAACTTTATGCTTTTAGTTAAGAAATTTATCCTGAAACTCAGCCATCAGGTCCTTATTTGTATAATAATAAACCAAATGATGTTGTGAACAGACTTGTTGCTACCATCTCTACTAATTGGAATGTGACGTTCAACAGTTGGTTTACCAGTTTTCAATTGATGTTAGTTACATTTGCTAACAGAGCACAAGTTGACCAGTGCAGGATAGGAACAAAGCTGAAATTCCAAGGGAAATGTGGAAATTTCAAAACAGAATAGTATAGTACAATCTTTGAATGTCAGAAAGATTTACATTGGCCTTGTATATGCCAAAGAAATCCAGACTGGTACTGCTGATGTCAGCATGGCACCATGTTGGAGGTATTGATAAGATAACCTCAACAAAATGGGAGCCCAAGGCAAACTTTTCACAGCAAAACCAAAGGTGGAATAGATGTCACTTGAAACACAAAGCATTGGACAACAGTTGTGTTTTACTCCATCCTAAACATGTGTAGCATAAGTAGTTTGGTAGTTTATAAGGAAAATAACAAGTGCAAATTATCACAGAGAAATTTTCATAGAAGATTGGGACTGAAACTCTTAAGAGCTCATTCACAGCAAAGGAAACACAAAATGTTTCTGCCCAGGGAACTATGCAAAAAATAATTGTGGAGCACATTGGTGAGCTGACAGGTGAACAGGCAAGCACAGTATCCCAAAGATCTATAACAACAGGAAAACTAAAAAAGATGTAACTTTGCCTTACAAGGAAGGACAGGAAAACAAAACACATGTGCTGTCATTGTGAACTATATATGGACTGTGCAGTTTTCGTATGTGAAGACTGTTGGGTGTGACAGTTGAAGCAAAGATTATTTCTGTGGTAGACTTGTGTTTACAGTGTAATTCACAGAGGTTTTTATTTATGATGTTATCTCTTAGATTTTATAAACAGGTAAACAGCTAATATGAAAATGTTGATGTATATTCTAAACACACAGTACTTTATTGATATTTCATGTTCTTGTTAATTACGCATAATACAATAAGAACCTGCTAACAAAACCGTAAGACAAGCAAGATGTCAAGTACATTCTACAAAAAGGCCAGGAAGGTAAAACACGTGCTGTCAGTATAAGCAGTAAGTGTGTATGGAACATGCTGTTATGTGTGAAGACTGCCTTAGGCATGATAATTGAAGTAAAATTTTTTTGGTAGGGTGCTATTAGTGTTTTCATATAGGAATTTATTTCTGTTTTTTAGCTTTGTACACCAAAAACTCAATGTTGAAAATTTTGCTTTTTTATAAACAATACTTAAAATTCAATACTTTATTTCTATATAATTTCTTTCTGCCCCTCCTTTTTTTTGGTACTGAACATGGAACTCGGGACCTTGTGCCTGTGAGGTGGGCAGATGCACTATTGAGCTAAATCCCTGGCCCTCTTTCTGCCTTTTTAAAAAAAAGACTAGATTTCACTTTGTAGTTCATGCTGGCCTTGAACTTATATAGCCTGAAGTCACTGATACTCCTGTCTCAACCTCTCCAGTGCCAGAATTACAGGAGTTTGTCACCACACGTGGCTTCTGCTCTTTTGTGTGCTTTATTTATAGCATCTTGCACATTTCATAGTTCAGAACTTGAGTGTCTAAAGCTCGGTTTATTTATTCCCTGTATTTTGTCAGCATCTGTTTAGCAAAATAAAAAATTAAATTATGTAATTATAGCAGGTTAGTGATTATTCTTTCCTTTGTTAAATCCCCCCCCCCTTTTTGTTGTGATGGGCATCAAACCCAAGGCCTCTCACATTCTAGGCAAGCACTCTACCACTAAGCCATATACTCAGCCCTCCTGTTGAAGTATTTTACAGTCAGTTATAGGAAATAACTTAATGTCTATTTAGTAGTTGCATCTTTTGAAATGTAGTTTTAAAGTGCATTTCATCTAAGATTATTTTCATATACTTAGCTTAAAATAGATGGACCAAATGAAATTATGATTGCTTTATAAATCTAATGTTGAAAAAACATGAAACTTTATAGCAGAGACAGATTAATAAATTAACAGTGTTAGGTGAGATGTCCTAGGCTTCTCTGCCCCAGAGTATTAAGTTTAGTTGGTGCACAATAGCTTTGTTCAGTCCTATTCTGTTTGAGGATAAAAGGCATGTGGGAAATAATAGGCTAATATTTGAAAACAGCTGATTTTCTTAATTGTTGCACATATTTGTGTACAGTTTATTGTGATTAATAAGCATATGGTGACTTGATGTTTTGTTTTGGCAGAAAATAGTGTCAAAGTTGTCTGTATTACATTTGCTTTAGTGCCTCTGAAAGAAGAGCTTCAAGAGGTGCCTGAGAGTTTTTTTTCCTTTTTCCCTGAGGGTTTTTTTTTTTGAATTGTGGCATTTGATCCCTTAAATGACTCAGAGGAACTTTATTGGGAGATGTTACTAGCTTTTTGTTGTTGTTATTCTTTTTAACAGTTTTGTTTTCCCTGAAACATAGAAAATGAAAGTGTTTCATTATTCAAGTGGAATAAAAGAGAAAGGACTTCTGTGAATGTATTTTTTTTTTTTTTGCAAGTAGAGAATTACTTGTTTATGATTCATTGTAAAGGTTATTTTCGTATTACACATTAATTTTTAAAAATAGTTTTCTTGTCCTGTTTTGGGGTTTTGTTTTGTTTTTGTGGTACTGGGGATTGCCAACCTAGGGCCTTGCATCCACCTAATCTGCAAATGCTCTACCACTGAGCTACAGCCCCCCACCCTCGTTTTCATTTTGAGACTGTGTCTTGCCAGGTTGCCTAGGCTGACCTCCTCATGATCTTCCTGCCTCACCTCCCTAACAGCTTGTGACAAGCATAATGAATCAATACACAGGTCTATTTTTCCTTCATACATTTGTTCCTTTTTTGATGTGCTGTGTTCAGCCTTGAGGTGATAACCATGGTGGAGGTGAGCATCCTGACTTCCAGTTGGAACTGATTTTTGGGACTAGAGAAAAGTTTTGTGATCAGAAGGTGATCACAGTAGGCACTCCCTTCAAGATTCCACATTGGACTTTAGCCACTTCTGAATAATAGTGGTGTAATCCTATCATTTTTGATAACAAGCTAAGTTCTATAATTTTCAGGCTTTTCAAAAAATTCTGTTGGTATTCAGACTTATCATAGCTCATCTTTAGAAAAAGTTAGATATTATAGCAAAGGGTATAATTTAATTTCTTTTTTTTTTTTCAATGTGTAAACCAGATTACTTGTGGATTGGGGAAGTAGAGAAGAAATGGAGTATAAAACGTTTTTTGTTTGTTTGTTTGTTTGTTTTTTTGTTTTTTTTGAGACAGGGTCTCACTATGTAGTTGAGTCTGACCTGAAACTCACTATGTAGCCCAGGCTGGTTTTGAACTCACAGCGATCCTCCTGCCTCAGCCTCCTGAGTGCTGGGATTCCAGGCGTGCGCCACCATACCCGGCTTCTTTTTAAAAAAGTTTACTGGATGGGTTATGATACAAAAAAGTGTAGGTGAACCCAGGTGTGGTGGTACTCTTCTGTAATCCTGTTATTCTGAAGGCTGGGGCCTGGAAGATTGCAAGTTCAGGGCAGCCTATACTATAGTACATAGCAAGTTTGAGGCCATCCTGGGCTATATTTTTAAGTTTCAGGCTAGCCTAGATTCAGAGTGAGACCCTGTCTCAAAAAACAAAAACAAAAAACAACTAAAGAGAGAAAGGATAAATGCCATGTCTATCTTCATCCCCTCTTGGGTTCCTTTGTTCTTGGGTTCTCCTTAAAAGCAGCCATTCAGAAGTGTTTGGGGAGTTTATATTTCTGATGAAGTCACAAATACATAAAACATTTTTTTTGTGTGTGTGGAAGGGTGTCTCAGTATGTAGTTCAAGCTAGCCTCAGACTCACTAAGTAACCCAGCCTGGCCCTGAAGTTGTCAGCCTCCCAGTGGCTGGGATTAGAGCTGCCTGCCACTGTGCCCGGCATTATTGTTTGTTTTTGGTATTGGGTGTTGGATACTGCTACTTCTCCAGTCCTTTTTTAATTTTTTATTTTTGAGGTGGGATTTTGCTAGATTACTCATTTGCCCAGACTGGGCAAACTTTAATCCTCTCTCAGCCTCTCATTGTGCTAGGATTATAGACATGTGCCACCAGGCCCTACATGAGCTACTGTTTTTTTGTTTTTGTTTTTGTTTCTTTTTGGTACCAGGGATCAAACCCGGGACTTTGCTTCTGCAAAGCAGGCGGTGGAACCACTGAGCTAAATCCAAGGACCTTGCATTCTTTTTTCCCCCTACTGTTTTTAGCTATTATCTGTTCAGTCAGTTAAGGAAAAGACAAGTTATGCTCACTTTGTTCCTTTTCTAGCATTTTTTAATTTAGGTTCAAGTTTCAATGTAAATTTTTGCTTTAATTTTTTTTTTTTTTTTTTTTTTTTTTTTTTTTTTTTGTACTGGGGTTTTGTTTTTTCTTTGTATGGGGTCCTTGCACTTGGCGAGGCAGGGGGTGGAATCACTGAGCTAAATCCCTGGCAAAAATTTTGTATTTTTGAGATGGGTTGAATCACAAGTTGGGTATTTTTCTTGTGTCAAAATTTTTATTCATCCATTTGCAGTGGTAGTACTGAGGATTGAATTCAGGATCTTTTGTTCTTTGTTTTATGAGTCAGAGTTTTGCTATGAGATGGGTCTCACTGTAGTTCAGGCTGGCCTTGAACTCATGGTAATCCTTCTGCCTCAGCCTCCCAAATCCTGGGACTACAGGCGTGTGCCACCATTCCCGGTATGGCCCTGAAATTTTAGGCTCACGCAATCTTCCTGCCTCAGTTTCCTACACCATTCACCCATCCCATGCTGGCCAGTCTGCCATCCAGTTTTAGGAACATCAGTTTGCTCTGTGACCACAGTTCTGTAATGGAACCAAGAAGAGAGTTGTTTATTTTCAGTTTATTTAGCTTTTTCCTTACTGTGTAAGAATGACTTTGAAAGAGTGACTTTGAATCTCCTCACATGCCAAAATGGAGCATTTCAATAGGTTGTATTTTCATGTATCTGTTAAAAATTAATTATTATTATTTTTATTTTTAGACAGTATCTTGCTATGTAGTTTAGGCTGGCCTTGAACTCAGGCAATCCCCTTACCTCAGGATTCTGAGTGCTGGGGTTGCAGAGAAAATTTTATTTTGAATTGGGGCATAGTGGTGCACTCATGTAATCCCGGTGCTCTAGTAGGCTAAGGCAGGAGGATAGCAAGTTTAAACCCAGCATGGGCAATTTAGTGAAACCCTATTTCAAAGATAAATAAACAGATAAGTGTTTGGGATATAGCTCAATGCAAGGGCCCTGGGTTCAAACCCTAGCACTTAAAAAAAAAAAAAAATTCTTTGAGATAGTTTCTCAGTGCCTAAGGCTGACTTGCTGACTTTCAATTTGAGATCTTCAACCTGCCTCAGCCTCCAGAGTAGAATCCTCCTGGGAGAGGTATGTATTACTCTACCCCCCCTTTTTTTGGAGACAGTGTTACTGGGTTTTGGGGTGCTGGAGTCTCCTTTTGGAGGTGGTTTCTAGGTTCTTTCCATCCTGAGCAAAGAATTGGTCAAGACAAGGGCAAATGGTAGCAAAGTTTTATTTAAAGATAGCAAAAGAAACAGACTCTGTAGAGCCAGTTTGGGCCAAGTACATATACGTAGAAAAGACATACACCTTGTGAGAGTGGGCCACCATGCAAGAGAGAACAACAGTGGCCTAAAAATATTTTCTTAAAACTGAAAAAAAGCTGGACTTGGTGGCACAAACTTGTAATCTTAGCACTTGGGAGGCTGAGGCAGAAGGATCATCACAAGTTTGAGGTCAGTTTGAACTACACAGCCAGACCCTGTCTCCCCACCCAAAATTTAAAAAGAGTTCACATCTTACCTTTTTGTGTTAAATACAAGAGTCTGTGTGTGTGTCAGTCCATCTCCACTCCTATCTTTCATGCTATGTTGCCATGTACAATGTAGTCAAACCTTACACTGTGGTATTACAAGTTTTGTTTGAAACATGTAGGTGTTTTATAGAAATTAAGAGGGAAAATGGTTTGTTCATTTATTTACCATTTCCATCATTCATTTTGTTTTCCTCTAATGAACCACAATTTCTTCCATATCATTTATCTTTATCCTGAAATTTGGCAAAAATATTTTTTCTTATATAGTAATATGTTCTATTGATGATGCCGGGTATTGAACTCAGGGCCTTATATGCACTTAGGAATAACTCTACCACTGTGCAGTGTGCCACATGTGTGAATGTGTTTGTGTTTGTAGTTGCAAAGTACACGTGGGGATCAAAATACGCAGGACCTTGTGGATACTAAGCATTCTGTCACTAGCTGCAGACACTTTTTTGGGGGTTGGGAGATGACAGTTCTTGTTGTCTAGGCTGTTCTCCTGAGTTCAAGAGATCATCCTGCATCAGCCTCCCAAGCAGCTGGGCACATGACGTCTCTTTGTTCTTATTTGTTTTGGGTTTTTTTTGTTTGTTTTGGGGGTTTTTGTTTGTTTGATTTTGGTTTCTTGAGCAGGATCTCAGTACCCAGTTCATGCTGGCTTTAAACTCAATATGTAGCTCAGCTTGGCCTAGAACTTTTTGCGGTGCTCCTGCCTTAGCCTCAAGTTCTGGGATTACAGCCATGCACCACCATGACCAACTTTATTTTATTGCAACAGTCTCTTCATCTCTTCATTCCCAGCTTGTTTTCTTTTGTTTTTTTTTGTTTTTTTTTTGGTACCGGGCATCGAATTTGGGTCCTTGTGCTTGCAAGGCAGCCGGCAGAACCACTGAGCTAAATCCCCGGCACTTGTTTTGATTCTTAAAGGATAATTTTTGTTGTTGTTAATGGAATTCTGAGGTGATAGGTCTTTTTGTTCATTCCACCAACATGAAGATACTTCTTCAGTACCTTCTCCACTGTGTTTCTGGTTTGAAGTCTGCATTCGTCTGTGTAATACTGCTTCTGTTTTGTTCTTTTGAGGCCAGATCTCACAGTGTGGCTCAGGCCAGACTCAAATTTGCTTTGTATCCTTGGCTGACCTCAAACTCTATCCTCCTGCCTCAGCCTCCCAAGCAATGAGATTATACATACGTATTCCCACACGTGGCTACTTCTTACACTGTGTTATTTTTCTCTGTGGCTCTTTTTTGGTGCTTTTTATTTCTGACTTGGTTTGACTATTGGTTGTAGGTTACTTTGCATGTATCTGTTTGGGATACTAGAGGTTTTTTGGTTTTTTGAGACCAGGTTTCACTATGTAGTTGAGACTGAACAGGAACTCACTATGTAGCCCAGGCTGGTGTCGAATTCACAGTGATCCTCCTGCCTCAGCCTGACAAGTGCTGGGATTACAGGTGTGCACCACCCCCAGCTTCTAGAGTTTCTTGAGTATGTAAATTTGTCTTGTATCACATTTGAAGTTTTTCTTAAATTTTTTTTGCCCTCATTTTCTTCTGGAATTCTTAAAATGTTTTAAAAATATTATGTGCAGGTTCAGAGTCCTTATTTATTTTTCTTTTTCAGGTTGCATAATTTATGTAGATTTTTTCAGGTTGCATACTTTATCTTTAGGTTCACTTACTATCATTACTACCATTTCCTTATATCCATTCAGTGAAAAAAAACTTTTCTTTTTTTGGTACCAGGGATTGAACTCAGGACCTTGCACTTGCAAGGCAGGTGCAGTGATACTGAGCCACATCTTTAGCCCCATTCAGTGGATTTTTAGGAGTTGCCCTGGTTAGGTTCAAGCTGCAAGTCTCCTGCCTCAGCCTCCCAGACTGCTGAAATTACAGGCATGCACCATTATGAATTTTAATTTTTTTTAAATTTTAGTTTTCTAAGCTTCATCTTGAAGGAGATGATGCACATATAGTGAAGAAAGTTATCAGAGGAAAGTTCCAAATTGGGATGAAGAGAGTGACACAATTTTGGGAATTATTAAAGTAATATTAGGAAGAGCTGATGTGTTTCTTTGAATTAGTAATGAAGTGGTTTTTTAAATTTTTACTTGTTTTCCACATGTTTGGAACAGTGTTACACGGTTAAACTTGGCCAGGAAAATGGAGCATCCTCATGCTCAAATGAATCAGGCTAGGGTCGTTAGTGAGATGCTCAGAGCATGGGGATTAGTGATAAAAAAAACAGTGCTTTCAGTTCTGTCCTGATTCTGTGTATTAAGAATCCAAGGGCCTTAAATGACAGCAAGAAAGTGCAAAGCAAGTGCAATATTTTATCAGTCACAAAATTCAGTTTCTTAATATTGAAACTACTTTTGTTTTTCAGCTCTTGGATAAGCACAAGAATACAGAAAGCATGGTGGAGCTTTTGGATTTGTATCAGCTTGAGGATGAGGCTTACAGCAGCCTTGCAGAAGCCACAACTGAGCTCTACCAGTACTTACTGCAGCCATTCCGAGACATGAGAGAACTTGCCATGCTGAGGCGACAGCAGATCAAGGTCAGATTTTCTTAAAACCTAAATAGTAACCTGCTGACTTCATAGTTGGGCCTGGCTGGCCATGCATTTTAATTATTAAAGAAGCTTTACAACCCTTGGACAGATAACTGGTCCTTATACCTCAAAGGGCCTAGTTGGGGTATATTTATTTTTTTTCAAGTTGCATACATTATCTTTATTTTATTTTATTTTTGGTACCAGGGATCAAACTTGGGACCTTAGGCTTGCCCTGAGCTAAATCCCTGGCCCATATACCTTATCTTTAGGTTCACTTACTATCACTACTACTATATTCTACATCCATTCAGTGAAAAAAATCTTTTCTTTTTTTGGTACCAGGGATTGAACTCAGGACCTTGCACTTGCAAGGCCAGGTGGTGGTACCACTGAGCTACATCCCTAACCCTTCCCAGGACCTCATTGTAAAGCATCCCAAAGAGTGATTCTGCTGAGTAGATGAAATTGAGAACAGCCTAGAAAGTAATTGTTTTGTTAGCACAAAATTGTAAATACCTGGAAGAGCCTCATTTTTTCCTACTTCTGCTTATATCTCCTTTTTAATGTTTTGGCCTATGAGTACTTCTAGACTTCATCAAAAGTTTGGAAACGTTTCTTTTGGGAAGAAGAGCTTGGTGTGAAAGTTACAGTGGTTTAATGGTTTAAAAATCACATTTAGTTTTCATGTATGAAGAAGTATGTATTACATTTCCCAAGATAAGCCTTTTAAGGTAAGGTTTTATAGCTGGCCTTATCATGTTTCTGCGTTTCATCCTCATGGAAGTGTTAATGAACTGGGACATAAACTTTGTGTTTTTGCATAATGGGTTAAATTGGAACATTGTATAAGAATGTGTATTTGAGAAAATTTGTAATTATTGAGTTGTGATTGGACGCAGGGTGGGTAGTATATTTGAAAAAGGAAGGTGGACATACGCCTCTATTCCAGCAGAAAGGAGGCTAAGGCAGAAGGATTATGAGTTTGAGGCCAGGCTAGGCTGCATACAACCTGGAGTTGCAAGGTGAGACCTTGTCTCAAAAAGCAAAAGGAAGGTAGGATAAAGAGGCTAAAGCATGTCTTTGTGTTTTTTCCAGTTATTAATGAATCAGGATAGAGAATAGCACAGCCATACAATTGATACACACCCAGTGGTTCAGTAAGTTTTGTGTTATTAAAGAATCAGCTGAATGATGGTGCACACCTGTAATCATAGTGTTTAGGAGGCTGAGACAGGAGGATCAATGAGTTCAAGGATTACCTGAATTACACAGTACCATGTTTTAAAAAACAACAAAAAAGAAGATATAAAATCAGTGTCTAAAATATGTTCTATCCTAATACAGTGGTGTATGTTGTGTACTGAGATAATAAATTTAAAAACCTCAAAAAGAGGTGAATATTTTACTTATTTTATTAGTAAGTCTGTAGTGTGTAATGATTACATTATTTGCGTGGAGTTGGTACATGTATGTAAGCATAATTCTCTTTTCATCCCCTTCCCTTATCTCCTCTCTCTCCTCCTCCTTTCCTTACTTTGTTATCAGCCTGAACTTGCAGGCCTGCCTCAGCCCCTCTGGTGCTGGTATTGTAGGTGTGTCCACCACACCCAACAGGCCCCACCTCTTACAAAGACCCATCAGCTCTCTGTATCACCACCCTGGAATCTAGGCATCTAACACAGTGGTGGATGAATGCACTTAAGCCATTTCCAAGCCATTGTAGTTAGCTCTCACTTAGTTGTCTCAAGATTAACATTCCCCAGAGGGTTTTTAACATTTACATAATTTTTAATTGAAAAATAATATATATTTATCATTTTTTTTTGTTGTGAGAATGCTTAAAATTTGCTGTTTGTGACTTTCAAGAATGTAGTATGTTGGGGCTGGGGAATTTAGCTTAGTGGTGTAACCACTAAGCTTGCAAGCACAAGGTCCTAAGTTTGATCCAAGGTACCAAAACGACAAAAGAATATAGTATGTTGTTGCAGTTACCACGTTGTAGAAATCGCTTGAATTTTATTCCTCCCAACTGCAAATTTTGTGTCCTGTAATCAGACATTTTCCTGAGGCTCCACACCACAAACTCTGCCCCCTCCAACCCTAATTAACCTCCTTTTTGTAGGAATTGTTTGCTTTTATGAGTTTCACAGTTTAGTCTCCACAGACAAGTAAGATTATTATCTCTTTTTTGTGCCTGGTTTATTTCCCTTGAGGTAATCTCCTTCAGGTTCATTCATGTTGCCACAAGTGAGAGGATTTCCTCCTTTTAAAAAGGGCCAAATAGCATTCCACCATGTACAAAAACACTTTTTCTGTTTATCTGTCTGTGGACACTTATATCAATTCTATCTCTTAGCTGTTATGAACCCTCATCAGTGAAAATGAGAGTTCAGATCTTTCACGTGCTGATTTTGAGTTGTTTGGATATGTACCTCAGATGTGGTATTGCTGGATCACATGGGAGTTCTAGATTTAGTTTTCTGAGGAACCTCAGTACTGTTTTCCTTTCTTGCTATTCCAGCCTGTATCACAATGTGCAAAGAACCCCTCCTTTCCAGTAGTTTGTCTATTTGATGATAGCCATTCTAGGTGATACCTCACTGTGCTTTTTAACTTGTTTTTCTCTGATGACTAGTGATGTTGAACATTTTTCATATACTTGCTTGCCATTTTTGTATGTTTTGTTTGCTCAGGTCCTTTTTTGTTTTCATTGGGTTCTGTTTCTGAGTCCTATTATATTTTGGTATTAAACTCATCAGATATATGGCTTGCGCATATTTTTCCAGTTCTGTAGATTGTGTCTTCACTTTGTTGGTAGATTCCTTTGCTGTGCAGAGTTATTTGGTTTGATGTCACTTTTGTCTATTTTCCCTTTAGTTGTCATATTCAAAATTATTTCCCAGACTGGTTTCATTAGATCTTTTTCTCATGTATTTTCTTCTGGAATTAACAGTTTCAGAATCTTTATACCATGTTGATTTTCCTGTATGGTGTGAGATAATGTAATTTCATTCTTCTGCGTGTGGGATATCCAGTCTTGCTTATACCATTTATTGAAGAGGCCGATCTTCCCGCGTTGTGTGTTCTTGGCACTTTTGTTGAAAATCAATGGGTGATTAATGTATGGATTTATTTGGGGTTCTCTTTTTCCATTGGTCTGTGTCTTTTTATGCCAGTACCACGGTGTTTTGAGTACTGTGCCTTTTTTTGGTAGACTTAGAAATCACATGATGTGATGTTTCCAGCCTTCTTGTTCTTCAGGATTATGTGGCTATTTGGGGACTTTGTGGTTCTGCTTTCATTTATTTGATTCATTTATTGTTCTGTTGTTTTTTTCTCTTAGTTTGGATATTTATTTTTATTTTTTTGAGACAAGGTCTTGCTTTGTAGTTCAGACTGGCTCTCAACTTACCTATGTAAACCAGGCTGTCCTCAAACTCATGGCAGTCCTCCTATATCAGCCTCCCAAGTGCTGAGATTCCAGGCATCCACCATACCCAGCTTAGTTCCATGTTAATTTTATGTAGTATTTTCTTTTTCTGAGAAAGAATCAATTGGAATGTTTGATAAGGATTATACTGAATCTAAATCTCATTGGGTAGTGTAAACTCTTCCCCACCCACCAGTGATACAAGGGATTGAACCCAGGGCCTTCACACTGAGCTACATCCCCAGGCCTTTTTAAATTTTTCATTTTGAGACAATATCTGGCAGAATGTCTTGTGTTGAACTCAAATTTATGACCTTCCTACCTCAGCCTTGCAGAATGCCAGGATTACAGTTGTGCATTACCACATTTGACCTAGCATGAGCATTTTAATTATCTTCCCTTTTCATTGTGTCACTTGGTAGGGTCCAAAGAGGTCCTCAAAGTGGACAGGGGGAACCTTGATGTAGTCCACTCATGGGACAGCTGTATGCTTGCTGACTTGTATCCCTGAAAAGGGATTTTCAGGATGAGACAATGAGAGGCACACATGGGTTTATTAGGCAGAATTTTACAAGCACACACTGAGTGTGGGCCCTAGAGAGTGAGCGCTCAAGATGCTCTATAGTCTGGACCTGGGGATATTTATGTGTTTGGGAGATGCAATCTGGAATCTATTAATCTGTAAGAAGTTTGGGCTTAGTTTATAGGAAAACGTGATACCCATGCACAGGTGGAAAGATAATGGCCCATTTTACAGGGGAAAGGGAGGGCCCAGTTCTTTTTTGTTTTGTATTATTTTTTAAGATGGGTGATTTAAGATGTTTTCTCTACAAAATTCTTTAAATCTGTTTCTCTATTGTAAGGTTAGGTTTCTGTCCTCTGTCAGCTAAGCTAATTTATGGACTTAAAATATCTTTAAGGGAATTTGGAATTCCATGGGCCTGGAATAAAGGCATCACAGATAAGCCTAGGGAGTACAGATATGGATAGCATTGCAAGTAACTTCTATCATGTCCCAAAATTGCAGTATTCAAAGTAGTGTTTTTTTTTTTTGTTTTTTGTTTTTTAGACAAGGTCTTGCTATCTAGTTTGGCCTGGCATTGAACTCACTATACAGCCAGGATGGCCTTGATCTTGGGCAGTTCTCTTCCACAGGGTATCTGCCTTGTGTTTATATACAAAAGGCATTTAGCTCTAGATAAGAAAGTTATAAAGGAGGTGTATACATGTTATCTTTTCAAGAAAATAAGACCTGACTAATTGGGGGGAATTAATGAGTTTTACACCAAAAGGCTCTTTGGTACCCAGAGCCAAATAGCTTTCTTGGAGTTCTGCTGTGAAGAACCAGAAGTATGGCCTGGTACTAACTCAGTAAGCAGTTCCCCTGTCAAGCCCCACCCTCCACCCGTGATTGAACTCTGGACCTTGTGCTTGCAAGGCAGGCACGGAGCCACTGAGCTAAATCCCCAGCCTTGTCAACCACTTTTTATGTCAAGAATAGCTAGTCCTAGCCTGGTGGGGAGAAATTCTAGTTTTGTCCCACAGTTAGTTTTATAGTGTCTTCTGTTGGCATAGCTGTAGCTGCTGTTACTCTCAGGCAAGGTGGCCATCCAGCAGCTTGTTTCAAAGGTGTGTAACTGATTGAGGTTTCAGCTTTGGGTTGAGACACCCAAATTCCTTTTTTTTTCCACACCCAGAGGAGGAATAGTTTTCTTAAGTTGGGTATTCCTACTGCTGGAGCCTGAGTGAGGTCATACTTTATTTTTCTTGAAAAGCCTTGTCAGTCACTTTTGTTCATTTTAAGGACTCAGATTCATATAGAGGCTTTGCTTTGCCATTATTTCAAAATTTAGCATCCAGATTCAGCAGAAGTTGGCCTTTCCCCCAGGAAGAAACAAAGCAGTTGCTTGGTGGCAGTGGATCTGGATCACAGACAGCCTGGATCCAGTTCCTAGACAGTTGTCATTCCTTGGGTGTAAGAATGTGTTCCAAGGATTGGCCTCTGAAGGAGTACCTGGATCTTTTCCTTTGAGACTTCATATTTTCTTTTAGCTTTTAACTTTGTCATGCGATTGCTATATGTTATAACACTCATCTCTTCCCTGAGTTGTATTTTCTTTGGTTTTCTTGCTTTTAGACTTCTCTCACATTTTCTTGCAGGTCTGAGGATCAAACTCTGGACCTTTTGCATGATAGGCAAGTGGTTTTACCACTGAGGCATACCTTCTGCCTCCTCATTTTTGGAGGGAGAGGGGTCTGAAGTCTCACTGTATTGCCCAGGCTGGCGTTGAATTCTTACTCTTTCTTTCTCAGCCTCCTCAGTGGCTAAAATCATAGGCACACACCATGCCCAGTTCACTTTTTTTGTCTTTTTGGACAGAGTCTTGTTATGTAGTTCAGGCTGGCCTTGAACTTACTATGGAGCCCACATTAGACTCAAACTCACAGTGATCTTCCTACCTCAGCCTCCAGACTGCTGGGATTACAGGTGTGTGCCACCTCACCCAAATCCAGTCTCTAGTCTAAAAAAAAAATACAGCATTTTACAGTTTACAGTCTTGCCTGAATATCATGAATTTCAATATTTCCTTATCATTGAAGAGTTATCATCAGGTGACTCTAGGCCAGAAAATTATGGGTGCTGCTACGTTAATATATTCACAAATTTATCTCGGCAAGTTAGGTTTCCTCCATTCTTGTGTCCCACAGCAGACAGAAATAGTTTGTTTTTCATATAAAACCCAGTATCCCAGCAAATGATATACTTTATAATAAATAATTTCACATTAACAAATTTGTTTATAAACTAGTTTCACTCTCCTAGCTATCTAAACTAACACACACTTTTTTCCATGTTAAAAACAGGCACTGTTTTCTTTCTAGCCCAGAAATTCAAAACAGAGGTGTCATGAGTTTTAACACATGATCCAGCTGACCAGTGCTGTACATCTTTAAATTTGCCAATTTAGGAAAAGAATTTAAGACTACCCTTACTTAATATCTTAGGTACAATAAACTGTTAACAAGATTCTTAACAGTTGGCTGCAACATTATGGCTAAGTTTTAAAATGCAGTTAAAAAATAGCACAGGGAAAGAAAGCATAGAAAATATGTTGTATTTTGTGTATTTGTGAAAATATTAATCTAATAGTAATGAATACTTATCAAATAATCACAGGATTTCTTGTTTTTTTTTTTTTAACATTTCTTACCCCAAAAGCCAAATGTAAATTTCACTTTTCTATATATTTTTTTCTGTTGATTAAGGGTACAGTATTTAATCACGCAAGTGAAAATGATTCCTATTTTAATGTTCTGGGTTAGGATTTTTAAAATTTGAACATTCTGTTTATTAAATTTTTTTTCTGTCATTTTACTTATTAGGGTCTGATCAGAAAATTAATATACCTATTTTTTACCTGTGTTTTGTTTTATTGTTAAGATGGAGAGAGGGGCAGAATCATATGTAGCCCATGCTGGCCTGGAATTTGCTTTTGGCCTCTTACCTTAGCCTCCCAAGGATTTTAGGTGTGTCTCACCATGCCTAACAAATTACTGATTTCACCAGAGGGCCACCCTGTATCATAAAGATTTATTTACTACTTATAAGGTGAACTGCATAATTAAGAAGGCAAGAAAGTAACTTTTTTGGGGGAGTTCTGGAATGTGAACTCAGGACCTTGCCATTGTACAAGGGTGGTGCCACTGAACTGCATTAAATCTCTGGCCCACAAGAAAGTAACTAAGCTCAAAGAAAGCAATTGTAAAAGAACCACCATTCTAGGGATGGGGAAACAGAAAAGGTTGAAATTCTTACAATCTAAATATGGAGGGGCAGGCCTGTGGAGCTGCCCTCCACTGAAAAGGAGGATATTAGACTCAGATCTCTGGGACAGGGTGCTTATGTGGTGGTGCTGGTTTCCGGTAGAGGGAAGAGGGGAGGGTTGAAAAAACTGGAAACTGGATTGTTACTGCCTGAGAGAGACCAGCTGGTGCTGGCTGAAGAAGAGTCTGGGACAATTCGGGAATAGCAAAGTCAAGGGATCCAGAAGAAAAACCAAGTCTTTTCTTCCTCCAGCCCTTCGTTGGCAAAACAGAGGATTTGCTGATCATAAGCCCCAGCACGACAAGGTAGAAGAATGACTTTGGGAGTGATTGATATGAATTCGCATACCGCTGTAGGCTTGATAGATGTTACAGATACTGAGTTTTAAAAACAGCTTTAAAGAAAATTGTCCTGATTGCTTCAGGTTCTGTACCTTTTAATGTGTGAAGGTAGCGAAGTACAAGTTAATTTCAAATAATTGAAGGATCCAGACATAATACAAATTATTTCCATTTCTCCTTCTTTTGCTCTGTGAATAAAAGAAAGCTTTGTTGAAAAAGACTTTACATAATTCCTTTTAAGAAGTTAAAATTCTGACTTGAATCATTATTAAACTTCTGCCACATAGTTTTAAGTGCTACTCTTCTACTGTGGACCCTTGACTTACAAACTCAATTCTTTTGTGGAGCTGATTGTAACGCAAGTTGGTCAGTCTCTTCTATACAGCCTTTAAAGGCTCTCTCCTGTATAATTTTAGGCCACACTTTTTTCCAGGTGGATCTCAGTGTCCTTAAAGAGATGTTGGCCCAGGATTTGTCATTTAATCCCATATAGTAATGTTCCTTCCAGAGCTCTTTAAGGATTAAATCTGCATCAGAGACCATCTGGAAGCAAAAGTGGCGAACAGTGGGGTCAAAATTCAAGACTTTGGTCATAAGTTAAAACTAAAATTCTAGTAGTAACCCACCTTGTTCTTTGTTATGCCAGTTGTAACTCGAGGGTCCATTATACTTTTTAACGTGTTTTTAATTCAGAGTTAATTACAACAAAAAAAAACTTTGAGTTTGTTACCACAGAAAAGTACTGTAGAATCCTAAATCTAAGATCAGTTTTACTGTTCTTACTAGGAACTTCACAATGGTTTCCTTGTTCTGTCTAATGACTTTTTGGATTTCAACCTACTTCATGGATTTAAAAACCTGTCCTTTTTTTTTTCCTTTCCGTTTTTTTTTTTGGTTTCGCTATGTAGCTCAGGATAGCCTTGAACTCACTATGTAGCCCAAACTGGTCTCAAACTTTGCTGCAATCCTCCTGCTGCAGCTTCCCAAGTGCTGGGATTACAGGCATGTGCCACCACACATGGTCTTTTTTTTTTTATACAATTCTATACATCTTGTTTATAGAGCTTTGATGTCTTTTTATACAGTATACCTTATTTATACAGTACTGTTATTTTTTCTGATTGTACTGTATAATACAGTACTGTAGTTTTATGTTGTTATACATTATACAGCATGTAAGAGTTATGCAAATAGAAGCAAAGTCAAGTTGGAATTTTCCTTGACCATTTCTTCTTTCTGAATATTGTAATGTACACACTATGTATAATTCCTCATTTAGCAACCAATTAATTTAACAACCTAGTTACAGGAAGAACAAGGAGTGTCTGTTATACTCTCTCCTTCCTTGAAAACCTTCTCAGAATGATCGTGGCCTATTTTCTTATCTCCCCTTACTTGTATCTTCTCCAGTCTGGCTGGACTTCTTAAGATGGACTGCATACACCTGCCTCCAGGATTTTGGCTCATGTTGATCTTTGCCTCCCCCATGTCTTTTTTGTGGCAGTCTGTCCCCACATTCTCTGTATATACCTGTCAAGTCTTGACCCCTTTAAAAAGCCATGTCCTGTTATGAACCTCTGTTCAGTCTGTCCTGACCTAAACAACTAAATGTGTACACTTTTTGTTTCAGTGGCCTTGAGAGGCCTTTATTTTTTTACCCAGAGACATACCTCTCATCATCTTCCATATGTGGCCAAAGTTTTACTTATTCTCTATGAATCCATTCTGTAAGACCATTCCCTTAGAAGGTCTGTCTAGACTTTGTTCCCCACCCCTTACCTCTGGTGTTGTCTTGGTATTTTAGGCAGTTATTTTGTAAATTAGGTGTACTTTGAGTCCTCGATTAGGTGATCTTGATATCCCTAGGGCCTAGTACAGTACTAGCACTGAGCAAATAAGTTAATACATCTGTGTTTTGAATGAATAATCAAGTAATTTGTTAAAGCTTTCACTGTGAGTAGTAGAGCTGTCTTCTAATTTCAAAAGATTTCTGCATTTCACATTTCTCTGCCACCTCCCCCCGACTTAGATTATAAATTTTTAGGACAATATTTTTAATTACACACACACACACACACGCGCACACACACACACACACACACACACACCCCTGAAAGCACCTAGCACACTGGTGTCTTTGTTAAGATTGTACAAGTTGTTGGGCATGAGAAAGTCTAAAAGGGAGAAAAGGAATCAACCATATCTATTGTATATATATATGTTTGTTGAAATTGGAGATCTTGTGAGAATTCAAAAAGAACAGCAACAATAGAAATCCCAGCCCAGATGAATAGTGAATTGCTTATCAAGGCCCCAAGGCCATTAGCTGCCATTTCTGCCTTAATTTCCTTTGCTTGGCACTGTATTTATAGTCACAGATACAGAATTCTTCATATAATTCCATTTTCTACCTGTTGAGGGAGAGATTTAGGCTCTGATTGTATCTTCCAATTCCTCTCCCTGCCCTGTGCCTTGGAAAAAAAGAGGTTAAGGCTTAGTTTTACCTCTGTCAGGGCCTCACCTATAAAAACATGAGCTCATTGTTTGCTTGACCAGAAACAGGAAACCCCTGGGGTAATATGCCTTCAGGCTCTACAGTTGGTGTGGCTTATGAACTCAAAAGATAAAATTAATTTTTTCTGAGATTTTTTTTCTTTTTTTTATTTTAAATTGAATTTATTGGTACATTCTAGGTAGACAGTACAGTTACATTCATTACTAAGATCTTGTACCTTTACATGCCAGGTCTTGGTTCTCATTTTTTCCCCTTGTCCACCCTCCTCCCCTCCCCACCTTCAAACACTTTAATTCCATTTTTACATTTTCTCATATTTTTTTCCTTTTCCCTTATTCCCCTTTCCGTATCCTTCTCACTGCCCCTACACCTTTGGTCCTATTCTTCCTATTTCACGTTGCTAATTGTCCCATTAGGATCTTGAGTACTATTTTAGTTTTTCACACCAGAGAAACTATTTGGTATTTGCATATGTGTGACTTATTTATTTCACTTAGGAGTATATCCTCAAAACGTACACATTTACCTCTGAATGAATCTTCTTATTCTTTATGGCTGAGTAGTATTCCATTTTATAGAAAAACCACATCTTTATCCAGTTTCCAACTAACTGATGGGCAGATGGGCTGGTTCCAAGTTTTAGCTATTACAAACTGTGCTGCTATAAACATGGGTGCACATATATCTCTGTGGTATGATTCTTCTAATTCTTTGGGAAAGATACCCAACAGAGGGATGGCTGGGTCAAATGGAACCTCTAATCCTAGTTCTTTGAGGTATCTCCATATTGACTTCCATAGTGGTTGCACCAGTCAGTCTACACTCCCACCAACAATGGAGAAGGGTTCGTTTCTCCCCACAACCGCGCCAACATTTGTTATTGTGGGATTTCTTGGTAGCAGCCATTCTTTGTGGGGTGAGGTGAAATCTCATTGTTGTCTTCATCTGCATCTCTCGAATGACGAGTGATGTGGAGCATTTTTTCATATATTTACTTGCTGCTTTTATTTCTTTGTCTGAGAAATGTCTGGTCATTTCAGATGCCCATTTTAGAATTGGGTCTTTATATATTTGGGGGGGGCTGGTTGTTTTGATATTATGTATTTTAGATAATAGTCCTTTGAGGAGCATCTGGTAAAAAGTTTTTCCCACATTGTAGGTTGTCTCTTAGTTCTGTCGATGGTTTCTTTTGCAGTGCAGAAGCTTTTTAATGAGATGAGATCCCAGTTGTTGATTCTTACTGCCAGTTCCCGTGCTACTGAGGATTTTATTCATAAAGTCTTTTCCTATGCCAATGTCTTCAGAGTTTTGCCTAACTTATCTACCAGCAAGTTTAGCGTTTTTGTTTTTATATTTAGATCTTTAATCCACTTGGATTTTAATTTAGTGCATGGTGACAGATAAGGGTCTAGTTTTAATCTCTTGCAGGTTGAAATCCAGTTTTTCCAACACCATTTATTAAAGAGGCTATCTTTCCTCCAGTGGGGACTGTCAGCTCCTTTGTCAAAGATGAGGTAGCTGAGTGCATCTGGAGTTGTTTTTGTGTCTTCCAATCTGTTCCACTGATCCTCAGGTCTGTTTCTTTGCCAGTACCGTGCTGTTCTTATCACAGTGGCTTTGTAGTATGGTTTCAAATTGGGAATTGTTATACCCGCTGCCATGTGTCTGTTGCCTAGGATGGCTTTTGCTATTCTAGGTCTCTTATGGTTCCAAATGAATTTTTGGATTCTTCTTTCTAGTTCTGTGAAATATAGTGTTGAGATTTCAATTGGTATTGTATTGAATCTGTATAGCAGTTTTGGTAGTATGGCCATTTTCACTCTGTTGATTCTTCCTACCCAGGAGCAGGGGAGATCTTTCCATTTTCTTATATCCTCCTCGGTCTCTTTTTTCAGGGTGCTGTAGTTTTCAGTGTAGAAGTCTTTTATTTCTTTTGTTATATTGATTTTTGGGTGTTGACCTTGTATCCAGCTACTCTGCTAAAAGTGTCAATTAAGTGGAGAAGTCTTTCGGTGGAGATTTTTGGGCCTTCAATATAGAGTATCATATCATCAGCAAATAATGACAGTTTAACTTCTTCCTTTCCTATCTTTATTGCCTTAATTTCTTTCTCTTGTCTAAATGCTGTGGCTAATGTTTCCAGAACTATATCGAATAGGAGTGGTGATAGTGGGCATCCTTGTCTTGTTCCTGATTTTAACATGAAGGTTTTCAGTTTTTGGCCATTTAATATGATGTTGGCTGTTACTTTTTCATAGGTAGCCTTTATTAAGTTGAAATATAGACTATCTTCTATTCCACTTTTTTGCAGAGTTTTTATCATGAATGGGTGTTGAATTTTGTCAAATGCTTTTTCTGCATCTATCGAGAGGATCATGTGGTTCTTGTCCTTGACTCTGTTAATATAGTGTAGTACATTTATTGACTTAGTTGAACCATCCTTTCATCCCTGGAATAAATCCGACTTGGTCAGGATGTATGATCTTCTTGATGATCCTCTGTATTCTCTTTGCTAGTATCTTATTGAGGATTTTTGCATCTATATTCATTTAGGAGATTGGCCTGTAGTTCTTTTTTTTAGTTACATCTTTCCCAGGTTTGGGAATCAAACTGATATTTGCTTCCAGGAATGAATTTGGAAGTATTGCTTCTCTTTCAATTTCATTGAAAAGTTTGAAGAGTAATGGCAGTAGATCTTCTTTCTCTTAATGTTTCATAAAATTCAGCAGTGATTCCATCAGGACCTGGGCTTTTCTTTGTTGGTAAGTTTTTAATTACATTTTCAATTTCACTGATTGTGATTGGGGTGTTTAAAATGTTTTTAATCCTCTTCTTTCAACTTTGGTAATTCATAGGTATCTAGAAATCTGTCCATTTCTTCTGTGTTTTCCGTTTTATTAGAGTACAGGTTCTCATAGTATGTATTAATGATCCTCTGGATTTCTGTGGGATATGTTGTGACTTTGCCTTTTTCATTCCTGATTGCATGAATCTGAGCCTTTTCTTTCCTTTTTTTGATAAGGTTTGCTAAGGGTTTATCAATTTTATTTATTCTTTCAAAAAACCAGCTCTTTGTTTCATTTATTTTTTGTATCGTTTTCTTAGTTTCAATTGCATTGATTTCTGCTTGGATCTTTATAATTTCCTCTTTTGTTCGAGCTTTGGGTTTTTCTTGCTCTTGTTTTTTTAGGAGTCTAAAAGTCATTGTTAGGTTGTTCATTTGAGCTCGCTCTGTCTGTTTTCCTAATGTGGGCATTCAGTGCTATGAATTTTCCTTGTAGAACTGCTTTCATTGTGTCCCCATAGATTCCTGCATGTTGTTTTGGCATTTTCGTTTATTTGTAAAAATTGTCTGATTTCTTCTTTAATTTCCTCTGTGATCCTTTGATTGTTCAGGAGAGTGTTGTTCAATTTCCATGTGTTTGTGAAGTTCCTACGGTGTCTTATGCTGTTGATCTCCAGCTTTACTGTACTGTGATCTGATAATATACAGGGAATAACTTCAGTTCTTTTGAATTTATTCAGACCTGTTCTGTGAGCCAATATGTGGTCTGTCTTGAGAATGACCCATGTGCAGCTGAAAAGAATGTATATTCTGGGGTGGAACACTCTGTAGACATCTAATAAGTCCATATGTTCAAAAGCTTGTTTCAGTTCTAGTATTTCATTGTTGATTTTTTTTTGCCTAGATGATCTGTCTATTTGTGATAGTGGGGTATTCAGATCCCCCACTACAATGGTATTAGTGGTTATTTGGTTTTTCATGTTACTTAATATTTGTTTTGTATAGTTGGGGGCATTTATATTTGGTTCATATATGTTTATGATTGTCATGTCTTCCTCTTGGATTGTTCCCTTTACAAGGATGTAATGGCCTTCTTTGTCTCTCTTAATCAGTTTTGGTTTGAAGTTTGCTTTGTCTGTGAATAAGATTGCTATCCCTGCTTTTTTCTGGGCTCCTGTCATGTGGATAATTGTTTTCCATCCTTTCATTTTCAATCTATGGGCTTCTTTTTGCACTAGGTGTGTTTCTTGTATACAACATATTGTTGGATTTTGCTTCTTAATCCATTCTGCCAATCTATTTCTCTTGATTGGTGAATTGAGACCATTGACATTGATAGTTATGACTGATATGTACTGACTTATTATTGTCATGTTATTGTCCTTTTATTGACTCTTTTTATTTTTTTGTCCTCTCCTTTTAGTTTCTTGCCTTGACTATTTGATTTGCTCTGTTGGGCCTCCTGGTGTTGTGATCTTGGTTGTCTTTTTCTAGGATATTGTTTAAAATTCGTTGTAGTGCTGGTTTAGTATTCATGAAGTTTCTCAAGTGTTCTTTGTCATGGAAGTATCTTATTTCTCCTTCCATTTTGAAAGAGAGTTTTGCAGGATACGTCAGTCTTGGTTGGAGTTTGTTTTCTTTTAGGACTTAAAATACCTCACTCACTCCAGGCTCTCCTTGACCTGAGGGTTGAAAAAGTCTGCTGTGATTCTGATGGGCTTTCCTTTTCATGTGATTTGTTTCTTTTCTCTTACTGCTTGTAGTATTTTATTCTTCTGTTGGGTTTCTGGGATCTTATTATATGTCTAGGTGTAGATTTTTTTTGATCGTGGCTAGTTGGTGTCCTATATGCCTCGCTTATCTGTATGTCTAATTCTTCCCCTCTGTTTGGGAAGTTTTCTGTCATTAACAGCTTTTTTAAGTCATTTTCATTTTCCGCTGCTACTTCATGGATTCCTATCAGTCTTATGTTATTCTTCTTTGCATCATCTAGGAGTTGTTGAATGCATTTCTCATGCTCCCTTACTTACTGTTTTTAAGAGACCTCTCTTTTCATGGTCACTGTCTGCTATCCTATCTTCTATATCTGAGATTCTATCTTTGCAATCTTTTATTCTGTTGCTTATGCTTTCAGTAGAGTTTTTAATCTCCTGGATATCTGTTTGAATGTGTTTAATGGATTCCATTTCTTTCCTATGTTGGGTGTTTGTTGTTTCCATTTCTTTCTTATTCTGGGCCTTCATGGTTTCTATTATGTCCCTAAGCTCATCTATTTTTTTTGTCAGTTTCTGTTCTGGAGTCTCGAATCATGTCTTTCATTTTGCTCACCATCTCTATGGTTATCTGGGAAATAATTTCTGTTTTGAATTTTTTCTAGAGCTTGAATGATCACTTTTACTTCCTGTGCTGTGAGTTCTGAGTGTCCTGGAGGTTCACTATCAGACTTTTCATCCTCCTTTGCCCTATTGTTTGCCATTGGTGGACTGAAAGTCTGTCTTTGTGGCTTGCTTAAGTGTTTTCTCATCTTTATTTTTGCTGTTGGGTTGCCCTTGATTCAGTCTCTGGGTTATTAAATCTTCCTGATATCGTTGTGTCCCAGTGTTTGATTCTCTAGTGACTTATAGACATTCTCATTTTCATAATTGAGAAAACAGCTCATCAAATCAATCCCTATCCTTTTTCCCAATTGATACAATCAGGAACATAATAGGATCAATCACCACCCTTTATAGCCCACCATGCCTCTGCAGAGTGCGTCCAAAGACTGGCTCAATCAGGGGATCTAATAGTGGGGGAGTAGGGGGTGGACACGGGACGAGACAATGACACTACAATGACGGTGCTCAGTGGCTCCTGCTGGAAATGGCGCGGCTCCAGAGGAGGCCCGTAGTTCAGGCCAGGCTGCTCAGCAGAACTTTTTTTTTTTTGGTACCGGGGATTGAACTTGGGTCCTTGCTCTTGCAAGGCAGGCCACCGAACTGCTGAGCTAAATCCCTGGCACCGAGATTTTTTTTCCTAGAAATCTTTTGTGTGATTAAAATTATATCTGATTTTGACCTGTCTCCACCTCATATTTTAGCACAGTTTCCCATAATATTAAAAACTCTTTCATAAACATTATTGTAAATTATATTTTAGGAGAATATTATATATAACTTTTTAGATTTTGGTGATCAGTTTTTTTTTCCTATATTTAAAACAGCTTTGCACTGTGAACATCTCTAGCTATTGTCATTCAAAGGTATTTTCTTAGGAACTTCCTCTAATCAGCCCCATCTCTTTATTGCAGCTTCAGATTCTATCACTGTTAGATACTTCTTTCTTGTCATTTCTTATTCATCCTACTGTAGCATATGCCATTAAGATAGTATTAAAAAAAACCCAAACTAATACAATTATTAAAAAGGCTCACCTGTAATCCCATATTTTCACCCAAATATACCCTTTTCTATCCTCCACATAATCAGATTTATCAGAGCAATTTTTTCTTTTTTGATTGATACTGGAGATTGAACTCCTAAGACCATGCACTTGCAAGGCAGCCATGGTGTCACTGAGCTAAATTCCCAGCCTGTCAGAGCATTTTTATGTTTGTTTTTCTGTGCATTACAAAAGTATATGGAAGTGAGTTTTTAAAATTCATTTTAATCATTCAGGAAATATTTTATAATTGCCTGTTCATTCCAGGCCAGTATGTTAGTGGAAAACAAGCCATGCAGCCTTTTCACTGAGGGAAAGCAGTCAGTATTTACTGGCTCACAAAATAATGTAAAGCATGATTGTGATAGATGCTGCTTGTGGACAGTCCAGGAACTTTCATGGATCAATACTTGAGCTGAGATCTGAAAATGTGATGAAAAGGACTAGGCAGGAGAGTTGCTTATCACCCAGAACACTTGCCAAGGTCAGTGATGTTTATGCCATTAGGTCCATGGACATTGATCACCACACATTACTATGGATTGCTGCTGAGTGGCAAGGGCAGTTTTCTTCTTTCATGAGTCCTGTTTTGCATCTTATTCTCCATATCTGTAATCTTAGATGCCCTGTGTTTGCTTTGTATAGGCTCTTTTTCACCCAACTCAGAATGTCAGAACTCCTTGGGGTTGTCATGAGACTTTCGTTACCCCCCAGCCCCACTTCTCTCCCCATACTGGGAACTGAACCCAGTGCTTTCTCACTGAGTTGTACCCCCCAACCTGTTTATTTTTTAGGTGGTGTTGCTATCAGTTAAGGCTGGCCTCAAACTCGGGGTAATCCTACTGCCTCAGCCTCCAGATTGCTTGGACTTTAGCCATAAGCCACCACAGCTGGTTTCTTTGTGTGCTTTTGTGTGTGTGTGTGTGTGTGTGTGTGTTTTTTTTTTTTTTTTTTTTTTTTTTTTTTTGGTACCAGGGTTCGGACTTGGGTGCTTACGCTTGTGAGGCAGGCAGTGGAACCACTGAGCTAAATCCCTGGCTGCGGTGTTTTGTTTTGAAACTGGGTCTTTCCAGCTTGCTAAATTGCTTAGACTGGGCTCTACTGCCTATCTCCCAGATTACTGGGATTACAGATATGCAATACCCAGCCCAGCCTTTTCTCTGTTACTTTAACCAAGAAGGGCTGGGGTTGTAGCTCAGTGTTAGAGCACTTGCTGGGCATGTGAAAGGTCCTGGGTTTGAACCCCAGAACCGGGCCAAAAATGACCCCCCAGCTTTAAATGAGTTCATTGGTACATTTTAGGGATACAGTACAGTTACATTCATTGTTGGGATCTTGTACCTCTACATGACAAGTCTTGTTTCTCATTTTCCCCCTTGTCCCTGCCCTCCCTTCACCCCCTCCTCCCCTTCCTATCTGCAACCACTTTATTTCCATCTTTTCATTATCTCAATTTTTTTTCTTTTCCCTTTTTACCCTTCCCCTACCTGTCCCACCTTCCCTACACCTTTAGCTCCTTTCTTCCCATTTTACAATGTCAGTAATCTTATTAGGATCTTTTGTATTTTTGCAGATTATTTACACCAGAGAAACTATTCTGTATTTACACATGTGTGTCTTATTTATTTCACTTATCTTCAATATGTATCCATTTTCCTATGAATGAATCTATTTTTTCATTCTTTATGGCTCAGTAATATTCTAAACAATGGGTATTTTTACCCAGAGTCTTTTTTTAAGTGCACGTACAGGCTGATTTTATACACTATCAGTCTTCTTTAAAATGAGTTTTATTTTATTTTATCCAACCCCCCCAAGTCCTATCCCCTCTCCATGTGCAAAAACTTTGTTTTCATTTTCCCTTCTATGTTTACTTCCTCTCTTGTTCCTTCCTTCCTTTCTACCTAGCCTCCTCCGCTATTCTTCTTCTCATTTAAACACTTTCTTTCCTTTTTCCAGCATCCATTATACATTTCAGTCCTTACTTCCACATTCAGTTTCTCACACCACAGAAACAATGCAATATTTAAATGTGTTTGTCCAATTTATTTTACTCAGAGTATGGTCTCAAGGTCCATCCATTTAGTTTTAAATACCTGAAGATTTTCCTTTATGGCAGAGTAGTATTCCATTCATTGTAGGAACAAAAACACATCTTTATCCACTTCAATCTTTTTTTGGTACCAGGGATTGAACTCCGGGCCTTGCAGTTGCGAGGCAGATGATAGAACCACTGAGCTAAATTAAATACCCAATCTCCAGTCTTTTTTTAATTTTATTTATTTATTTTTTTTGCAGGGGGTGGGTTTGAGACAGGGTCTCACTGTGTAGTTGAGACTGACCTGGAACTCACTGTGTAGCCCAGGCTGGTCTTGAACTCATAGCGATCCTCCTGCCTTAGCCTCTCTTTATATATTTTTTTATTTTAAAATTTTAAAAAATTTTTTATGTTTTTGGTTTTTTGAGACAGGGTCTCACTGTATAGTTGAGACTGACCTGGAACTCACTGTGTAGCCCAGGCTGGTCTTGAACTCATAGCGATCCTCCTGCCTTAGCCTCCCAAAGTGCTGGGATTACAGGCATGTGCTACCACACCCAGCCTGATCTTTTTTTTTTTTTTTTCTAAGCAAAACATTTTAGATATACATAATTCACACTTTAGATATACATAATGTTCATATTCATCGTAGGGAATTTGTGCCTCTACATGACATATCTTGCTGCTTCTTTTTCCCTCCATTCCCACCTCCTATTGACCCATCTTCCCTTAAATTACAAAAGTTGCTTTCATTTTCCCTTCTTATGGTATCAGTCTTAAGCTCTGAGTTTTCAATATTTCATTTACTTAAAGGCATTTTCATTGCACAAATAATTTGTGTTCTGAAAATATTTTTTAAAAGTAAGAAATAAATTGCTTACTGTCTTAATATCCAATGGGCCAGGGATTTAGCCCAGTGGTTCCACTGCATGCTCTCAAGGTCCCAAGTTTGATCCCCAGTACCCCCCCAAAATTATCTCAATACCCAAAAGTAATCATACTTAATATTTTGGGATATGTCCTTTGCATATATATTGACTGAGAGGGGAGGATAGGAGGTAGAGAAGGTACAACAGAAAATGCTATGTCAGATATTTTGGTGTCTTTGTTAATTCACTTGTTTTTATTTTATTTTAAAAATTCATTTATTTATTTGCACCAGGGATCAGACTCAGGACCTTGCACTTGCCAGGCAGGCATTGTGCTGCATCCCACAGCCCAGTTCACTTGTTTTTAAATCAGTAGCTTCCTTAAACTAGGGTATAAAACAAGTATTGTTTATTTTAGCACCAGGCTTAATGCCTGGCACATTAGCATTCAGTACATGTTTGGGGAATAAGTAAAGGAAGGAAAGAAATTGCTATTCTCCCCTCCCCCCTCCCAATTTTCCTTCTCCCTCTGTTCTCATGCGCCACCCCACCATCACATTCCACCTTAGGGAAAATAGGTGATACACACCATACACATCTTTCTTCATTTCTACTCATATTCTTGCAATAACATAACTTCTTTTTTTATGGCCTAATATTCTGTTGTATATATATAGCACATTTTCTTTCTTTTTTTTTTTTTAATGCTCATTCATGGGCGTAGGGGCAGATTCCCTATCTTGGTTATTTTGAATTGTGCTGTAGTAAAAATGTGTGTACAGCTATCTCTATGGTTTATGCACTTTTATTCCTTCAGATATATATTCTGAGGAGTGGTATAGTTGGATCATATGGTAATTATATTTTTAGGGTTTCTTGTTTGTTTTTTTAAAGACAAGGTCTTGCTATGTAGTCCAGTTGGCCTCACCATGTATCCTAGGTTGGCCTTGAACTAACAGATCTTCCTGCTTTAGCCTCTCCAGTGCTGTGAGATTACAGGTATGTACCACCTGGCATATTTTTAGTTTTTTGAGGAACCTCCATACTGATTTTTTGTAGTAGCTGTACTAATTTACATTTCCACCAGCAGTTTAGAAAGGATATCCTTTCCCCTGCATCCTTGCCAGCATTTAGTGCTTTTTTTGTATCTTTTTTTATTGGTACTAGGGATTGAATTCAGGACCTTGTGTTTTCGAGGCAGACATGGCACCACTGAGCCAAATTCCCCGACCCTTTCTGTATCTTTTTTGAGGGGGTGAGGTTTTCACCATGTAGTTCAGGCTGGCTTCAAATTTGACATGCAGCCCCATGCTAGCTTCAAACTAGGAAACATGCCCTTAGCCTCCCAAGTGCTGTGATACATTGCCACTACACCTGACTTCTTTTCTGTATTCTTGATGATAGCTCATCTACCTTGGGTAAGATGGAAGTTCAGCATGTTTTTGATTTGCATTTTCTTGAGACTACAGATTTTGAACTGTTTTCATATAATATTGGCCATTTGTATTTTTCATTTTGGGAAATGTCTGCCTTTACCCAGTTTTGATTGGATTATTCATTGAGAGTTGAGGTTTTTGAGTTATTTTTATATTCTAGATATTAATAATCTGTTGGAAGAGTAGCAAAAGTTTTTTTCCCAATTCTGTAGGCTGTCTCTTCACTGTTTCTTTTGCTGTACAGAGGATTTTGACTTTGATGCACACAAATCACTTTCGTTGATTCTTAATATTTCCTGAGCTGTTAGAGTCCCAATCAGCAAATTATGGACTCTGCATAACCCCTGCCCCCAACACACACACACACACACACACACACACACACACACACACACACACACACACA
>NW_022900913.1:61445481-61449523 GCF_012274545.1 Fukomys damarensis
CGCCCCCACACACACACACACACACACACAAAAGAAACCAAGACCTTTGCACCAGGCGCTGTCCAGCCCTTTTTATTTCTTACATTGAGACAGCATCTTAGTCACCGCGTTTCCCAGGTTGGGTTTTACCCTGTGATCCTTCCTTCTGCCTTGGCTCCCCACAGTGTTGGAATGACAAACAAGCAATACTATGCCTAGCTGCCTGTACCTCATATCTTGAAATGTTTTCTGTATATTTTCTTAGCAGTTTCAGAGTTGTAGTACTTATATTTAGGTCTTTAATACATTCTGGGTTGATTTTTTTTTCCCCCCAACAGGGTCAGAGTTAAGAATCTACTTTCAAATTTCTACATATAGAAAACCAAGTTTCCCAATACCATTTGTTAAAAATGCTGTCTTCAACATATATTTTGGCCCCTATGTCCAGCCCTTTCTGAAATTATATTTTTGAGACAAAGTCTATGGGCCAGGGATTTAAGTTAGCTCAGTGGTTCTGCAGCCTGCCTTGCAAGTGCAAGGACTGGAGTTTGATCCCCGGTACCAAAAATAAAAAATAAGAGACAGGATCTCGCTGCATTGCATAGGCTGACTGAAACTTGATCTTCCTGCTTCAACTTCCCAAGTAGCTGTGATTATAAGCATGTACCACTACACCCAGCTTAGAAATAAACTTTTATTTTCACATTTTCTTCTTAAAGATATCCATGGAGAATGATTATCTGGGACCCCGAAGAATTGAGAGCCTACAAAAAGAAGATGCTGATTGGCAACGGAAAGCTCACATGGCTGTATTGTCTATTCAGGATCTTACTGTCAAATATTTTGAAATAACAGCAAAAGCTCAAAAAGGTAAGTTTTCTAATAAAATTTTCTTGCTAGGCATTTTTTTTTTGATGCTGAGTGTTGAAGTAAATACTTTATGGGCCGAAGAATTATACAGGAAAATATGTAAGAATCAGTCATCCCAACAGTTAGAGAACACTATTAGCAAATAAAGATGTGTCCCTTCGTCCTTTCTAGGCATGTACTGTACACACATACTCTTCTTTTGTGTTATTGGAAGAGAATGGAGAGCATGGAAATAGATACAAAATACAGTCTTTCCCTTTTTTGATGCCCGGGGATCAAACTTGGATCCTTGAGCTTGCCAGGCAGGTAGTGGAACCACTGAGCCAAATCCCTGGCCCAAATGTAGTCATTTAATCGTTGATAAAGCAAGTTAAGGAGAAATAGTAAATGCTATTCAGACAGCTTGGCCATCTGTATGCAGAAAAATGAACCTTATCCTAAACCTCAAACCTTTGCAATCAAAATAGGTCATAGATCCAAATACATAATGTACAAACTATTAGATGAAAATCTGTTTCCTAGAGTTATATAAATTTATAAAATCAAATTTATGTATAGATTTATATATTGTATGTATATTTAGGCGGAGAAGTCTTAGTAATGATACAAAGGGAAAAAAACATGAAAATGATAAAAAGCATAGACTAAAACAATAAAAATGGATTTTATCAAAGTTTATTCTTCCAAACAATGCAGGAGAAATGAAAAAATAAAGAGAATATTTACCAATCTTATATCTGACAAAAGAAAAAAACCTCGTAACAAGGATATATAAAGAACTCCAAACTGAACATTGTTGACAATCCAGTTAACAGATGGGATGAGAGCAAATAAGGATAGGAAAAGAAGTTCAACGTCATTGTTCATTGTGGAAATGCAGATTAAAACCTAATGAGCTAGGCACATAAAGTGGCTAAAATAAATACTGACAACTCTGGCGGATAATGCAGATGGCCCAGTAACTACTATCCTTCCTTCCTTGCTGATGGGGAGGCAGAATTGTATAGTCAACCTAGGAAATGATTTTGCAGAGTTAATGGTGCAGTCGCCCTGTAATCTTGGTTATTTACCATAGAGCTGCGTGATAATTTTAAAAGTAAAACATAAAAGAAAGTACTGTATTATTTAAAGAATCACAACTTTTAAGCAATTTTAAATGTCTTGATCTAATGTAGAGTGCCAAGTCTGCTTTACAGATACATTCTCTTAATTAAAAAAGTCTTTGTATTGTGTGTGCAAAATATTATAGAAAAAATTAAATATTACTAGGAAAAACTTCTCTTGTCTGTCAGTCCTTTTCCACATAGGGTTCATTGCGTAAGTGAAACGATTGTAGCTTTATTCATATATAATTCATAGTTGGTTCTGATTTGTATAAACATTTAGACTATTGCTCTTATTTATAACTTGCTTCTCCAGTTTCAGGCATAATGTTTTTCTGTGTCCACATATTTCATCAAAATCATTTTAGAATTTGATATCTTAGTTATGGTTATTTTATCCTACCAAGAAGCCTTGGGTCCAGAACAAGAAAATATATTTTATTTGACTTTTTTGCTTGCCCTTTCTGAGCTGTTCTTGTCCTCCCATGCAGGAGAAACAGAATGAAGTATCCCTTCAAGACTTTAAACTTGGGAGAGCAATGTCCTTCCTATATGTCTTAGAGGGCAATATTTGTTTTCCTCTTTAGAGGAGTAAAACAGGCCTCTGTATTTTTCTTTTTCAACAAAGCTAAGTATATTCTAATTTTGATGTGACAGCTATTCCTTTATTTATTTTTGGTACTGGGGATCAAACTCAGATCCTCGCACTTGCAAGGCAGGCAGTGGAACCTCTGAGCTAAATCCCCAGCCCACAGTTTACCTTTTAAATACACCTACCATAGGCAGATGTGGTGGTGCAAAAGTATCATCCAAGTATTAGGGAGGCTAAGGCAGGAGAATCACTTGGAGTTTGAGCCCAGCCTGGGCTACATAGTGAATTCAAGGCCAGTTAGAACTATATAAGGAGATCTTGTCTCAGAACCAAGGCCTTAAATGGGCCTATTTTTGACAAGATATGTGTTAGAGCATTATGTTTTAAAAATAGATTTAACCTGCTACCTTGAAAACATGAGGGTTCTGTCATCTTCAGAGCTTTTTAAAAACAATAATTACCTAAGAATATTATTACAATCAGCAACAACAATGGAATCAAGCACAGCTTAGAAGATGACAATTTGTGGTAGTTATTAATCTATCACCTTTAACTGTGTGTAATACATCAAAATCAAGGTCTAGCCCAAAATATATTTACAGTGAATAAACTGTTCAATACAGTGACTTTACCCTTTGGGATTGGGACTTAGAAGGAATAAGGCCCTCTTACTGATCTTCACTTCTGTTCTATCTTTAAGACTCTGGTGCCTCTGCATTGTGGATCCAGGTACAGGCCAGCCAGGAGGCCAGAAGCGGGGGGAGGAGGGTAGCGGCACGCTGGGGTGGTGCTGGAGGTGCCCCTGTGGTACTGGTCCTTACCATTTTGCTCCTGGGTGGGAGGTCTGGATGGAGGGGGGGACACCCATGGCTTAAGCAGCTCGTGCCCTCGTGGTTGTTGCTGATTGTTGTCTTTAACAAAAATGTGATTGCCCCAGAGTCACTACAGACTCAAAATCTTACGACTGGGTATATCTGGAAGACACTTCTGAGAAGCAGTCATTCCATAAGGGTTCTAAATACAAGCAGCAAAAGATACTTAAAATAAGCAATATTGAAATATCAACCCAGGAATTAAGTCAAGGACTGTACCAGTGACAATAGAAATGAAAAGACAGTGTTGCAGCTTACCAAAAGCAAATTCTGGAGGATTCGATGAGGAAAAGTCTGATAATCAACCACCTGGATACCCTGAACTGATACCACAGGAAGTAACAAAATAGATGAATGAGGTTCTAAAAAAAATTCAAAACAAATAATTTCCCAGATAACCACAGAGCTGTTGAGCAGAATAAAAGACATTATTAGAGTCTCTAGAAGAGAAATAGATAAAAAATAGGTGAGTTCAGGACCATGATGGAAACCATGAATGTTCAGCATAGGAAAGTAATGGAAACCATGAACGCCCAACATAGGAAAGAAATGGAATCCATAAAACAGATTCAAACAGATTAAAAACTCTTTTTTTTTTTTTTTTTTTTTTTTTTTTTTTTTTTTGT
>NW_022900913.1:61449563-61474922 GCF_012274545.1 Fukomys damarensis
GCCCAGGCAGGTCTCCAGCTCACAGTGATCCTCCTGCCTCAGTCTCCCAAGTGCTGGGATTATAGGCGTGTGCCACCACGCCTGGCCTAAAAACTCTTTTGAAAATATACAAAGCAGACTGAGCCAGTCTGAAGACAGAATATCAGATATAGAAGACAGGATGGCCATCAGTAACCATGAAAATAGTAAGGGACCATGAGAAATCAATCCAACAGCTCCTAGATAATGCAAAGAAGAATAATGTAAGATTGATTGGAATCCACGAAAAAGCAGGAGAAAGTACAAATGACACACAAAAAAACTGTTCACAGCATTAATGATAGAAAACTTCCCAAACAGAGCAAAAGAACTTAACAAACAGATAAGTGAGGCATATAGGACTACCAACTAGTTGTGATTTAAAAAAAAAAAAATTTACACTTAGGCATGTAATGGTCAAGATCCTGGAAACCCAACAGAGGAACAAAATACTACAAACAGAGAACTAAGAAACAAATCACATGCAAAGGAAAGCCCATCAGAATCACAGCAGACTTTTCAACACAAACCCTCAGGTCAAGGAGAGCCTGGAGTGAGGTATTTCAAGCCCTAAAAGAAAACAACCTCCCACCTAGACTGATGTATCCTGCAAAGCTATCTTTCAGAATTGATGGGGAAATAAGATACTTCCAAGACAAAGAACATCTGAGAAACTTCATGAATACCAAACCAATACTCCAAACAATTCTAAACAGTATCCTAGAAAAAGACAATCAAGGTCACAACTCCATGAGGCCCAACAGAGCAACTCCGTCAGTCAAGGCAAGAAATTATAGGGAGAGGGGGGAAAATAAAAAAGAACCAACAGGAAAATAACATGATGATGATAAGCCAATATCATTATATATTGATATATATTATATATTATATATCATTATATATCGATGGTTATATCAATTATAACCATCAATATTAAGAGGCTCAAGTCACCAATTAAAAGAAACAGACTGGCAGAATGGATTAAGAAGCAAAATCCAGCAATATGTTGTATACAAAAAATGCACCTAGTTAAAAAAACTCATAGACTGAAAGTAAAGAATGGAAGACAGTTCTCCAGTTCTGGAACCGGAAAAAAGCAGGGTTAGCTATCTTATTTTTAGATAAAGTAAATTTCAAACCCAAACTAATTAAGAGAGACAAAGAAGGTCACTACATCTTTGTAAAGGGAACAATCCAAATATATATATAAATATATGTACCAAATAGTAATGCCCCTGACTATACAAAACATATTAAGGGATATGAAACACCAAGTGAGTACTAATGCAATTGTAGTGGGGGACCTCAGTATCCTACTGTCACAAATAGATCATCTAGACAAAAAATCAACAATGAAATACTAGAATTGAACCAAACTTTTGAACAAATGGACTTAATAGACGTCTACAGAGTGCTCCACCCCACAAAATCAGAAAATATACACTTTTTGGATGCACACGGGTCAGTCTCCAAAAAGTGGATGCACGTTGAGGCCGTGTTCTTAAGTGAAAGTAGTAGGATACATGTGTAAATACTGAATAATTTCTCTGGTGTGAAAATATAAAAGTATAAATAAGTATCAAAATGTATAATATTGTGTAATAGGAAGAAAAGCTCTAAAGGAGTAGGGGAAGTTGTAGAGGAGGAGAAAGATAAGGGAAAAGAAAAAGTATGAGAAAAGGAAAAACATGGAAACAAAGTCTTTGTAAGTAGGGTGGAGTGGGTGAAGAGAGAGCAGGGGAATGGGAAAAAATAAGAACCAAGATACACTATTACAAGATCCTAGTCATTAACTGTATTATATACCTAAATTGTACCAATAAACTTAATAAAAAAGAATATTATTACAGTAGCAGCATTGTTGCCCTAATAATATTAATGGTTCTTGCCAGCAATGGTAGAGAAATGTTTTAGGGATATTTTAGTACTTTTCTAGGGGTATTCCAAACATTATGCATACACAAATAATTTTTAATACCTCCATAATCTTGGAACAGTTTAAAAATAATTTCAAGTGAAATGAACAGTAACTGTAAGAATATGTTTTATCCAAAGATGTTGGAAGACAAAGTAAGGGCAGGCTTGACAATAAGAAACAACCTAAACAGGACAAGGCGCTACTCTCCAGACATGGTCTTGAAATAGAAAGTACTGGATGGAGAGCTTTTGACTCAGTGCTTTGATTACAAGTTCTGGTTAAAAAAAAAATAGCAGGGGACAGTGAGTACTGTGCATGTGTAACCTTGCTTTAAGTTACCAGAACTTCTGTTTCTCATTTCAGTACAACAGGTGTAGATAATACATATTTTACCTGTTCTCTGGGGTTGCTGGGCAAATTGATAGATTAAATATATAAAAACAGTGCTTTGAAATAGTACCAAAATTGGTGGTTGTAATGGTCTGTACATGAACAAAAAAAAGAAAGTAAAACACACCCTTTGTTGGTTTAATGTTGCTAGAATAAGTGTGAGAGACATTTAATTACTTATTCTCTCATCTGAGCCATATTATTTAGCCCTCTGGTTAGGTACTATTTTCCCTCAAGGGCATTGAGCCCAACAATAGTTAAATTTCTTGACAAAAGATCAATGCCCGCTATGGGTAAGACTAGAATTTTACTGGAAATATGTGTAGGCTCCAAGCCGTTTTTCCCTTACAGAGCACTACTGTGTTGGTCTTAGGGTTTTAAAAGATGTACAGAAATTTTAAAACTGTGATATTTTATTTGATATTCCTCAAACATGGATAGCTTTTGTTAAGGACCTTGAAATTGAAGTTAAAAGAGATTGTGAATTGGAAACATTGCTTCTTGTTAGCATTCATATGGCCACCAAAAACAATAGGAGCAGCAAAATGTGGAGAATCCAAAAAAAAAAGTGATTTAACTACATTGGGAATGAAGATTCTAAGCAAGCACATTCCTCATCAGTCATATAGGAATAGATAATTCTTTTTCGTAGTACATGTTTCTAGTACATAATTACTAACATCATGAACAAATGCTTCATAAAGATGATAGATCAAGAAATAGCAATATTCCTCTATGAATGTATTCACTGGAAGTGGCTAAAATTTAGTTGCATTTGGGCAGTAGTTCTAGAGGTGGGAGGGCTAAGCACAAGGAACTAGTTGTACAGTTTCGATTTTTAAGCATGTACATGCATTATTGTTAAAAAGTGGGGCATTTTATAAAAGATCCTGGAAATGTATTGTCTTGTAAAAGATGCTCAGGGCATAGTATAATACAGAAATTATTACTTTTGAAAATATAAGTCACCAGTGAATATGTCCCCAGATTATGTTTGGTACTAATCTAATTCCTTATTTCTTTTTATGCTTATGAAGTGTCAGTCAATTATTAAAATATAGTTGGGTATAATGATGATGAGTGCCATGGTGGTATCTGGTTTATTCCCCCCCACATAGTGTTACTATGTTGGGGGACACAGAATGATAACACCTGGAAAGTGGATTTAAGTGTTTTTGATCTTGACTGATTTCAATTTACCTACAAAAAAATACCTACAAGAAAGCATAAATTTTTCACAGAATAAATTATAAATGTTTTGGAAGTTAGTAGCACTAAATATGTGCAAGTGTTTCTAAAATTAATCTAAATTATTTGAACAACTAAGTTTCATTTATGGAACATTATTTCTGAGGATGAACTGAGATATTAGAATGTATACTATCTTTAAATTACATATTAGGGATGTTTTATAGGTGATTTATTTATTGTGGAGGGTAAAATTCATGTGTGGCCAGTGAAATCTAAGATTTTTCTGTTGTTTAGCATCAAATTATTTTATGTCTTAATGTCTCTTTAAAAATTAATATTAATAGCTGTCTATGACCGAATGCGAGCAGATCAGAAGAAATTTGGTAAAGCATCATGGGCAGCAGCTGCTGAACGAATGGAAAAACTCCAGTATGCAGTCTCCAAAGAGACTTTACAGATGATGAGAGCTAAAGAGATCTGTTTGGAACAGAGGAAACATGCACTAAAAGAAGAGGTAATGAAAAGCACCAGAAAATTTTATGAAATAAAAAGAGCTAAGTCTTGCCATTTTTATCTTTGTGTAAGACAGTGTTTTTTGGATTGCACAGGTTTAATTTTTACTTTCTCCATGAGAAAAACATTTATGATAGGGCCAGTGTGTTGATTGCCACTACAAGAAGAGCTAGGCATACCAGTATTACATACCCTCTCTCTGTGATGCTTGACAGCAGCATGTTGAAATAGAAGGGGGCCTAGGTCAGAACTTTGTTGCCTTTAAAGTTTTGTTTGTATGTGTGTTTTGTTTTTTACTGTAAGTTTAAAGCACTTTAGCACGTAAGAGCCTCACTGCCCAGAGAAATTTAATAAAAACCCTCAGGCAGTAGCATTGTGTTTGAATTGACTAAAAAACGTTCATACCTTCACCTGTTAGAACTCTGTTTTAGTCCTTCTGGACCTAACCAGGGTTAATAGAGACTCAGTTTTCTTGCCTATGCTTCATTAAGAAAATGTCTTTATGGAGACAGACAGAATTTAAGAAAGTTGTTTTGTTCCCATTAAGACATTATTTAATTAAGCTAGGAATAGTCTTTAAAATCCTTGAAGAATGGCTGATCTTTTTATTCAGAATATACCTAAGATGGTATTTTAAAAGTTTTAACCACTTTTTTCCTTGTCTACTTGTTCATCCTTCAGTATTATTTCTTATTGTGCCCAGTACAGCACTGAATGTACCATCGGTGCTGGAATCATGCTTCAGGGCATTGAGTTACTGAAGTGGCACACAACTGTCTTTTTTTGTTCATCTCCTGTGTCATTACTTACAAATTCTGTATTTCACAATAACAAAACTGGGCCAGAACAAATTGCTCTCACTGAAAAGGCACATAAATACATATAATTTCATTGTCAGCTGATATTTTTTGTGTAACTATTAGAAACAGCAAATGTTAAAGACCAGAAGTATAATATTTTTGGAAATACAGAAGATGTACCATAATTTTAATAGTTTAAAGATTAAAGGTCATGTGAGATGACCTTCAAAGGGAGATCTAGGTAGCATGTATGTAGTAAGATTTCATTGCTCAGATTCAGCTATTCAGAGCATGCCTTTCAAAGTCACTATTTCAAAGACAAGAAGTATTTAAATTATTAAAATTTGAATTCCTTCCTTTATTTTCTATGTTGATGTAATTTATTATAGCATTCATTATCTTTCAAGTTTTTATTAAAAATTTTATCCCAATTTCCCCCCCTCAAGTCCCTTTCCCTCCCCATATACAAAAGCTTTGTTTTCATTTTCCCTTCTGTGTTTAGTTTTTCTCTTGTTCCTTCTTTCCTTTCTACGTCCCTCCTCCCTTGTTCCTCTTCTCATTTGAACACTTTCTTCCCATTTTCCAACATCCACTGTACATCTCAGTCCTTACTTCCATGGTCAGTTTCTAATATCAGATAAACTATGATATTTAAATGTGTGTTTCCGATTTGTTTCATTTAAGAGTATGGTCTCAAGGTCCATCCATTTAGTTGTAAATGTCTGAAGCTCATCCTTCTTTATGGCAGAGTAGTACTTCGTTGTATTAAAAAACCCACATCTTTATCCACTCATCAGTTGATGGACATTTGGGCTTTTCCAAGATTTAGCCATTACAAACTGCTGCTATAAACGTGGGTTTACATATATTGCTGTTGTATGATGCTTTTAATTCTTTCAGGAAGATAGCAGGATTAAATCATTTTTAAAATGAGATCAGATTTCCACCCCCTCAACATGCCATAAACAGACTATTTTTAAAGCCAAATTTCTTTATTTCCCCATAGGAGGTCTTCCTCATACTTGTCCTTTGTAGAAGTTAGGGCCTGTGGTTCTTCAGGCCCAAAACGTTAAGGCCATCTTAGTTCTTCCTTTTGCCACTTTTCTGCCTTTTGGAATTCTATCCACTTTAAATACCCTGCTTATTTGATTCAACAAACATTTATTAAATATTTTTCCTGGGAATTTCAGTGGGTGATAGAAATAAAGAAATGATCACCCCCCACATTTATTTTAAAAGATACTAATTTTCTTTAAAAGCGTAAACAAGATGGCAGACATTGTATTTAGGTGTATTTTAGAGTATGGTGGGGCAAGACACTTATAATGTGAAAATGAGCTGTCAGCGTCATCAGATAGGAAGTAAGCCATTGGACAAGCACACAGCTTTAAGAATTGGGTGGAGACAACTGCTTGTCCCAGGTCTTCTAGTGAAGCAAAAAAAAAAAAAAAAATCAATGTGAAGAAGACGCGAAGTATCCTGTTAAGAGTTCAGATTTACCCTAAAAACATAATGAAGCCATTATTAAGATATTAATCAAGGTAAAACATTTGTATTTTGTGATCTGTACCCTTTCATTATGAGAAACTGCTTTTTGAAACTTGGCTTCACCATTGATAGTAGAAACCCAGTAGATTCTCTGAAATGAGTACCAGGAATTTGGCCCTTAGTAAAAAATGTAAGAGTACTAAATATGGAATTAGGAAAAGTTAAACCTGCATGGCAAGCTAAAATTTTTGCTTTTAAAACAGTTCAGAGATGCACGTATTCAAGGCAGTTCAGTGCTTAGTAAGCAGGGTTGCTGAAGTTCTGACCCAAATATCACTGTAGTCATCTGGAGTGGGCTAGAAAGTGTGGCAGGAAAAATGCTTTTATTGGTCTTACTTGAGTGAATGGGCCAGGTGACTGAATTTGTTATTTTAAAAGAGCAGTTATGTCTCAAAGGTTAGATAAAATAGAATTATTTGATTTTATCATTAGATTTGATATAGTTTGTAGTCTAAAGTGTTTTTTTTTTTCTAAAATGATTTTTAAAAACTATTACATGGCCTGAGGGTGTTGCTCAAGTCTAGCATGCACAAGCCTCAGTGCCCAATACTACAAATAATAATAATGAAATAAAAAATATGGTAAGGGGCGGGGGATTTAGCTCAGTGGTTCTGCTGCCTGCCTTGCAAGCGCAAGAACCCGAGTTCGATCCCTGGTACCAAAAAAATAAATAAATAAGAGTAAGTCTCCGACTTAAAAACAGGTTCTGTTCTGGGAGAATGTTCATAAGTCAGATTTATTTGTATCCAACAAAGTGAGTCTTGCATAGTACAGCTGTGAAAGTTTGCAGTTTGAATGTTTGTAGGTTGGGATCTTGCTGTAATGTTAAGTAAAACTGCTTTGAAATGCTCACATATTATCCATTTTATCCATCCAGTGTAGTAATAGAGAACCTTTTCACTTGTAACAAACAGCCGGCTGTGGCACATCTGCCTTAGGTTTGCCACAACTGATCTGGAGCTAACAGTTCAATGTTTTTTTAGTAAACTAACAGTCAGATAACTGTCACCATAGCTTTAACAAAACCCTGTGTCTTCAGCAATCTTTTTCAAGGTTCACCTCCCAAATATCACCTCTCTCAGGCCTTAAGTAACCACTGCTGTCTCTAGATTTGTTATTCTGGACATTTCATGTAAAAGCGAACATACAGCATATTTTCATTTTGATTAGGTTTCTTTTCACCAGTTAGCATAGTGTTTTCAGATTTCATCTGTGTTGTAACATCAGTACTTAATTTAGTTGTATTCCCCAAAGATACTCCACTGCATAGTTATCAGTTCATCAGATAATAAAATTTCAATTGTTTATACTTTTGGAGCTATTAAAAATAATGATGCTATGAACATTCATGTACTAGGTTTTACATGGATATGTGTTTTTGTAGAACTTTAGAACTCTTTTTTCCAAAGCAGCTGCCCCATTTTACATTCCCACTAGCAGCATATGAGGGCTAGAATTTTCATTACATCTATCATTGGTATCTTCTCCATCTCCCTTTTCCTCTCCCTTTATTGCAAATTGAACCATGATTATCACAGCCTTTTATATCTTTTATTTTGAGACAAGATCTTGCTAAGTTGCCTAGGTAGGACTCAAACTTGTGATCCTCCTTCCTTTGCCTCCCAAATCCTGGAATTACAAACATGTACCACTGTGCCTGGCCTTACTATCTTTCCATCATAGCTTCCCTGGTATATATAAAATGACAATGCCATTGTGGTTTTGATTTGCATTTCCCTGTTACTTTTTATGCTCACTATTTGTATGTCTTCCTTTGAAGAAATGTTTCTTCAGATCCTTAGCTCATTTTCTTGACCAGGTTTCTATGTGTGAGAATTCTTTATATATTCTAGACACAAGTTTATTATCCAATATGTGATTTGCAAATACTTCTTCCCATTCTGTGGGCTGTTCATATTAGCTTTAAAATATTAAATAGATATTCGTAAAAATAGTACATTTTATTCCCCAGGAGGACTGCTGTGTTCACATTTATTAATGCAGAGTTGTATAAAATATATTGTTTTATGAAAGTTTTTTGTTTAGAAGTTATACCAAGATAATCCTCAGTGACATTTTAAAGGTGTCTTAGGCTTATCTACTCTTGTTTGAAAAATAATATTTGAGGTAACCTGTAAAGTATACTTGTAATCTAGAAAGGAATCTTTTTAATAGATTTTAAATTATGATTCGATTTTACCATTAAATTCTCTTATTTGCCGCTATTAAAAGATAAAATTGAAACTTGTCCTGGAAACTTTCCACATTTTATTCTGAGAATCTCTTTGAAGGAGCTTAGCCCCATCTTGTGTTCCCCTGGGGCATTTCTACAATAATTTCCCTAAGAGCTTGTTCCTTCATGTGCAAGGTGTCATGGAAATTTTCTAAATTCTTTTATTCATTAAAAAAAAAAATCCCAACCTTTTATTGCCTGTGGAAGAGATTATTGACTTTGTCTTCATCACATTGGATAGCTTTGCTATTGTGACCTGGCTTACATTGAGTTGTTCTGGCAATCTAGGGTGCATAACACAGCTGACAAATTCTGACTACTTGATAAAACAAGAGGATTATTCACACTGTACAGTGGCCTAGGTCCTACGGTGATAGAGGAAAGAAAACACTGAAATGGACCCTGTCTTAGTTACTTTTCTCATCACTGAGACAAAATACCCACACCCACAAGTTAAGGAAGGAAAGGTTTATTTGACTGACAGTTTGTAGGGGTTTCAGTCCATAGTCACCTGGCTCCATGGTAGGGTGTCATGGTAGACAGGCATCACAGAGGAGAAATAGTTAATGGTGGGCAGAAGATAGCACAGCAACAAAGGAGGACCACAGCTCTTTCTGCCCCCTTTACCTTATCCAGGCTAGTAGCACTCACACCCTTAATCTTAGTGCCCTCAGCCCTAGCCCCACCTTGCATCATTCATGCACTCTAGATTCAGCCACCTCCAAAATAGCCCCACCTCATTTGCATGAGGCTTTGGGGGGACATCTAGACATGAGCCATAGCATCCCAGCCGAGTCCTCCAAAGTCCATGCACGTCCCTTTATGCAAAAGGCATTTAGTACGTCTCCAAGAGTTGCCAAAGTCTGAACAGTTTCAGCATTCCTAAAAAGTCCCCAGTGTAAAGTCCCCACAAACTTAGCTGCAAGCCTCTATACAAATGAAAAAAAAAAGGTAAGCACTTGTCACATAAACTGGCATAAGATAGACACTTTCACTCCAAAAGGTACAAAGAGGATAGGAAGGAATGGGAACAAAGCAAATTCAAAATCTAGCAGGGAAAACTTTAAATCCCACCATTCCACTTTCAGCATCTCTGGCAATCTGTGGTAATTTGAGAACTCCAAAAGTTTTGTGTGGCTCCGCCCCCTCCGTACTTGTGGTGATTTTAGGTCCTGTGGCTTCTCTCTGGTGCCAGCTCTGCTCCCTCCTTGTAGTTTTCTGATGACCCGTGTTCCTGGCTTCTCCAATTTTCTGGGGTCTCCACTGCACCTTCAGCTTCATACTCAGCTTCACACATTGCCCTTTTGGGCACATTGCCTGGCCTCCCAGGCCTCCTTTGAAATCTGGATAGAAGCCTTCCTTACCTCACAACTCTTGCATTCTGTGTGCACCTAGAAACAGCGCCACATGTATGACACCAAGGTCTGCTGCCAGCTGGAGCAGTGGCCAGGCTTCCTTTATGTCTTGATCATAAAGGTCCAGTGCTTATGAACTAAATCTCGAGGAACAATTTCCCTAGGCCGCTGCTATTCTGGAACATGGTACTTTTGAGGCTCTCTTCTGAACAAAGCAGTCTTTCACTTTTATAATTTTTAGGCTGCAAAGGGTGAGGGCTGTTTCTTGCAATATCCTCATATTATCTTTTCTGTTCTCCTGTTGTCACCAGTCAAGAAGCTCCTCTGGAGCTTCTTTTCTGGCCAAACTCAAAAGTTTTAAATAACTCTGCTGGGCTCTTTGCTCTTGATTCTCAACATAATCTGGCTAAAAGCCTCCAACATGCCATGACATGCCTCAACATTAGACTGCTTTGAAATTTCTTCTGCAAGATTTAATTAGTCCAATGCCCTTAATCTCAGTCTCAGGCAGTCTCTGGACATGAGCAAAATGCAGGCAAACATTGCCAAGGCATGACACACACCATCTGGAGTCCAGCAGCCAGCACAGTCCTTTCCAGCAGAAATCTCCTGAGCCTCGTCTTTACTGGCATAATTTCTATCAGCATTCTGGTCTTCTGAGCTCTGACGGAATCTCCCAAGTACAACCTCAGGTGTTCCAGCTCTCCAGTTTCAGCTGGCATCTCCAAACCTTTCCTAACTTTCCTTCCCACAAGCCAGCTCCAAAGGCTCCTAAACCACATGGTCAGGTACAGTTATAGCAATGACCCCCTTCTCTGGTAGCATATTCTGTCTTAGTTACTTTACTCATTGCTGAGACAAAATACCAAACATCCACAAGATAAGGAAGGGTTTATTTGGCTCACAGTTTGTAGAGGTTTCAGTCCATAATTGGCAGCTGTAAGGCAAGGTAGCATGGCAGAGAGGCATCACAGAAAATAAACAGTTCATGGCGGGCAGGAGATAGCAGAGCAACAAAGGAAGACTACACCTCTTTTTCCCCCTTTTATCCAGGCTATTTAGGGTAGGTAGCACTCGCACTCTTTTGGTACTGGGGATCGAACTTGAGACTTTGTGCTTGCAAGTCAGAACCACTGAGCTAAATCCCCGGCATTAATCCTAGTGCCCTTGATTCTAGCATTACACTGTGAATCAGTTCCAGCATCACACACTAAATCCAGTGATCTCTGAAAAAGCCCCACTTGTGTTTACATGAGGCTTTGGGGGAAAAACTAGACACAAGCCATAACAGGCCTTGTATTAAAGATGATTATCTATGTGGTCATTTTCTCTGGGTCCTGTCTCATTACTGTAACAGTCTGTTTTCAAAGTTCTGGGCTTTGTTTGAATTCTTCAAAGGATTTTTAAAGCTGCTAGTTATTCTTGCTAGGTTTATGCATGTTGTATACATAATGCAGGTATTGTGCTGTGTGTATTATTTGTGTGATGATGTACTGAGCCAGTTTATTAGCATTAAAGTGCCCACATTAGTCATGAGAAAGGCAAATGTGAATTATTAAGCTCATTCCAAACAAATGCTTTGCGAACAGAGGCTTTCCCTTTTTTAATAATACAGTACTACCCTGTGATTTAAATTACAGGGAGATTTTTGTTCTTTAAAAATGTCAATATGGTCAGATATGGTGACACATGCCTGTAATCCCAGCACTGAGGAGGCAGATGCAGAAGGATGGCCATGAGTGGGCTATATAATGAGTTCAAAGTCAGGTTGAACCACAGAGTGACACCTGTCTCAAAAAAATAAAACATAAAAATGTCAATATGCTTTGTTTCCTTGGGACTTTTTTTTTTTAGTGTATATTTATAACACAAAACTGATGTTGATTTTGGGAAACTGTTGCATGCTTGTAACCTGTCTGATTGTACACACACTCACACACGCACCCAGTTGCTTTTCTCTCCACCCCAGTTTTCTTCCCAGTCTCCAAGATTACATCTCTGTTTCATTCATTTATTTATATTTCACATTTTTCATGTAAGAGAATGCATATGATATTTTAATTTTTGCATCTCATTTGTTTTGCTTAGAATGATGGTCTTGAGCTCCATCTGTTTTCTTGCAAATAACATGATTTCATTCTTTATGGCTGAATAAAATACTGTGTGTATTACTACTTATTCTTTATTCACTCATCTGTTGATGGGCAGCTTGGGAGGTTCCAGAACTTAGCTACTGTGAATTGTGGTGCTGCAGATATGGGTATGCAAGTATGACTATAGTATGGTGCCTCTGATTCTTTTAGAATATACCTAGGAGATTCAGCTAGGTATTTCTATTTTGAGGGATTTACATACTGATTTCCATAGTAGTTCACTAGTTTGCATTCCTTCCAATAATGTAGGAGGATTACCCCCTCCCCCATTATTACCAGCATTCATTGCTTTTTGTGTTTTTGATGATAGTGGCCATTTTAAGTAAGGCAAGTTGAGATCTCAAACATGTTTGATTTGCATTTCCCTAATGTCTAAAGATGTTGAACAGTTTTTCATGTACTTATTAGCCATTTGTACTTTTGAAGGCTGATATTTAGTTCTTTATATATTCTAGGTATCAACAGTTCTTTATCAGAGGAGTATAGCTAGCAAAAATTTTCTCCCATTCTGTTGGTTATGTCTTTACTCTGTTGGTTGTTTCCTTTGCTGTGGAGAAGCTTTTTAAAAAATTGATGTATTGAGGCATGGTGGCACACACCTGTAATCCCAGTACTTGGGAAGCTATGAGTTTGAGGTCAGCCTGGGATACATAATGAGTTTGAGGTCAGCCTGAACTACAGAGTAAGACCCTTCCTCCAGAAAATAAGTTTGAATTTGATGTAATCTCATTTATTCATGCTATTGGAGTTATATTCAGGGAGTCTTTGCCTAGCCCTGTGGCTTTCAATGTTTCCCCTGTGTTATCTTCTAGCAGGTTCAAAATTTTTGTTTTTATTTTTGGTTCTTTGATCCATTTTTATTTAATTTTGGTACAGGGTGAGAGAAGAGAATTTAGTTTTAATCCTGTGCAAGTGGATATCCAGTTTTTCCAGTACCATTTATTAAAGGGCTATCTCTTCTCCAGGTCACGGCCCTTTTGTCAAAAATTAGATGACTGTAGGAGTGTTACCATGGGTGATAGTCCTGGATAAGTTTCTAGATAACTTTTGCACCATGAACAAAAAGTTTAACTTGGCATGTAACAGTAAGGAAAAAGCAGCAGCACAGTTCTAACAGGCAACAGTATTCTTAGAGTAAGGGGGCTCCTTCAGGCAGAAAAGAAAATGTGGCACCACAAGGGCTGGAGATTTAGCTCAGTGGGTCTACCGCCTGCCTTGGAAGTGCAAGGAACCAAGTTGGATCCCCAGTACCCGCCCCTCCCCAAATGACACCAGTGCTGAAGCCCTTGGGTTTAAGAATTTAAGATGTTCTGGGTCTAGGGTTTCATCCATTGGGTCTTCTACAGCACTATTGACAGCTTAATCCGTAGGGTGCTGAGTCTCCCAGCTGTGTCTGCTGCGCATGTCTTTTCCCATAATTCACTATTATAGTTGGGTGTGTGAGATGCAGTCCATATGCATGAACTCCAAGGGAAGTCAGGTTATTGCAGGCCATCATGCATGTGTCCTAGTTTGGGATTTCAGAATTTTCCAGGTCAGACTTAGGGTCTGTTTTTCTTATCCTCTGCCTCAAGATAGTAGGCCTTAGGACAGGGGTGTGATGGGGTAACCCTGGGGTGTTGCTCAGGTTTAGGTGAGGGGAGTGGTTCCACAGCCCTATTTACACGGTTTGTTTGTTCATTCTGGGTTTTTTTTTTTTTTGAGACAGGGTCTCACTAGTAGCTCAGGCTGACCTTGAACTCATTGTGTGTAGTCTAGGCTGGTCTTGAATGTGTCAGTCCTCTCCCTCAACCTGCATGCACCACCATATGCTATCTATATTATTTTAGGTACATAGAGTTGTTTCTGTGTCTTCTGTTTCATTGTTTTACATGTTTGTTTTTGTGCCAGTACCATGTTGTTTTTGTTACTATAGCTTCATAATATAATTTGAAATCCAGTATAGTGATATCTACAAGTTTGCTTTTTTTGCTGAGGGCTGCTTTGGTTACTCTGGGTGTTTTCTGATTTTGTAAGATTTTTAGAGGTTTTTGTTTTTGTTTTTGTTTTTTTTGGTATGGGGAATCTAACTCAGGGCCTTGCACTGTGCTGCTGAGCTACATTCCTGGCCCTTAACTATTAATTTTGCTGATCAAAGAACAAGGATATATTTCCACTGTCTTAAATTTCTTCAGAGTTCTGTAATTTTCATTATAGAGATCTTTCACCTCCTTGGTTAGGTTGATTCCTAGGCATATATTTTTTTTGTTTTTTGTTTTTTGAAGCTATTGTGAATGGATTTTCCTGATTTCTTAGTGAGTTCCTTATTGTTGTGTAGCAGCACTATTGATTTTTTGTGTCCTTAAGTCATTTTAAAACCCCTCCTGATATGACAAAAGGAAAGCAGTTAAAAATAATGAAAACAGTTAAAAATAATGAAAACATGTTAAAATTAAATTAGGAATATTTGCCAAAAATGTAAGGCTGGACTTAAATTTCTTAAAATTAGCATAAATATTAAAAATTATCTACATAAGCAACATTCTACTTGTATCTGAACTTGTTTTACTTTCAAGAGTACTATTTCTGTTTGAAAGTCTTGATCACTCTCAGTCTTACTCTTTTCAGGATATGAAACCCTGTTTCCTTAAGTATTTGAAAGTTAGCAGGTGTTCAGAATGAAAGGTATATAACATTAAGGATTTTATACACAATTTTAGTAAGGTCCCATATCATCCCTCTATGAGCCTCTGATCTTAGATTGAGTCGTGGTGTCCAGATTTCCTTCATTAAAACTACTGAAAGATTTTAATACCTTTTAGACTAAATACCCTTGAAAGAATCCAGTGCAAGTTTGATTGTAGCTACTTCCAGTACCATGTTTTTTGTTACTATAGCTTTATAGTATAATTTGAAATCCAATATTGTGATACCTACAGGTTTGCTGTTTTTGCTCAAGGCTGCTTTGGCTAACTCTGGGTGTTTTCTGATTTTGTAAGAATTTTAGAGTTTTTTTGTTTTTTCGTTTTTTTCCCTCTGCCAGTCCTGTGAAGAATATTGTTGCTATTTTAATAGAGATTGCACTACTTTGGGTAATATGACCATTTCAACTTTTTTTTTTTTATATGGGGAATCAAACTCTGGCAACAGCATGTCCTAGGGGTCCTGAGAGCATTGGCAAGGAGGTCCTGGCCTCAAGTGACTTCGCTATGAATGACTACCAAAGGGAAAGAGTAAGGAAGGAAAATTAGAGAAATGTTTAAGCAAAAAATCCCCCAAATAATTGAGATGTAACTGTGCTTTTCTATGGTTTCATTATGGCATCTTAATTTTTAGTATCTTCCATTCTGAAGATTTCTTTCTACAAAGAAAATAACACTTATTTCAAAATTAATCTTTAGTAACACTTCCAATGTGTTTCTACTCCTAATAGTGTTTAAAGGTACTTTAATTTTGTCTGTGGTTTAAAGTGAAAAATAAATACACTATCTGATGTGACTTGGATTATAGAATGAAAGATTTAGTTGCATAGTTAAATTCTGATCCTATTTTGAATCTGGATAGGGTGGAGAGTTTACTACTGAAACAGTGGGATGAAGTAGCCAGAGGCCCCCAGGGGTTCCCAAGAATGAACCTGTAAGCTGCTTAAACAGTACTCCAGAGTTGTGAGGAAATGACCTTTGAAGAGTGCTTATCCTCTCTACCAGAAATCTGGTGGCTCTCAACATCTAGTCTTAAAGAACCTGCCTTTGAGCCACTTGCAGCTGCCTTCTGTATGGGGCCAAATAGGAATTCATGGAAATAGTAGGATTAGGAACCAATCTGTGAAGCATACATTTTTCCTTTGTGGTTTGTTTCAGATGTCTGTCAACAAAAATTCCTCTTTTTCTTCAGAGCCAAAAGCTTTATGGATGGAAGACCACATACTGCTTTGTGAACATGCCTAGAGATTTCTGAACCCTACTTTATAGTTAATGTAGGGCCCTCACTGCATATAATTAAAGATGATAGTGATCATTATCAAGAGATTAGAAGTTTTTTTTATCCCATCTAAAGCATTTACATATTTTGTATGTTCCATCATATACTCTCACTTCTAATCAGCAGATCCATAAGGTGGACTGAAGCTTTTTCTGGGATGAAAGTCCCAGGTGTGTGTATGAATCAGCTTTGGCCACTCTGCTGTCAATGACTAAATATGGCTCAGTCTTTCCCATGTGTCTTATGTGAAAAGGATAACTGCATAACTTAGCATCCCCTTTTGAGATTGAGAAGGAACATTATTGATATTTATGTCAGGACAAAAATACATTGTCACTCATATGAATGAGCTATACAAATATCTAAGACCTTACAGTTTACGATATTTGTGTTCTTCTAAAATCATTTGATGGCTATTTATTTATTTGGTACTGGGGATTGAACTCTGGACTTTGTGCTTGCCAGGCAGACATGGCGCCATTGAGCTAAATCCCTGGCCCAGATGGCTTTATATTTATTAAAAATTTGGATTTTTTTTTCTTTTTCTGAGATGAGGGTCTTGTTATTGCTATGTTTCCCAGGCTGACTTTAAATTTCTGGGTTCAAGTGATCCTCTTGCCAAGCCTCCTTGAGTAGCTGGGGTACAGACACACACCCCACAACCAGCTCAGAAATCTGGATCTCCTGCTGACAAGACTTTCTTAGAGTTATCCCTTCATAGATTAATCCTATCTGACTAGTGCTAGTTTCTAATTATGCCTTCATTTTTGTGTGTGTGTGTCCATCAACTGGAATTTAATTTTATTTTCAACACAGATGCAGAGTTTGCAAGGTGGCACAGAAGCCATAGCTCGACTGGATCAGTTAGAAGCTGATTATTATGATCTGCAGCTTCAGTTATATGAAGTCCAGTTTGAAATCTTGAAGTGTGAAGAGTTACTGTTGACAGCACAGCTGGAAAGCATCAAAAGACTTATATCAGGTATGATATGTCATAACCACATAGGCCCCCAGGAGATTGAAGACAAGACAGAAAGGCACACAGACTTCAGCTGTTTCTTTTTAAAAAGTCTAAACCTAAAGGAATGCTTAGAGCCCTTGGGGTTAAGCAAGTGGTTTAATAGACTCAGCAGCACAGTTAAACATTTTAAGGGATGTTTTGGCCAGCTTCTGAATTATCAACAATTTTGAATTTTACAACAGTGGAATGAGGGAAGGAAGTAAGGTCTTAAATCTGTGTGCCAGGCACTGCCATACATACCCTGTACACATGCAGTCTGTGAGGCACATTTCCCTGTAATGACCATTTACAGAGGAGCTCTGGAGAGGTTGGCTTTGCCTGAGGAAAAGTCAAGGTTAGGGTTACGGTTAGTCAGTGCCTCCTTCCCTGCTCTGTCTGGCTCCACAACCCATGCTCTAACCCTCTGTTGCTGTTCTGTAACAGAAAAGAGAGATGAGGTGGTATACTACGACACTTATGAGAGCATGGAGGCCATGCTGGAGAAGGAGGGGATGGCAGCATCCATGCATGCACAGAGGGAAGAGCTGCAGAAACTGCAGCAGAAGGCACGTCAGCTGGAGGCCAGGCGAGGCCGCGTCTCAGCTAAGAAAGCCTACCTCAGAAATAAAAAGGTATCCAAGTCTTGTTCTTACCCATTATCTAACCCTTGACCCAAGTATAATAATTGTAATGTGTTTGCACTAACACTTGCATGTTCTTAAAACTAAGTCAGCATTGCCTCATCTCAATGCTCAGTTCATTATATAAAAATTGACATTTCTTTGATCATTGGCTTCTTCCATGCATTCAAACCATCAGCATTGGTGTGCTGTTACCACCAGAAGCCCTGAGGCAGGCTCTGTTAAAGCCCTGACTACAGGATCCCATGTGATGCAGCTCCTGGTTCCTTTCTAGTTTTGGGGAGGGGGTGTGCACCAGGGATTGAACTCAGGACCTTGGGCTTGCCAGGCAGGCTTGGTGCCACTGAGCTAAATCCCTGGCTTTCCTTTCTGTTGAAGGCACCTAGTGATGAGTACTCTCTGAGCTTTGGTTTCGACGTTAGTCTGCAGGAATTTAATAGATTGTTACTTGCTTATTTTTAACTTGAATAACATTTCAGAATTCTTGATCATTCTTGATATTTGCAGAAATGTGATTCTTCCTATACCATAGAAAATGTTTTGCTTACTTAGCAGTAAGATTTAATGGTTTATGGTGAAAGAGAGGAGAAGCTGTGCTCTGTTAGCTCTCAGGCTTCTGACTAGGCATTTGTGTGGATAGTGATGCCACTGATTAAAGTGGAAAACACATAGAGCTTAGAGGTAATAAACCAAGTTTCAGAATTGGATATGAGAGATCTTAGGGTATTCGGCGTTAGTTGTGACTCTGTGGGCCATTGTGTCCCACTAGCAGTTACTAAGTAGTTGATTCTTAGTAGTGATAGAGATTGTAAGCTGATCAAAAAGAGCAAGGATAAGATGGTAGAGCGTAGGAGAAAACATTTCAAGGGAAAATAAGTCGTTACACTTAATATTTCTGTAATTCAGAAAGCGAAGATAAGCAAACATCCGTAACTGGGGAGTAAGAAGACATTGTACAGGCATGGCTTATGAAAGATTGAACAAGGCCCGACATTTATGAGGACAAGAGGCCTTTAGGAAAGAAGCTGAGAGTGTACAAAAGAAAACATGCAGTTCAAACAGAGAGATTTGAGTTCAAAAAAGCAGGAGAATGTAAAGTCACAAAAGTAAAAAAAGGATTCCGTGAAGCAGGCTGGTCACCAGTATCAGGTTTTCAAGGAACAAGACCGAAGGAGGGAAGGGGATGGGATTTCTGTGACATTTGGTCACGGTGGTCCTGGAAGGGTGGCAGAAGAGGGAGCTGGCTGCACACATGGACATGATCAAGAAGAGCCTTGGTGACCAGGACACATAGGAGTCTGAATCTGACTAAACTGGCTCCCTCTGCTCTTCCCACTTTGCAGTGCATTAGTGCAATATCAGTCTAATCAGTATTATTCTTTATGCCTTCTTATATTAATCTAATCTGAGATCAAAGAACTGACACCTTTTACACTGCACCTTGTCCTCGTCTACATATCATTGCACCTGGGAGCATTGGCTTCTTGCTGGCTGTGTGATTTATATAGCACTCAGTAGGATTTGCATACTCCAGGGTATAGTTCTGCCTGTTCTAGTTCTTGACTGTGCCCTGAGAATTTGAGGTCCATGTTTTGTGATAAAATATTTCAAGAAGAGAAATGGAAATAATACTGTTTTCCATGTATTTTATCTTTGTTTCCAGTACCAAATGGCATAATCCCTTGCCCAAAATCTAGAAAGCTTAGACATCATCCTACTTCATTGGTGGCAAAAACCAGACCTGAACTGACACAAAGTTATTTATTATTTTAATCTCACTTTGCGTATTTGTATATCTCATTGCAGGAATAATGTTTTATGGGATTCTTGCTTAGGTAATTAAGTAATATATGGTATGTGCAACATACCACCATTCTAAAATACAAAAAAAAAAAAAGAATTTTAAGACACATGACACCAGATATGGTAGCACATGCCTGCAGTCCCAGCACTTGGAACACTGAGAAGCAGGAGGTTTGCCTTGAGTTTAAGGCCACCCTGGGCTACATAGTGAGTTCAAAGCCAGCCTGAACTACATAGCAAGACCCTGTCTCAGGAAAAAAAAAAAGACACTTGACTTCTGCTTGCTAATACCTTAATTTTCTAAGCAAGGAAACCAAGGCTTCTAGTAGTTAAACCACTCACTCAAGGATAATCAAACTGGACGGGACAGAAGTGAAGTGTGCTATGTCCGTCTGTCATTATATCATTACATTTTATGATGCTGTCTTTGTTTTCCTAATTGTATTGGACAAAATCTTGTTGGGCAGTAAAATGTGACTAGAGTGGGTGAAGAAAATGATGAAAAATGTTTGCTTTCAAATACAGTTTAGTGCCATTACCCATGAGACTGAGGCAGGAGTATTACAAATTAAGAGGCCAGGCTGGCCCCCGCAAAATGAGTTCAAGGTCAGCCTGAAATACTTAGCAAGACACTGTCCTTTAAAAAAATTTCTACTGTCTTTTAAGGACATTAGGACTAACTCTGATTAAAAAGTGATTGTTTGGTCTATGTTTGAATATTAAAAAATATGATTGTAAAACATAGTGACTTTAAATTTTAAGAAATTTATTCCAGTAAAAGACACATTGCCATTAATGCCCCATCCCCAATATTCCCCCTTGTGTCAAAACTCTCATCCCATTGTCTTGCCACTTTCTTTTTTTCCTTTATGTACTGGGGATCGAACTCAGGACTTTCCAGGCAGGTGTGGTGCCACTGAGCTAAATCCCTCACCCAATCTTACCACTTTCTGAAGCAGTTTTGGAAGTCCTCTTTCCTGAGAGTCTTTAGTTGCAATGTCATGGCTACCTCGTGCCCTGTGACTCATGGTCATTTTGACTTGAGAAGAGCTAGAAGTGCCCACATCCTGTGAATAAGGTAGATGAGGACACACTGTTATGTTTTTTTGAGGCTGCCTTTCCATTGGATGGCACAGACCATCAGCTTTCACCACATTTTTTATCTTTCTTTGTGTAAAAGACATGAACTGCTTCAGAAAGTGGTAAGAATAATGAGATAACTGTGTTCAAATTGTGGTGGGGGTTTTGAGGGCAATTAATGGCCAGATGTCTTTTACTGTAATCATTTTTAAAAACAAACATTCACTCCATATTTTGATCATTCCTCATACTCTTCTTACCTAGAAGAATTCTCTTAAGGATCTTTACAGAAAGAAGAGTGTGTAGAGCAAATTAAGATTGTTTGCAAAAGGTTGCTAACATAGTATAGGTGATTTTATCAAGAAGCACTTAAGTGCTGCTGCTCCATGCCATCCAGTGGAAAGGCAGGCTCACGAAAAACGTCACTTTGTCCTCATTCATCTTAATCACTTGTGTTACCTTGTGACTTCCAGCAAAGATCTCTTATAAGCTGTTTAGAATATACATAAATTTGAAGTAATTTTAAAATAAAGTTTTAAAATAATTTTGACTTTTTAGTAGTCTTTAGCAGTTTCTTAGCTCTGATAATTATGACCAGAATATTGAAATCGTATGATACTGTGCATTGGCGAAGACTCAAGAATACAGAGTATGTTAACAGCTCTATATTCTTTTTTGTCTAGAAAATATAGCATGAGACCAGAATCTTCTGGCCAGACTTCATAGCTGAAGCAGACTTTCGAGATTTTCTAAAATCTTGTCCTCCACTTGGCTTCATGCCTCCTCCTCTAAAAGAGGCAGTAGGAGATCCAGAGAAATTAATAGTTTCATAGAAAAGTCTTTTGTAAGATCCTGATTATTATTTGGTTTATACTTCTGCAGCAGTTCTGAAGAGAAATAGCAAGTGGATTTTACTTGGTACTTTGCCATGTAGGTACATACTAAGGTTACCTACCCATTTATCAAGTAAATTTTAGTGTGGTCTTTTTATAACTTTCACTTAAACATACTTTTTGTATTTATAGGAAATCTGTATTGCAAAACACAATGAAAAATTCCAGCAGCGTATTCGGAGTGAAGATGAATATAGAATCCATCACACAGTACAACTAGTAAGTTTGGACTCCTGCAAAGCTCATTTTTTAATGTCTCCAAGTGGGTAAAATCTGTAGAGAATTTCATAACTGAGTTAATCTATTACAATAAGATTCAGAAGAGTTTTAGTACCCTTAATATCCTTTTTTTCCCACCTGTTCATCCCTCCCCATCCCCAAGCCCCATGCAGTCACTGATTGTTTTACTGTCTCCATACCATAGTGTGGCCTTTCCTGTTATATATGGTAGGAATAGTACAGTGTGTAGCCTATTCATATTGGCTTTCTTCACATAGTAATATGGGTTTAAGGTTCCTCTGTGTCTTTATGGCTTGATGGCTCTCTTACATTCAGTGCTGAATAACATCCTCTTACGTAATTATACCACAGTTTATCCATTGAGGGACATCTTGGTTCCTTCCAAGCCTTAGCAATTATAAAATAAATACAGCTGCTATAAACATCCATGTAAAGATTTTAATGCGCACATTTCAACTCATACCAATAACAGTGATTTAGTTTTGTGAGAAGCTGCCTAACCACTCTACAAAGTGACTAACACTTTGCATTTCCACCAACAATATAAGGGACTTGGGGTTCTTCATACTTTACTAGCTTTTGCTCTTGTTGTGGTTTTGAATTTTTCCTGCTTTTAGAAGTGCATAAGTAGTGTCTTATTTAGCTTACAATTCTCTAGTGAGGTATGATGTTCAACATCCTTTCACATGCTCACTTGATACCTGTACATCTTATTTTAGAAAGTTGTTAAGATCATTTGCTTGGTTATTGAGCTTTTGTTTTCTTACAGAGTTTTAGGAGCTCTTTGTATATTTTGGGTAACATTTCTTTGGTGCATATCTTTTGCCTATATTTTCTCTCAATCTGTAGCTTCCTTCTTGGAAGGAAGTTTTACTTTTAGCAGAGTCTAATTTATCAGTTCTTCCTATCATACTTTGGTATTATATCTTGCAAAATCATTGCCAAATACAATATTATTTTGTCCTGTGGTATCTTCCAGAAGTTCATATAAAGATTTCACATTTTATATTTAGGTATTACTGGTTTTGAGTTAATTTTTGTGAAGACTGTAAGATCTTTGTCTAGGTTTTTTTGTTTTGTTTTGTTTTGGTGTTTTGCATTTGTGTGTAGTTGTCCTAGCACCATTGTCATTGTTTAAAGACTATCAGGTAGCTCCACTGAAATTTTGCCTCATCATAAAAGATCTATCTGTGTGGGTCTGTTGTTTTTATTACAGCCCACACTAGGCTTAAACTCATTGTCCAGCCCAGGCTGCCTCAAACTGTCCTCAGCCTTCTGAGTACACTAGCAGGCCCAGCTAATGTGTGTGCTCACTGTTCTTTTCTGTTGATTTAGGTCTTTTGCCTGTCTAAGATTTATATCAGCTTGTTGATACCTACAAAATAACTTGGTGACATTTTGATTGGACCTGACCTCTTAATACTACTTTTTTCTATCCACAAACAAGGACTATCCCTGCCATTTATTTAACTTTTTTTTTTTTTTTTTTTGTACCTGGGAGGGTCCTTGCTCTTGCAAGGCAGGCTGGAGCCACTGAGATAAATTCCCAGCAAGAAAATGTTTTAAACCAGGTGTGGTGGCACTCGCCTATAATCCCAGCACTCAGGAGGTAAAGGCAAGAAGATCACTGCAAGTTAAGACCCTGTCTCCAAAAATAGACCCCCCCCCAAAAAAAAAAGTGTTTTACTGAAGGGTACTGTAGAGAAAAGTGTATAACATGAATTTCCCAAGGAGAGAAATAAATACCTGTGTAACTAACTTCCTGGTCATTAAGCAATGTTAGAAACCCAGAGCCTCTTAGTTTGCCTCCACCTCCTATCCCTCCACACTCAGAGATAAATTAACTTCTTTTTAGGGAATTATTAAGTGGCTTAACTGAAGTTAACCTAGGTAAAGGGGGAAACTTGTATTCAGCCCAGTTCTGCCAGTTGATGGCTGTGTTCTCTCTTAGGCATGATGGCACCATATTAGGCTCTACTGTGTGAAGTTTCTGTTTTCTCACACCATCTCATCAGTTCATCCCTCGAAAGCTAAACCGTTCTCTCCATCTGGAATCTTCTAGATTATAATACAACTTGACTTTCAGTATACAGCTGACTGATCAGCAGTATGGTTATTTAGTCATTATTATCTCTCAACACTGTAACAATCTATTTTATGCATTATGTTTGGAGATACCTGTTCACAATTGCAAACTCAATCTAAGTATCTCTGCAGTCATGCCCTCAGCCTTAGAAAGCCTCTTTGCCCTCCCATGGGAATATGTGGTAAGTATCTGGCAGGGGGAAGGAAATACAGGCTCACTTCCCCATCCCAGTGGTCTCCAGGTGCACACAAGTTTGTAACAGCTCAGCTGAGTTGGGGGAGTTGTTTCTTCCTGCCATGTGAACAAAAGAGAACGTGGAGTGGGGCAAGGAGGTGAGGGGTGTTTGTCTCGTTATGCCCTTGAGCAATTCTGGGCTTTGATTTCAAAAGAAATACAGAACCTTTATGTCTGCTTTACTTGCAGAGCTCAGAGTTGGGTGTGGTGGTACATGTCTGAGGGAGGACACCAGGGAGGCTGAGGCAGGAGGGTTGCCATGGGCTCCAGGCTAGCCTGAGCTACATGGTAAGGCCCTATCTCAAATCAAAAAATAAAAAATTCAGAGCGCAGGTCATGGTCATATATTTCCTTTGTTTTTCCCTCTGGAAACCTTTAGGATAATGTAGCAAGTCTTCTGGCATCTTCTGGCTGCTATTGAGAAATGGCTGGCTTTGTAGCAAGTAATAATTAATCCTTGAAAATTATTATGACCCTCTCGGGGACCTAAATGTAAAAGGTCTTTGTGGCTTCTATAAGAGGAAAAAGATGCAAGAATTCACCCCTTGCCCCCGCCCCCCAAGTACCAGGGATCAAACCTGAGACCTTAGGCTTTCAAGGCAGGTGGCGTTACCACTGAGCTAAATTCCCAGCCCTCTTTCTTTCGACAGAATATATCTATGTAGTTGAAGCTGACCCTGAACTCACTACGTGGCGGTAACTGACTTGGAGCTTACCCTTCACCCTGGATCCTCTGGTCTCAGCCTCCCAAGTTACTGGGGTTACAGACATGTGCCAGCACACCACAGCTAAGAGGAATGCTCTTTATTCACCCATAGTTCCTTGTTCCTATTGCCATAAACCCAGGGGATCTGTTTCCAAAGGCTCTACCCAGAGAACATGTAACTGGTCTCCATGCCACCATGTGAGTGTTCCATCCTCTTAGGAAACAGAGGAGCTCTTCTGACACTCATGCATCATCTTTCTCCTCCCTGGGAGAAAATAGCTAATGCCCACAGTTTAAGGCTCATGGTTTTAGAGGTTTCAGTCCATGGCTGGCTGGCTCCAAGGCAGACATTATGGCAGGGGAATCCTGCTACCTTGGGTAGCAAGAGACACCAACCTCAAAGTCACACCTTGATGATCACTCACCCAGCAGTGTGTTTTACTGTTTCCTCAGGGGCTTCCATGCCCTTGAAGCTAAGTTAAGCCTGACTGTCACTCTTAGTCAGTAGCTACCACCTGACCTCCAGCCACAAGTTAATAAAACTTGGTGCGCGCGCGCGCGCACACACACACACACACACACACACACACACACACG